>NC_091350.1:12336508-12371508 GCF_038502225.1 Cherax quadricarinatus | reverse complement strand
TGTCTTCAACTTCCAATTGTGGCCTCTTGTTTCTGTGTCCCCTCCCTGGAACATCCTGTCTTTGTCCACCTTGTCTATTCCATGCAGTATTTTATATGTCGTTATCATGTCTCCCCTGACCCTCCTGTCCTCCAGTGTCGTCAGGCCGATTTCCCTTAATCTTTCTTCATAGGACATTCCCCTTAGCTCTGGAACTAACCTTGTCGCAAACCTTTGTACTTTCTCTAGTTTCTTGACGTGCTTTATCAAGTGCGGGTTCCAAACAGGTGCTGCATACTCCAGTATGGGCCTGACATACACGGTGTACAGTGTCTTGAATGATTCCTTACTAAGGTATCGGAATGCTGTTCTCAGGTTTGCCAGGCGTCCATATGCTGCAAAGTTATCTGATTGATGTGTGCTTCCGGAGACATGTGCGTGTGTGTGTGTGTGTGTGTGTGTGTGTGTACTCACCTAATTGTGGTTGCAGGGGTCGAGACTCAGCTCCTGGCCCCGCCTCTTCACTGATCGCTACTGGATCCTCTCTCTCTCTGCTTCCTGAGCTTTGTCATACCTCTTCTTAAAACTATGTATGGTTCCTGCCTCCACTACTTCACTTGCTAGGCTATTCCACTTGCTGACAACTCTATGACTGAAGAAATACTTCCTAACGTCCCTGTGACTCGTCTGAGTCTTCAGCTTCCAGTTGTGACCCCTTGTCCCTGTGTCCCCTCTCTGGAACATCCTATCTCTGTCCACCTTGTCTATTCCCCGCAGTATCTTGTATGTCGTTATCATGTCTCCCCTGACCCTTCTGTCCTCCAGTGTCGTCAGTCCGATTTCCCTTAACCTTTCCTCGTACGACATTCCCTTGAGCTCTGGGACTAGCCTTGTTGCAAACTTTTGTACTTTCTATAACTTCTTGACGTGCTTAACCAGGTGTGGGTTCCAGACTGGTGCTGCATACTCCAGTATGGGCCTAACATACACAGTGTACAGTGTCTTGAACGATTCCTTATTAAGGTATCAGAACGCTATTCTCAGGTTTGCCAGGCGCCCGTATGCTGCAGCGGTTATTTGGTTGATGTGTGCCTCCGGTGATGTGCTCGGTGTTATGGTCACCCCAAGGTCTTTCTCCCTGAGTGAGGTCTGTAGTCTTTGTCCACCTAGCCTATACTCTGTCTGTGGTCTTCTTTGCCCCTCCCCAATCTTCATGACTTTGCATTTGGCTGGATTGAATTCGAGAAGCCAGTTACTGGACCACATGTCCAGCCTCTCCAGGTCTCTTTGCAGTCCTGCCTCATCCTCGTCCGATTTAATTCTTCTCATCAACTTCACGTCATCTGCGAACTGGGACACTTCAGAGTCTATTCCTTCCATCATGTCGTTCACATATATCAAAAATAGCACTGGTCCTAGAACTGACCCCTGTGGGACCCCGCTCGTAACAGGCGCCCACTGTGATACCTCTTCACGTACCATGACTCGTTGCTGCCTCCCTGTCAGGTATTCCCTTATCCATTGCAGTGCCCTTCCTTTTACGTGTGCCTGATCCTCCAGCTTCTGCACTAATCTCTGGTGGGGAACTGTGTCAAAGGCCTTCCTGCAGTCTAGGAAAACGCAATCTACCCAACCCTCTCTCTCGTGTCTTACTTCTGTTACCTTGTCATAAAACTCCAGGAGGTTTGTGATACAAGATTTGCCTTCCATGAACCCATGCTGGTTTTCATTTATAATCTTGTTCCTTTCCAGGTGTTCGACCACTCTCCTCCTGATAATCTTCTCCATGACTTTGCACACAATACATGTCAGAGACACAGGTCTTTAGTTTAGTGCCTCGTTTCTGTTTCCTTTCTTAAATATGGGGACTACATTAGCTGTCTTCCATTTCTCAGGTAGTTGCCCAGTTTCAAGGGATGTGTTGAAGATTGTGGTTAGAGGCACACACAGCATCTCTGCTCCTTCTCTAAGGACCCATGGGGAGATGTTGTCCGGTCCCATCGCCTTTGAGGTGTCAAGGTCACTTAAGAGCTTCTTCACCTCCTCCTCAGTTGTTCGTATGTCATCCAACACTTGTTGGTATATTCCCTCTTGATGTTCTCTTCTGTGCTGTCTTCCCACAGCCCTTCCTGTCTCTACTGTAAAAACTACCTTAAATCTCCTGTTCATCTCCTCACATACCTCCTGATCATTTCTTGTGAGTTCTCCACCTTCTGTCCTTAATCTGATCACCTGGTCTTTGATTGTTGTCTTCCTCCTGATGTGGCTATACAACAGTTTCGGGTCAGTCTTGATTCTCGATGCTATGTCATTTTCATACTTTCGCTGGGCCTCCCTCCTTACCTGTGCGTACTCATTCCTGGCTCTGCGACTGATCTCCCTATTTTCGTGTGTTCTCTGCCTTCTGTACTTTTTCCATTCTCTATTGCACTTTGTTTTTGCCTCCTTACACCGTCGGGCAAACCAGGGGCACGTTCTGGTCTTCCCGTTGTTACTGTTGCCCTTGGGAATGAACCTTTCCACTGCCTCCTTGCATTTTGTTGCTACATATTCCATCATTTCATTTACTGGCTTTCCTGCCAGTTCTCTGTCCCACTGGACCTCCCGCAGGAAGTTCTTCAACCCTATGTAGTCCCCTCTTTTATAGTCAGGCTTTTCCCATTCTACTCCTGTTATTCTCTCCACTTGCAGCTCTACTATGTATTCAAAGCACAGAACCACGTGGTCGCTAGCTCCTAGGGGACTCTCATACTTGATGTCCTCAATGTCTGAGCTGCCCAGGGTGAACACAAGGTCCAATCTTGCTGGTTCATCCTCCCCTCTCACTCTGGTAGTGTCCTTAACATGTTGGTGCATGAGGTTTTCCAGCACCACGTCCAACATCCTGGCTCTCCATGTTTCGAGACCCCCATGTGGCTCCAGGTTTTCCCAGTCAATCTCCCTGTGGTTGAAATCCCCCATAACCAGCAACTTTGCTCTGCTGGAGTGAGCTCTTCTTGCCACCTCAGCAAGTGTGTCCACCATTGCTCTGTTGCTCTCTTCATATTCCTCTCTTGGCCTCCTGCAGTTCTGTGGTGGATTATACATCACTGTAATGACCACTTTGTGTTCCCCAGACTGAAGTGTACCTGCTATGTAGTCTCTTTCTCCCGTCTCATCTATTCCTTCCATTTTCTCGAATTTCCATCTGTTTTTTACGAGCAGAGCAACCCCACCTCCCCCCCTGCCCCTTCTATCTTTCCTCATGATCTGGTATCCTGGTGGGAAGATTGCATCTGTTATTGTCTCCATGAGTTTTGTTTCTGTAACTGCTATGATGTCTGGGGACTTCTCATTGATTCTTTCTTGCCATTCCTCATGTTTATTCGTTAATCCATCTGCATTTGTGTACCAAACCTTCAACTTCTGTTCTAATACTGTAACTGTGGTGTGGGGGTGGAAACAGAGGGATCGGTGTGTGATGGTTGGTTTGGATTGTTCAGTTGCCTTGGGGGTGTCGTGGCTGGAGTCCTTCTGCAGGTGTTTCTGGGGGGTGCGCTTGTCCTTCCATTTGATCCTGGGTTATTCTCCTCTCCTTTTTCATTTCCTCTCATTTCTCCTTTCGTTTTTGAACTCTCTCTTTCATTGTCTTCCTTTCGTCCTGTGTTCTGTCTCGGTCGAGGTACACACTCCGGAACTCCTGCTTGCCTCTCAGCCGTGCTTTCTCCTGCAGGATCATGGTTCGGGTTGATTCTGCCTTGAAAATTACTTTGAGAGGCCGATTCCTTTTCTTTGTGAACCACCCAATTCTCCGAAAATTTGCCACCTGGGTCATGTCCCCCTCGCCTATCACCTTCATGATGTCTTCAATCGCTTTTTTCTCCTCCTGCTTTCTTTCATCATAAGTTTCCCCTTTAGCTTCGTCTAGCCCATAGACAAACACGGATCTGTGTGTGTGTGTGTATGTGTGTGTGTGTGCGTGTGTGTGTATGTGTGTATGTGTGTGTGTGTGTGTGTGTGTGTGTGTGTGTATGTGTGTGTGTATGTGTGTGTGTATGTGTGTGTGTGTATGTGTGTGTGTATGTGTGTGTGTGTATTTGTGTGTGTGTGTATGTATGTGTGTCTGTGTATGTGTGTACTCACCTATTTGTACTCACCTATTTGTGGTTGCAGGGGTCGAGTCACAGCTCCTGGCCCCGCCTCTTCGCTGATTGCTACTAGGTCCTCTCTCTCCCTGCCCCATGAGCTCTATCATACCTCGCCTTAAAACTATGTATGGTTCCTGCCTCCACTACATCCCTTTCTAGGCTATTCCATGACCTGACTACTCTATCACTGAAGAAATACTTCCTAACATCCCTTCGATTCATCTGAGTCTTCAACTTCCAATTGTGACCTCTTGTGTGTGTGTGTAATTATGTGTCGAATTATGTGTGGGTTTATTATATGTCTGAAAAGTAGGTGGCTTGTGCTTGGAGTGTAATGTGGATTCTCAGTGGTCACTTGTGTCCACAACCTCTTGTGACCTGACTCCCACCCTCCTGAGACTTACGCTCACCTACTTACAATGTTGCCTATGCTCGCCCTGCTTATAGTAAGTTAATCGCCTTTTTCAATGGATTACCATTTGCTATTCCTTATTGAATACTTGAGTGCCTATTCTTTATCGTGCTATGAGAGTTAGACCATTCACATTCAGCTTGGTGGTTAATTGGAACCTGGAACCCCACACCCATGTGTATGTGTGTGTGTATGTGTGTGTGTGTGTGTGTGTGTGTGTGTGTGTGTGTGTGTGTGTGTGTGTGTGTGTGTGTGTGTGTGTGTGTGTGTGTGTGTGTGTGTGTGTCATTCAACTTTTCAGTTTTATTTCGTTCACATCTCGAGAACGCTTCATCCAATTGATTTCAAATTTTCAACACTTGTTTACGGTAACGAGAACCAAATTCTTGGAACAACTGACACAATCACGTTCTCTATGATCAAAGTTATTGAAACTTATTCCAAGCATCCCAGAATGGCTCAGATAACTTCCAATATTCTCAGTGGCGGAGCTTCAGACCTCCATAAAAGTTATCTAAAAATACTACGACAGTGGAGAGTGAAAATTCAGCAGCGTAGCAACACATATATAACAAAAAAAGGCACAATACCGTGACTGGAACGATACACAAATAACCCGCACATAAAAGAGAGAAGCTTACGACGACGTTTATTTGTGTATAGCGGGTTATTTGTGTATAGCAACACATATAACTGTGGCAGAGTTCCATTTCCTTTAAACAGCGTTAAAATTAGACACAAATGGTGTATTATGCGATCCTGTATTGATAAGGTTGGGCCCACACAGTCAGTTTTATCAGATCACAAACGTACTCAATAACAGATCGCATTATTCCGCATCTGTGCTTATTTTTTTCATCTTGTCGATATTTTATACCATCTATCTAAATCGCGTTAAATAAATTCCCGTTTATTTCTTCTAACGGCTTGAGTATTTAATGGGTGGTGTATCTCAGGGCCAGAATAACAGCCTTGTTTGCGTACACGTAAATTCATTGATGTAGTAAACTAGTTAAAACTTGTTATTATTCACAAATAACCCGCACATAGGACAGAGAAGTTTATAGCGATGTTTCGGTCCGACCTGGATTATTTACAAGTCACACTAGTCACCGTATTGTACCTTTCTTTTTCTTCTTCAAAGCATTATCCTCGCCATGGCGGGAGAATGAATTAAATGATTAACCATTCTGGAAAATTACATAAGAACATAACGAAGAAGGAATACTGCAACAGGCCTACTGACCCATTTGAAGCAGGTCCATGCCACCCCCCCGGCCTAGAACAATGACCACCTAGTCAGGTCAGTTCCACTTAAGGAAGGAGCACGGCACCAGACCTGGTAGCCCAAGCTAGTCAGGTCCAACTCACACCCACTCATGTATTTATCCAACCTATTTTTAAAACTACACAACGTCTTAGCTTCTATGACGGTACTCAGCAGTTTGTTCCACTCATCCACAACTCTATTAAAAAACCAGTGCTTTCCTATATCCTTCCCGAATCTGAATTTTTCCAACCTGAAACCATTGCTGCGAGTCCTGTCTTGGCTGGAAATTTTCAGCACGCTATTTACATCCCCTTTATTTATTCCTGTTTTCTATTTATACACCTCGATTATATCCCCCCTAATTCTACGCCTTTCTAGAGAGTGCAGATTCAGGGCTTCAGTCTATCCTCATAGGGAATATTTCTGACTTTACGGAAAGTAAATAACGAATACCCATTTAATCTTGTTTACATGCCTAATTAAAATGTAAGGTAATATTTTTTGTGACATAATTAGTGTCTGCATCAATAACTTATTATGGTTGTAGCCAGATATAAACAAGTAAATAGTTCATTACCACTGTAACTTGTTCAGTTATCAGAAGGTTGTGGTGCAGTCCCTGGACCCATTATGTACCTCTGTAATCTGTCCACTACCACCCACACCATGGGTATGGGGTGCTACCACCCACACCACGGGTATAGGGTGCTACCACCCACACCATGGGTATGGGGTGATACCACCCACACCATGGGTATGGGGTGCTACCACCCACACCACGGGTGTGGGGTGCTACCACCCACACCACGGGTATGGGGTGCTACCACCCACACCATGGGTATGGGGTGCTACCACCCACACCACGGGTATTGGGTGCTACCACCCACATCATGGGTATGAGGTGCTACCACCCACACCATGGGTATGGGGTGCTACCACCCACACCATGGGTATAGGGTGCTACCACCCACATCATGGGTATGGGGTGCTACCACCCACACCACGGGTATGGGGTGCTACCACCCACACCATGGGTATGGGGTGCTACCACCCACACCATGGGTATGGGGTGCTACCACCCACACCACGGGTGTGGGGTGCTACCACCCACACCACGGGTATGGGGTGCTACCACCCACACCATGGGTATGGGGTGCTACCACCCACACCACGGGTATTGGGTGCTACCACCCACATCATGGGTATGAGGTGCTACCACCCACACCATGGGTATGGGGTGCTACCACCCACACCATGGGTATAGGGTGCTACCACCCACACCATGGGTATGGGGTGCTACCACCCACACCATGGGTATGGGGTGCTACCACCCACACCATGGGTATGGGGTGCTACCACCCACACCATGGGTATGGGGTGCTACCACCGACACCACGGGTATGGGGTGCTACCACCCACACCATGGGTATAGGGTGCTACCACCCACACCATGGGTATGGGGTGCTACCACCCACACCATGGTATGGGGTGCAACCACCCACACCACGGGTATGGGGTGCTACCACCCACACCATGGGTATAGGGTGCTACCACCCACATCATGGGTATGGGGTGCTACCACCCACATCATGGGTATGGGGTGCTACCACCCACACCATGGGTATGGGGTGCTACCACCCACACCATGGGTATAGGGTGCTACCACCCACATCATGGGTATGGGGTGCTACCACCCACACCACGGGTATGGGGTGCTACCACCCACACCATGGGTATAGGGTGCAACCACCCACATCATGGGTATGGGGTTCTACCACCCACACCATGGGTATGGGGTGCTACCACCCACACCATTGGTATGGGGTGCTACCACCCACACCACGGGTATGGGGTGCTACCACCCACACCACGGGTATGGGGTGCTACCACCCACACCATGGGTACGGGGTACATAATAAATATTAAACTAGCTGGTCAGCTTCAAATCTTGACCACTGTTGTTGTTGTTGTTGTTTCCTGAACACAAGGTTCACGCTGTTGTTGTTGTTGTTGCCTCAACACAAGGTTCACGCTGTTGTTGTTGTTGTTGTTGTTGTTGTTGTTGTTGTTGTTGTTGCCTCAACACAAGGTTCACGCTGTTGTTGTTGTTGTTGCCTCAACACAAGGTTCACGCTGTTGTTGTTGTTGTTGTTGTTGTTGCCTCAACACAAGGTTCACGCTGTTGTTGTTGTTGTTGTTGTTGTTGCCTCAACACAAAGTTCACGCTGTTGTTGTTGTTGTTGCCTCAACACAAAGTTCACGCTGTTGTTGTTGTTGTTGCCTCAACACAAAGTTCACGCTGTTGTTGTTGTTGTTGTTGCCTCAACACAAGGTTCACGCTGTTGTTGTTGTTGTTGTTGTTGTTGTTGTTGCCTCAACACAAGGTTCACGCTGTTGTTGTTGTTGTTGTTGTTGTTGTTGTTGCCTCAACACAAGGTTCACGCTGTTGTTGTTGTTGTTGTTGTTGTTGCCTCAACACAAAGTTCACGCTGTTGTTGTTGTTGTTGCCTCAACACAAAGTTCACGCTGTTGTTGTTGTTGTTGCCTCAACACAAGGTTCACGCTGTTGTTGTTGTTGTTGCCTCAACACAAGGTTCACGCTGTTGTTGTTGTTGTTGCCTCAACACAAGGTTCACGCTGTTGTTGTTGTTGTTGCCTCAACACAAGGTTCACGCTGTTGTTGTTGTTGTTGTTGTTGTTGTTGCCTCAACACAAGGTTCACGCTGTTGTTGTTGTTGCCTCAACACAAGGTTCACGCTGTTGTTGTTGTTGTTGTTGTTGCCTCAACACAAGATTCACGCTGCTGTTGTTGTTGTTGCCTCAACACAAGGTTCACGCTGTTGTTGTTGTTGTTGTTGTTGCCTCAACACAAGGTTCACGCTGTTGTTGTTGTTGTTGTTGTTGTTGTTGCCTCAACACAAGGTTCACGCTGTTGTTGTTGTTGCCTCAACACAAGGTTCACGCTGTTGTTGTTGTTGTTGTTGTTGCCTCAACACAAGATTCACGCTGCTGTTGTTGTTGTTGCCTCAACACAAGGTTCACGCTGTTGTTGTTGTTGTTGTTGTTGCCTCAACACAAGATTCACGCTGCTGTTGTTGTTGTTGCCTCAACACAAGGTTCACGCTGTTGTTGTTGTTGTTGTTGTTGCCTCAACACAAGGTTCACGCTGTTGTTGTTGTTGCCTCAACACAAGATTCACGCTGCTGTTGTTGTTGTTGCCTCAACACAAGATTCACGCTGCTGTTGTTGTTGTTGCCTCAACACAAGGTTCACGCTGTTGTTGTTGTTGCCTCAACACAAGGTTCACGCTGTTGTTGTTGTTGTTGTTGTTGCTTGTAGTGATACTGCTCCTGTGGGGAGCAGCAACAGGATAATACTGCACCACCTCTCGGGGCCCTTAACAACAACAACAGTTTGGTGTGTGTCATGGGCGCCAACACATGGTGTGTGATTCTCTTCTTTTATATCAATATATTAGTGATGCAGATTACATGGTGAGTTTAAATATGTGGCCTGTAGTTATAACTTTTCTCTTGACATATGCAAGACATCACCATCCCTGTAGATTTATTAGATGTACTAGTCATTATATTTTGTTGTTAGAGAAGCATTATGAAGATTCTATGTTCAATAAAGCCTAGAAATAAGGCCTGTGTTTCTATCACAACAATTTATTGAACATAGAATCCTGGGCTACCTGGTGGTGATCCTGTGCTAGACTACATCACAACATGGAGCGTTTACTGAAACCTGAGAGGCTAGACTGTGACCCCAGCTTATCAACGGCTGCTCAGAAATGGAAGCACTGGTTTAAGACTTTCGAAAACTTCTTGGGAGCCCTTCCTAAAAAAGATCTAGATAAACTAAGTCTGCTTATCAATTTTGTGTCACCTAAGATATATGAGGCTATTTCTGAGTGTAATGCCTATGAAGATGCTATCAAAACCCTCAAGTCTCAGTATATTAAACCTACAAATGAAATCTTTGCACGCTATCGCCTTGCAACTCGCCGCCAGCAGACTGATGAATCCTTAGAGGAATACCTTCAAGCACTGAAAATTTTAGGTAAGGACTGTCACTTCCAAGCAGTGACAGCTACTCAGTATTGTGAAGAGTCCATCAGGGATGCTTTTATCAGTGGCCTTCAATCACCAATAATAAGGCAGCGTTTATTGGAGAATAAAACTCTCGACTTAGCCACTGCCTTCGACCAGGCAAGAGCTCTAGATTCAGCCCAGAAGATTTCTGAAGTATACAGTACCACTCAGCCTTCTCGAGTGGTAAGTGCTGCAATTCCTGACCAAGACTCTTGCAATGAAGTTACTGTGGAACCTGCCTCAGTGACAGCAGCAGCAGGTACGGTGTGTTTCTTTTGTGGTTTTTCAAGACATCCACGTCCAAAGTGTCCTGCTCGTGAAGCAATGTGCCATAAATGCCACAAGAAAGGTCACTTTGCTAAAGTATGTCGTGCTAATGCATCAACAAGAGCTAGTGCCTCCACACATTCCAGTGATCATGCGACTCTAGCAACAGTGACTTCTGCAGCTACTCCAAATTCACTGTCAAAGGCAGTTGTGAAAGTATTCATCAAAGGAACAGAAGTAGATGGTCTTATTGATAGTGGCAGCTCAGAGGGTTTCATCAACCTTGACTTAGTTAAACGCCACTCCTTGACTGTACATCACTCATCAGGTACCGTTTTCATGGCATCAACATCTCTCTCTATTCAGACCTTAGGGTTTTGTAAGGTAAATCTCAGAGTTAATGGAAAGGATTATCAAGATGTACATTTAGCTATTCTGCCACAACTGTGCTCTGTTATCCTTTGTCAGGACTTTCAGAAGCTGCATGGTAGTGTCACCTTAACATATGGAGGTGAACTACCTCCTCTTGTTGTCTGTGGACTTAGCACTTTAAGGGTAGACCCTCCAAAGCTGTTTGCAAATCTTACCACGGATTGCCATCCTATATCAGCTAAGTCACGCCGCTATTCTTATGAGGATCGGATGTTCATTGAGAAAGAAACTCAGAGGCTGCTGAAGGAGGGTATTATAGAACCGAGTAATTCCCCTTGGCGTGCACAGGTTGTTGTTGTTAAGGATGATTATAGGAAACGGAGACTGGCTATCGATTACTCTGAGACAATCAACAAATTTACGCTTCTTGATGGGTACCCTCTACCTCGAATTGATGATACAGTGAACAAAATTGCTCAGTACTATGTGTTTAGCACAATTGATCTACAGAGTGCCTATCATCAAGTCCCTATAAGGAATGAAGATAAACCATACACAGCGTTTCAGGCTAGTGATGGCCTGTATCAGTTTACCAGAGTCCCTTTTGGAGTCACCAATGGGGTAGCCTGCTTCCAACGAATTATGGATTCACTCATTCAGGAAGAGCAACTCATGGGAACTTATGCGTATTTAGATCATGTTACCATTTGTGGCAAGACCCAGGAGGAACATGATGCAAACCTTGATAAGTTTTTGGAAGCCGCCAAGAAGAAAAATATCAGTTACAATGAGGAAAAGTGCACTTTTTCAACTAAAAGGCTTAGCATCCTTGGTTATGTAGTGGAAGGAGGTTCAATATTCCCAGACCCTGAACGACTACGATCTCTACGGGAACTTCCAATGCCTCAAGACAAAAAGTCACTCCAAAGAATTCTTGGTCTCTTTGCTTATTACTCACAATGGATCTACAACTATTCAAGTCCGCCCATTGAGTGCTACCCCATTTCCTGTGACAAAGGAAGCAGAAGCCACTTTCCATACTCTTAAACAGGACATTGAAAACTCAGTAGTTCAAGCCATTGATGAGTCCCTACCATTCAAAGTGGAAACGGATGCATCTGACATTGCCATTGCTGCAGTCTTATGTCAGGCAGGACGACCAGTAGCCTTCTTTTCGAGAGCTTTTCAAGGATCAGAGAAGTGTTATGCTGCTGTAGAAAAGGAAGCCCAGACCATAATAGAAGCAGTTCGCCACTGGAGGCATTATTTAACTGGTAGACATTTCACCATAAGGACTGACCAACGGTCCGTGATGTATATGTTCGACAAAAAGCACAAAAGTAGGATAAAGAATGACAAGATATTACGCTGGAGGATGGAACTATCATGTTATGACTTTGATATTCTGTACCGACTGAGTCAAGAGAACATCTCACCTGATGCATTCTCTAGGTCCCACTGTGGAGCAGCATGTCATGATTTGCAATCACTCTCATCTCTCCACAAGGCTTTGTGTCACCCAGGAGTTACACGCCTGTACCATTTTGTCAAATCAAAGAACATGCCCTACTCAGTGGAAGATGTGCGACAAGTGATCAGAGCATGCAGAGTATGTGCAGAGTGCAAGCCAAACTTTCATCAGCCAGAGAAGACTCATCTCATAAAATCCACCCAGCCTTTCGAGAGACTGAATATAGATTTCAAAGGACCTCTACCAAGCATAAATCAGAATAGATATTTCCTTAACATAGTAGATGAATATTCAAGGTTTCCCTTTGTGTTCCCCTGTGCAAATATAACTGCTTCAACTGTTATTAGTTGTCTTTCACAGTTGTTCTCTATTTTTGGTATGCCAGCTTATATCCATTCAGACAGGGGATCCTCGTTCATGAGTAACGAACTTTAGGAGTTTTTGGCTAGCAAAGGTATTGCCTGCAGCAGAACAAGCTACAACCCTCAAGGCAATGGTCAAGTGGAGCGGTTCAATGGTACTATATGGAAGGCAGTTACAATGACATTGAAGTCGCGCAATCTACCTGTTCAACACTGGCACACTGTCCTACCTGATGTTCTTCACTCTATTAGATCATTGCTGTGCACAGCTACTAATGCAACCAAACATGAAAGACTCCTCAACTATTCACGTCGTTCCTCTACGGGAGCCTCCGTGCCCACTTGGTTATGTCATCCTGGACCCGTTCTCCTGAAGAGTCACCGTAGGATGAACAAGACGGATCCTTTAGTGGAAGAGGTAGAGCTCCTGCAAGCTAATCCACATTATGCCCATATTCGCTACCAAAATGGTGAAGAGACTACAGTATCTATAAGACATTTAGCCCCAGTTGAAATCCCCATTAGTGTGGAATCTCAAGATACACCAATAGATGTGAAAGATGCTTCGTTTTCTCCTGGAAAGTCCCTTGAGACTACCCCTACAGAAATAGAGAATTCTGCTCCAGCAGTTAGTCAAACCCCGCTGGAAAATATTGAACCTGGTGAAGAGGCTCAAGGGCTACGAAGGTCGGGACGTGTACGTCGCCCACCTAACAGTTTGGGAGATTACTGTCTGATATTTTAGAAGGGGGAGACTGTAGTGATACTGCTCCTGTGGGGAGCAGCAACAGGATAATACTGCACCACCTCTCGGGGCCCTTAACAACAACAACAGTTTGGTGTGTGTCATGGGCGCCAACACATGGTGTGTGATTCTCTTCTTTTATATCAATATATTAGTGATGCAGATTACATGGTGAGTTTAAATATGTGGCCTGTAGTTATAACTTTTCTCTTGACATATGCAAGACATCACCATCCCTGTAGATTTATTAGATGTACTAGTCATTATATTTTGTTGTTAGAGAAGCATTATGAAGATTCTATGTTCAATAAAGCCTAGAGATAAGGCCTGTGTTTCTATCACAACATTGCCTCAACACAAAGTTAACACTGTTGTTGTTGTTGCCTCAACACAAAGTTAACACTGTTGTTGTTGTTGTTGTTGCCTCAACACAAAGTTAACACTGTTGTTGTTGTTGCCTCAACACAAAGTTAACGCTGTTGTTGTTGTTGTTGCCTCAACACAAAATTAACGCTGTTGTTGTTGTTGCCTCAACACAAGGTTCACGCTGTTGTTGTTGTTGTTGTTGTTGCCTCAACACAAGGTTCACGATGTTGTTGTTGTTGTTGTTGCATCAACACAAGGTTCACGCTGTTGTTATTGTTGTTGTTGCATCAACACAAGGTTCACGCTGTTGTTGTTGTTGTTGTTGCCTCAACACAAGGTTCACGATGTTGTTGTTGTTGTTGTTGCCTCAACACAAGGTTCACGATGTTGTTGTTGTTGTTGTTGCATCAACACAAGGTTCACGCTGTTGTTGTTGTTGTTGTTGTTGCATCAACACAAGGTTCACGATGTTGTTGTTGTTGTTGTTGCATCAACACAAGGTTCACGCTGTTGTTGTTGTTGTTGTTGTTGCCTCAACACAAGGTTCACGCTGTTGTTGTTGTTGTTGTTGTTGCCTCAACACAAGGTTCACGCTGTTGTTGTTGTTGTTGTTGTTGCCTCAACACAAGGTTCACGCTGTTGTTGTTGTTGCCTCAACACAAGGTTCATGCTGTTGTTGTTGTTGCCTCAACACAAGGTTCACGCTGTTGTTGTTGTTGTTGTTGTTGCCTCAACACAAGGTTCATGCTGTTGTTGTTGTTGCCTCAACACAAGGTTCACGCTGTTGTTGTTGTTGTTGTTGTTGCCTCAACACAAGGTTCATGCTGTTGTTGTTGTTGCCTCAACACAAGGTTCACGCTGTTGTTGTTGTTGTTGTTGTTGCCTCAACACAAGGTTCATGCTGTTGTTGTTGTTGCCTCAACACAAGGTTCACGCTGTTGTTGTTGTTGTTGTTGTTGCCTCAACACAAGGTTCACGCTGTTGTTGCTGTTGTTGTTGTTGCCTCAACACAAGGTTCATGCTGTTGTTGTTGTTGTTGTTGTTGTTGTTGTTGTTGCCTCAACACAAGGTTCATGCTGTTGTTGTTGTTGCCTGAACACAAGGTTCACGCTGTTGTTGTTGTTGTTGTTGTTGCCTCAACACAAGGTTCACGCTGTTGTTGTTGTTGTTGTTGTTGCCTCAACACAAGGTTCACGCTGTTGTTGTTGTTGCCTCAACACAAGGTTCACGCTGTTGTTGTTGTTGCCTGAACACAAGGTTCACGCTGTTGTTGTTGTTGTTGTTGTTGCCTGAACACAAGGTTCACGCTGTTGTTGTTGTTGTTGTTGTTGCCTCAACACAAGGTTCACGCGGTTGTTGTTGTTGCCTGAACACAAGGTTCACGCTGTTGTTGTTGTTGCATCAACACAAGGTTCACGCTGTTGTTGTTGTTGTTGTTGTTGCCTCAACACAAGGTTCACGCTGTTGTTGTTGTTGCCTGAACACAAGGTTCACGCTGTTGTTGTTGTTGCATCAACACAAGGTTCACGCTGTTGTTGTTGTTGCCTCAACACAAGGTTCACGCTGTTGTTGTTGTTGTTGTTGCATCAACACAAGGTTCACGCTGTTGTTGTTGTTGCCTCAACACAAGGTTCATGCTGTTGTTGTTGTTGCCTGAACACAAGGTTCACGCTGTTGTTGTTGTTGTTGCCTCAACACAAGGTTCACGCTGTTGTTGTTGTTGTTGTTGTTGCCTCAACACAAGGTTCACGCTGTTGTTGTTGTTGTTGTTGTTGTTGCCTCAACACAAGGTTCACGCTGTTGTTGTTGTTGTTGTTGCCTCAACACAAAGTTCACGCTGTTGTTGTTGTTGTTGTTGTTGCCTCAACACAAGGTTCACGCTGTTGTTGTTGTTGTTGTTGTTGTTGCCTCAACACAAGGTTCACGCTGTTGTTGTTGTTGTTGCCTCAACACAAGGTTCACGCTGTTGTTGTTGTTGTTGTTGTTGCCTCAACACAAGGTTCACGCTGTTGTTGTTGTTGTTGCCTCAACACAAGGTTCACGCTGTTGTTGTTGTTGTTGTTGTTGCCTCAACACAAGGTTCACGCGGTTGTTGTTGTTGTTGTTGTTGCCTCAACACAAGGTTCACGCTGTTGTTGCCTCAACACAAGGTTCACGCTGCTGTTGTTGTTGTTGCCTCAACACAAGGTTCACGCTGTTGTTGTTGTTGTTGCCTCAACACAAGGTTCACGCTGTTGTTGTTGTTGTTGCCTCAACACAAGGTTCACGCTGTTGTTGTTGTTGCCTCAACACAAGGTTCACGCTGTTGTTGTTGTTGTTGTTGTTGCCTCAACACAAAGTTCACGCGGTTGTTGTTGTTGTTGTTGTTGCCTCAACACAAGGTTCACGCTGTTGTTGCCTCAACACAAGGTTCACGCTGTTGTTGTTGTTGTTGCCTCAACACAAGGTTCACGCTGTTGTTGTTGTTGTTGCCTCAACACAAGGTTCACGCTGTTGTTGTTGTTGCCTCAACACAAGGTTCACGCTGTTGTTGTTGTTGCCTCAACACAAGGTTCACGCTGTTGTTGTTGTTGTTGCCTCAACACAAGGTTCACGCTGTTGTTGTTGTTGTTGTTGTTGCCTCAACACAAGGTTCACGCTGTTGTTGTTGTTGTTGCCTCAACACAAGGTTCACGCTGTTGTTGTTGTTGCCTCAACACAAGGTTCACGCTGTTGTTGTTGTTGTTGCCTCAACACAAGGTTCACGCTGTTGTTGTTGTTGCCTCAACACAAGGTTCACGCTGTTGTTGTTGTTGTTGCCTCAACACAAGGTTCACGCTGTTGTTGTTGTTGTTGCCTCAACACAAGGTTCACGCTGTTGTTGTTGTTGCCTCAACACAAGGTTCACGCTGTTGTTGTTGTTGTTGTTGCCTCAACACAAGGTTCACGCTGTTGTTGTTGTTGTTGTCTCAACACAAGGTTCACGCTGTTGTTGTTGTTGCCTCAACACAAGGTTCACGCTGTTGTTGTTGTTGTTGTTGCCTCAACACAAGGTTCACGCTGTTGTTGTTGTTGTTGCCTCAACACAAGGTTCACGCTGTTGTTGTTGTTGCCTCAACACAAGGTTCACGCTGTTGTTGTTGTTGTTGTTGCCTCAACACAAGGTTCACGCTGTTGTTGTTGTTGTTGTTGTCTCAACACAAGGTTCACGCTGTTGTTGTTGTTGCCTCAACACAAGGTTCACGCTGTTGTTGTTGTTGTTGCCTCAACACAAGGTTCACGCTGTTGTTGTTGTTGTTGCCTCAACTCAAGGTTCACGCTGTTGTTGTTGTTGTTGCCTCAACACAAGGTTCACGCTGTTGTTGTTGGTGACTCAACACAAGGTTCCCGCTGTTGTTGTTGTTGTTGTTGTTGACTCAACACAAGGTTCACGCTGTTGTTGTTGTTGTTGACTCAACACAAGGTTCCCGCTGTTGTTGTTGTTGTTGTTGGTGACTCAACACAAGGTTCCCGCTGTTGTTGTTGTTGTTGTTGTTGACTCAACACAAGGTTCCCGCTGTTGTTGTTGTTGACTCAACACAAGGTTCCCGCTGTTGTTGTTGTTGCCTCAACACAAGGTTCCCGCTGTTGTTGGGTAATTAACTCCCAGTCTAGCAGTTTTACTGAACAAATATTGATATTTACCAACATTCAATAAATAAACAATGCTCCTTGTGAGTCTTCAGAATATTCTTGACAAAATATTCTATAAGACAGATAATAACGCCTAAGTTCAGTCAGAGTTAAGTTCTTATCTCAAAATTTACTGAAGTTGTTTTAAAACTTAGAATCGTTGGAATGAGATCAATTACTGGAGAATTTCTTTTCTGGTCGGCTTCAAACTTTTAAAACTGGTGGGTTTTATTAAAACCAAGTTCGTCACTTTGAGCTATATATCTTCAAGTTTGCCTATTTGATCAAGCAAACTGTTCTTCACGGAATAACTAGAGAATGGCTCTTATGATCGGCTTCAAACCCTAAATGCAGCCACATTTTAGTTGAACGGGAACTCATAAAATCCTCAGTCTTATGTTTTGTTTTTGTTTTTTTAATTTTAACATGAGGAGACTTTCCTATTTTTGTGAATATTCTCGGCAACAGTTTTGTATACTTTCTTACAAATTTTCGTTTATTACTAGAGAATGGCTTATTCGATCGCCTTCAACTTCTTCAAGAGTGACCTATGTACACTGCTACCTAAGCCACGTAACCTACGTAACCCTCTTAGAATTATTATTATTATTATTATTATTATTATTATTATTATTATGAGGAGCGCTAAACTCGTAGGGATTATCCATCGCCTGTCAGAAATGAAAGGTATTCAGGCTCATTTCGGGGAACTGGAGCACAGCTCCACTGCCTAGATCAAGAGCCCCATATTTGTCACTCTTAATCCTGAAATGGTTTAATATTATTATACATTATTTCATTATTTTGCCTTGATGCTGGTGAGGGGCTCTTGATCCAAGGAACTGGGCTCATCATGCCCATGTTTGGACTGAATCTGAACACCTTCCCTGCTACAGTAACTACATAACTACCTACTACAAGCTACACTTCCCTCTGGTAAAAAAACAATTGTAACTGGTATCAGTCTTCAATGATCGATACATCGTATGAAAAGGAAGAAACGTTTCATGGGTTTAAACCGTGTAGGCACAAATTTTGTTGTATTCTTTGTAATAACTGGAAAATGCATCTTCCAATCAGCTTGAAACTTTTAGTGCTGGTGATGTTAGGTTGTATAAATTATCATTAATCAAATTGTTTTCGTGAAATAATTTGGAAATGTTCGTCTTCATCAGAAATACGTCACAGTGTTTGACTTTATTATCCCAGCGTAAATCAACTTAATATATTTTTATGTGTCTATACGTAACTAAGTTTATTCAGGTACAGGTACACATAAATACAGTTACGTAAGTTATCATACATAACAGCACATGTGTAGATTACCTAGAATAACCCAGAAAAGCCACACGAAATGACTTATTTCCGTTTGCATCCTCAGCATCATTTTTAAACACTTATATACATAAAACTCACTAAAACCTGGTGAATCTTACTTAGAGAAAAATTTAGCTTGATTTCGGCCGGTGTAAGGCCCAGTTTCTTTTTTTTTTTTTTTTTTTTTTTTTGGAGGGAGCAAATTAGACAAAGTGAAATATTGCCTTTAATGAGATAATATCTAAGTGTCGTCGCATCTGATAAGCTACAACACTTGCACACTGATGAGTTGATAACACAACACCTGAGTGGCTGCATGTAGAATGACCTTCAACATACTGATCTCTCTGGAGGATCTGAATTACCTTTGCTCACTGTATGACACAATTTTACCATTTTTTATTGAAGAAAACTGGATGTTAGTTTCTATATGATGACTTACAAACATCTTCCCAGACGACACTCGAAAGTCAATGTTAATATTTAACTATATTATAACACTTCCTCTCACAATGTTTTAAGAGTTACTCTCACTATACTTTAAGTAAGAGTTCCTCTCACAATGTTTTAACAGTTACTCTCACTATACTTTAAGTAAGAGTTCCTCTCACTATACTTTAAGTAAGAGTTCCTCTCACTATACTTTAAGTAAGAGTTCCTCTCACTATACTTTAAGTAAGAGTTCCTCTCACTATACTTTAAGTAAGAGTTCCTCTCACTATACTTTAAGTAAGAGTTCCTCTCACTATACTTTAAGTAAGAGTTCCTCTCACTATACTTTAAGTAAGAGTTCCTCTCACTATACTTTAAGTAAGAGTTCCTTTCACTATACTTTAAGTAAGAGTTCCTCTCACTATACTTTAAGTAAGAGTTCCTCTCACTATACTTTAAGTAAGAGTTCCTCTTATTATATTTTAAGTAAGAGTTCCTCTCACTATATTTTAAGTAAGAGTTCCTTTCACTATATTTTAAGTAAGAGTTCCTCTCACTATATTTTAAGTAAGAGTTCCTCTCACTATATTTTAAGTAAGAGTTCCTTTCACTATACTTTAAGTAAGAGTTCCTCTCACTATACTTTAAGTAAGAGTTCCTCTTACTATATTTTAAGTAAGAGTTCCTCTCACTATATTTTAAGTAAGAGTTCCTCTCACAATGTTTTAAGAATTAATCTCACTATACTTTAAGTAAGAGTTCCTCTCACTATACTTTAAGTAAGAGTTCCTCTCACTATACTTTAAGTAAGAGTTCCTCTCTCTATACTTTAAGTAAGAGTTCCTCTCAATATATTTTAAGTAAGAGTTCCTCTCACTATACTTTAAGTAAGAGTTCCTCTCACTATATTTTAAGTAAGAGTTCCTCTCACTATACTTTAAGTAAGAGTTCCTCTCACTATACTTTAAGTAAGAGTTCCTCTCTCTATACTTTAAGTAAGAGTTCCTCTCACTATATTTTAAGTAAGAGTTCCTCTCACTATATTTTAAGTAAGAGTTCCTCTCACTATATTTTAAGTAAGAGTTCCTCTCACTATATTTTAAGTAAGAGTTCCTCTCACTATATTTTAAGTAAGAGTTCCTCTCACTATATTTTAAGTAAGAGTTCCTCTCACTATATTTTAAGTAAGAGTTCCTCTCACTATATTTTAAGTAAGAGTTCCTCTCACTATATTTTAAGTAAGAGTTCCTCTCACTATATTTTAAGTAAGAGTTCCTCTCACTATATTTTAAGTAAGAGTTCCTCTCACTATATTTTAAGTAAGAGTTCCTCTCACTATATTTTAAGTAAGAATTCCTTTCACTATATTTTAAGTAAGAGTTCCTCTCACTATACTTTAAGTAAGAGTTCCTCTCACTATATTTTAAGTAAGAGTTCCTCTCACTATATTTTAAGTAAGAGTTCCTTTCACTATACTTTAAGTAAGAGTTCCTCTCACTATACTTTAAGTAAGAGTTCCTCTCACTATACTTTAAGTAAGAGTTCCTCTCACTATATTTTAAGTAAGAGTTCCTTTCACTATACTTTAAGTAAGAGTTCCTCTCACTATACTTTAAGTAAGAGTTCCTCTTACTATATTTTAAGTAAGAGTTCCTCTCACTATATTTTAAGTAAGAGTTCCTTTCACTATACTTTAAGTAAGAGTTCCTCTCACTATATTTTAAGTAAGAGTTCCTCTCACTATATTTTAAGTAAGAGTTCCTTTCACTATACTTTAAGTAAGAGTTCCTCTCACTATACTTTAAGTAAGAGTTCCTCTCACTATACTTTAAGTAAGAGTTCCTCTCACTATATTTTAAGTAAGAGTTCCTTTCACTATACTTTAAGTAAGAGTTCCTCTCACTATACTTTAAGTAAGAGTTCCTCTTACTATATTTTAAGTAAGAGTTCCTCTCACTATATTTTAAGTAAGAGTTCCTCTCACTATACTTTAAGTAAGAGTTCCTCTTACTATATTTTAAGTAAGAGTTCCTCTCACTATATTTTAAGTAAGAGTTCCTCTCACAATGTTTTAAGAGTTAATCTCACTATACTTTAAGTAAGAGTTCCTCTCACTATACTTTAAGTAAGAGTTCCTCTCACTATACTTTAAGTAAGAGTTCCTCTCACTATACTTTAAGTAAGAGTTCCTCTCACTATACTTTAAGTAAGAGTTCCTCTCACTATATTTTAAGTAAGAGTTCCTGTCACTATATTTTAAGTAAGAGTTCCTCTCACTATATTTTAAGTAAGAGTTCCTCTCACTATATTTTAAGTAAGAGTTCCTCTCACTATATTTTAAGTAAGAGTTCCTCTCACTATACTTTAAGTAAGAGTTCCTCTCACTATACTTTAAGTAAGAGTTCCTCTCACTATACTTTAAGTAAGAGTTCCTCTCACTATACTTTAAGTAAGAGTTCCTCTTATTATATTTTAAGTAAGAGTTCCTCTCACTATATTTTAAGTAAGAGTTCCTCTCACTATATTTTAAGTAAGAGTTCCTCTCACTATACTTTAAGTAAGAGTTCCTCTCACTATACTTTAAGTAAGAGTTCCTCTCACTATACTTTAAGTAAGAGTTCCTCTTATTATATTTTAAGTAAGAGTTCCTCTCACTATATTTTAAGTAAGAGTTCCTCTCACTATACTTTAAGTAAGAGTTCCTTTCACTATACTTTAAGTAAGAGTTCCTCTCACTATACTTTAAGTAAGAGTTCCTCTCACTATACTTTAAGTAAGAGTTCCTCTTACTATATTTTAAGTAAGAGTTCCTCTCACTATATTTTAAGTAAGAGTTCCTCTCACAATGTTTTAAGAGTTAATCTCACTATACTTTAAGTAAGAGTTCCTCTCACTATACTTTAAGTAAGAGTTCCTCTCACTATACTTTAAGTAAGAGTTCCTCTCACTATACTTTAAGTAAGAGTTCCTCTCACTATACTTTAAGTAAGAGTTCCTCTCACTATACTTTAAGTAAGAGTTCCTCTTACTATATTTTAAGTAAGAGTTCCTCTCACTATATTTTAAGTAAGAGTTCCTTTCACTATACTTTAAGTAAGAGTTCCTCTCACTATATTTTAAGTAAGAGTTCCTCTCACTATATTTTAAGTAAGAGTTCCTTTCACTATACTTTAAGTAAGAGTTCCTCTCACTATACTTTAAGTAAGAGTTCCTCTCACTATACTTTAAGTAAGAGTTCCTCTCACTATATTTTAAGTAAGAGTTCCTTTCCCTATACTTTAAGTAAGAGTTCCTCTCACTATACTTTAAGTAAGAGTTCCTCTTACTATATTTTAAGTAAGAGTTCCTCTCACTATATTTTAAGTAAGAGTTCCTCTCACTATACTTTAAGTAAGAGTTCCTCTTACTATATTTTAAGTAAGAGTTCCTCTCACTATATTTTAAGTAAGAGTTCCTCTCACAATGTTTTAAGAGTTAATCTCACTATACTTTAAGTAAGAGTTCCTCTCACTATACTTTAAGTAAGAGTTCCTCTCACTATACTTTAAGTAAGAGTTCCTCTCACTATACTTTAAGTAAGAGTTCCTCTCACTATACTTTAAGTAAGAGTTCCTCTCACTATATTTTAAGTAAGAGTTCCTCTCACTATATTTTAAGTAAGAGTTCCTCTCACTATATTTTAAGTAAGAGTTCCTCTCACTATATTTTAAGTAAGAGTTCCTCTCACTATATTTTAAGTAAGAGTTCCTCTCACTATACTTTAAGTAAGAGTTCCTCTCACTATACTTTAAGTAAGAGTTCCTCTCACTATACTTTAAGTAAGAGTTCCTCTCACTATACTTTAAGTAAGAGTTCCTCTTATTATATTTTAAGTAAGAGTTCCTCTCACTATATTTTAAGTAAGAGTTCCTCTCACTATATTTTAAGTAAGAGTTCCTCTCACTATACTTTAAGTAAGAGTTCCTCTCACTATACTTTAAGTAAGAGTTCCTCTCACTATACTTTAAGTAAGAGTTCCTCTTATTATATTTTAAGTAAGAGTTCCTCTCACTATATTTTAAGTAAGAGTTCCTCTCACTATACTTTAAGTAAGAGTTCCTTTCACTATACTTTAAGTAAGAGTTCCTCTCACTATACTTTAAGTAAGAGTTCCTCTCACTATACTTTAAGTAAGAGTTCCTCTTACTATATTTTAAGTAAGAGTTCCTCTCACTATATTTTAAGTAAGAGTTCCTCTCACAATGTTTTAAGAGTTAATCTCACTATACTTTAAGTAAGAGTTCCTCTCACTATACTTTAAGTAAGAGTTCCTCTCACTATACTTTAAGTAAGAGTTCCTCTCACTATACTTTAAGTAAGAGTTCCTCTCACTATACTTTAAGTAAGAGTTCCTCTCACTATACTTTAAATAAGAGTTCCTCTCACTATACTTTAAGTAAAAAGTTCCTCTCACTATACTTTAAGTAAGAGTTCCTCTCACTATACTTTAAGTAAGAGTTCCTCTCACTATACTTTAAGTAAGAGTTCCTCTCACTATACTTTAAGTAAAAGTTCCTCTTACTATAGTTTAAGTAAGAGTTCCTCTCACCATACTTTAAGTAAGAATTCCTCTCACTATACTTTATAAGAGTTCCTCTCACTATACTTTAAGTAAGAGTTCCTCTCACTATACTTTAAGTAAGAGTTCCTCTCACTATACTTTAAGTAAGAGTTCCTCTCACTATACTTTAAGTAAGAGTTCCTCTCACTATACTTTAAGTAAGAGTTCCTCTCACTATACTTTAAGTAAGAGTTCCTCTCACTATATTTTAAGTAAGAGTTCCTCTCACTATATTTTAAGTAAGAGTTCCTCTCACTATATTTTAAGTAAGAGTTCCTCTCACTATATTTTAAGTAAGAGTTCCTCTCACTATATTTTAAGTAAGAGTTCCTCTCACTATACTTTAAGTAAGAGTCTCACTATCTTTAAGAGTTCCTCTCACTATACTTTAAGTAAGAGTTCCTCTCACTATATTTTAAGTAAGAGTTCCTCTCACTATATTTTAAGTAAGAGTCTCACTCTCACTATACTTTAAGTAAGAGTTCCTCTCACTATACTTTAAGTAAGAGTTCCTCTCACTATACTTTAAGTAAGAGTTCCTCTCACTATACTTTAAGTAAGAGTTCCTCTCACTATACTTTAAGTAAGAGTTCCTCTCACTATACTTTAAGTAAGAGTTCCTCTCACTATACTTTAAGTAAGAGTTCCTCTCACTATACTTTAAGTAAAAAGTTCCTCTCACTATACTTTAAGTAAGAGTTCCTCTCACTATACTTTAAGTAAGAGTTCCTCTCACTATACTTTAAGTAAGAGTTCCTCTCACTATACTTTAAGTAAGAGTTCCTCTCACTATACTTTAAGTAAAAGTTCCTCTTACTATATTTTAAGAAAGAGTTCCTCTCACCATACTTTAAGTAAGAATTCCTCACACTATACTTTAAGTAAGAGTTCCTCTCACTATACTTTAAGTAAGAGTTCCTCTCACTATACTTTAAGTAAGAGTTCCTCTCACTATACTTTAAGTAAGAGTTCCTCTCACTATACTTTAAGTAAGAGTTCCTCTCACAATGTTTTAAGAGTTCCTCTCACTATACTTTAAGTAAGAGTTCCTCTCACTATACTTTAAGTAAGAGTTCCTCTCACTATACTTTAAGTAAGAGTTCCTCTCACTATACTTTAAGTAAGAGTTCCTCTCACTATACTTTAAGTAAGAATTCCTCTCACTATACTTTAAGTAAGAGTTCCTCTCACTATATTTTAAGTAAGAGTTCCTCTCACAATGTTTTAAGAATTAATCTCACTATACTTTAAGTAAGAGTTCCTCTCACTATACTTTAAGTAAGAGTTCCTCTCACTATATTTTAAGTAAGAGTTCCTCTCACAATGTTTTAAGAGTTACTCTCACTATACTTTAAGAAAGAGTTCCTCTCACAATGCTGTAAGTAAAAGTTTCTCTCACAATGTTTTAAGAGTTTCTCTCACAATGTTTTAAGAGTTTCTCTCACAATGTTTTAAGAGTTTCTCTCACAATGTTTTAAGTAAGAGTTTCTCTCACAATGTTTTAAGAGTTTCTTTCACAATGTTTTAAGTATCCCCACACTGCTGCTGCAGCCACACTGTGTATCCCCACACTGCTGTTGCAGCCACACTGTGTATCCCCACACTGCTGCTGCAGCCATACTGTGTATTCCCACACAGCTGTTGCAGCCACACTGTGTATTCCCACACTGCTGCTGCAGCCATACTGTGTATTCCCACAAAGCTGTTGCAGCCACACTGTGTATTCCCACACTGCTGCTGCAGCCACACTGTGTATTCCCACACTGCTGCTGCAGCCACACTGTGTATTCCCACACTGCTGTTACAGCCACACTGTGTATCCCCACACTACTGTTGCAGCCACACTGTGTATCCCCACACTACTGTTGCAGCCACACTGTGTATCCCCACACTGCTTGTGCAGCCACACTGTGTATCCCCACACTGCTGTTGCAGCCACAGTGTGTATCCCCACACTGCTGCTGCAGCCACAGTGTGTATCCCCACACTGCTGTTTCATCCACATTGTGTATTCCCTTAGTGCTGTTGCAGCCACACTGAGTATCCCCACACTGCTGTTGCAGCCACACTGTGTATTCCCACACTGCTGTTGCAGCCACACTGTGTATCCCCACACTGCTGTTGCAGTCACACTGTGTATCCCCACACTGCTTTTGCAGCCACATTGTGTATCCCAACACTGCTGTTGCAGCCACACTGTGTATTCCCACACTGCTGTTGCAGCCACACTGCTGTTGCAGTCACACTGTGTATCCCCACACTGCTGTTGCAGCCACACTGTGCATCCCCACACTGTTGTTGCAGCCACACTGTGTATCCCCACACTGCTGCTGAAGCCACAGTGTGTATTCTCACACTGCTGCTGCAGCCACACTGTGTATCCCCACAGTGCTGTTGCAGCCATATTGTGTGTATCCCCACACTGCTGTTGCAGCCATACTGTATATCCCCATACTGCTGTTGCAGCCGCACTGTATATCGCCAACACTGCTGCTACTGCAGCACCACTGTGTATCCCGACACTGGTGTTGCAGCCACATTGTGTATCCCCACACTGCTGTTGCAGCCACACTGTGTATCCCCACACTGCTGTTGCAGCCATACTGTGTATCCCCGCACTGCTGTTGCAGCCACATTGTGTATCCCCACACTGCTGTTGCAGCCACACTGTATATCCCCAACACTGCTGCTGCAGCCACACTGTGTATCCCCACACTGCTGTTACAGCCACATTGTGTATCTCCACACTGCTGTTGCAGCCAGACTGTATATCCCCACACTGCTGCTGCAGCCACACTGTGTATCCCCACACTGCTGTTGCAGCTACACTGTGTATCCCCATCACTGCTGTTGCAGCCACACTGTGTATCCCCACACTGCTGTTGCAGCCATACTGTGTATCCCCACACTGCTGTTGCAGCCACAGTGTGTATCCCACACTGCTGCTGCAGCCACACTGTGTATCCCCACACTCCTGCTGCAGCCAAACTGTGTATCCCCACACTGCTGCTGCAGCCACACTGTATATCCCCACACTGCTGTTGCAGCCACACTGTGTATCCCTACACTGCTGTTGCAGCTACACTGTGTATCCCCACACTGCTGTTGCAGCTACACTGTGTATCCCCACACTGCTGTTGCAGCCACACTGTGTCCCCACACTGCTGCTGCAGCCACACTGTGTATCCCCACACTGCTGTTGCAGCTACACTGTGTATCCCCATACTGCTGTTGCAGCTACACTGTGTATCCCCACACTGCTGTTGCAGCTACACTGTGTATCCTCACACTGCTGTTCAGCTACACTGTGTATCCCCACACTGCTGTTGCAGCTACACTGTGTATCCCCACACTGCTGTTGCAGCCACAGTGTGTATCCCACACTGCTGTTGCAGCCACACTGTGTATCCACAACACTGCTGTTGCAGACACACTGTGTATCCCCAAACTGTTGTTGCAGCCACACTGTGTATCCCCACACTGCTGTTGCAGCCACACTGTGTATCCCCACACTGCTGCTGCAGCCACACTGCATCCCCACACTGCTGCTGCAGCCACACTGTGTATCCACAACACTGTTGTTGCATCCACACTGTGTATTCACAACACTGCTGTTGCAGCCACACTGTGTATCCCCACACTGCTGTTGCAGCCACATGGTGTATCCCCACACTGCTACTGCAGCCACACTGTCTATCCCCACACTGCTGTTGCAGCCACACTGTGTATCCCACACTGCTGTTGCAGCCACACTGTGTATCCCCACACTGCTGCTGCAGCCACACTGTGTATCCCCACACTGCTGCTGCAGCCACACTGTATGTCCCCACACTGCTGTTGCAGCCACACTGTGTATCCCTACACTGCTGTTGCAGCTACACTGTGTATCCCCACACTGCTGTTGCAGCTACACTGTGTATCCCCACACTGCTTTTGCAGCCACACTGTGTGTCCCCACACTGCTGCTGCAGCCACACTGTGTATCCCCACACTGCTGTTGCAGCTACACTGTGTATCCCCACACTGCTGTTGCAGCTACACTGTGTATCCCCACACTGCTGTTGCAGCTACACTGTGTATCCCCACACTGCTGTTGCAGCTACACTGTGTATCCCCACACTGCTGTTGCAGCTACACTGTGTATCCCCACACTGCTGCTGCAGCCACACTGTGTATCCCCACACTGCTGCTGTAGCGTCAGCCTCGCTAAGGGGTAAGAGCGAACACAAGCAGTAGTAATACAAGTGAGAACACTTGGAGTGGGACTACATGAAGTTTGAACACAAAGAGTGGGAACACAAGGAGTGGGTACAAAAGAAGTGGGAACACAAGGAGAGGGAATACAAGGAGTGGGTACAAAATAAGTGGGACCACAAGGACTGGAAACAAAAGAAGTGGAAACACAAGGAGAGGGAGCACAAGGAGAGGGAGCACAAGGAGAAGGAGCACAAGGAGAAGGAGCACAAGGAGAGGGAACACAAGGAGTTGGAGCAACATAAGTGGGAACACAAGGAGTGGGAACAAAAGAAGTGGGAACACAAGGAGAGGGAGCACAAGGAGAGGAAACACAAGGAGAGGGAACACAAGGAGAGGGAACACAAGGAGAGGGAGCACAAGGAGAGGGAGCACAAGGAGAGGGAAGACAA
Source organism: Cherax quadricarinatus (assembly GCF_038502225.1). Lineage (NCBI taxonomy): Eukaryota > Metazoa > Arthropoda > Malacostraca > Decapoda > Parastacidae > Cherax > Cherax quadricarinatus. The sequence continues at coordinate 12,343,394 of NC_091350.1, read as the reverse complement.
GGAGAGGGAACACAAGGAGTAGGAACAAAAGAAGTGGGAGCACAAGGAAAGGGAACACAAGGAGTGGGAACAAAAGAAGTGGGAACACAAGGAGAGGGAGCACAAGGAGAGGAAGCACAAGGAGAGGGAACACAAGGAGAGGGAACACAAGGAGTGGGAACAAAAGAAGTGGGAACACAAGGAGAGGGAACATAAGGAGAGTTAGCACAAGGAGAGGGAACACAAGGAGAGGGAACACAAGGAGAGGGAACACAAGGAGAGGGAACACAAGGAGAGGGAACACAAATAGAGGGAGCACAAGGAGAGGGAGCACAAGAGGGAACACAAGGAGTGGGAACACAAGAAGTGGAAACACAAGGATAGGGAGCACAAGGAGAGGGAGCACAAGGAGAGGGAACACAAGGAGAGGGAACACATGGAGAGTGAGCACAAGGAGAGGAAGCACAAGGAGAGGGAACACAAGGAACAAGGAGTGGGAACAAAAGAAGTGGGAACACAAGGAGAGGGAACATAAGGAGAGTTAGCACAAGGAGAGAAAGCACAAGGAGAGGGAACACAAGGAGAGGGAACACAAGGAGTGGGAACAAAAGAAGTGGGAACACAAGGAGAGGGAACACAAGGAGTGGGTATAAAACAAGTGGGAACACGTGTAGAGGGAACACAAGGAGTGGGAACAAAAGAAGTGGGAACACAAGGAGAGGGAACACAAGGAGTGGGAAAACAAGGAGAGGAACAAAAGAAGTGGGAACACAAGGAGAGGGAACACAAGGTGAGGGAACACAAGGAGAGGGAACAAAAGTGGGAACACAAGGAGAGGGAACACAAGGTGAGGGAACACAAGGAGAGGGAACAAAAGAAGTGGGAACACAAGGAGAGGGAACACAAGGAGTGGGAAAACAAGGAGAGGAACAAAAGAAGTTAGAACACAAGGAGAGGGAACATAAGGAGAGTTAGCACAAGGAGAGAAAGCACAAGGAGAGGGAACACAAGGAGAGGGAACACAAGGAGAGGGAACAAAAGAAGTGGGAACACAAGGAGAGGGAACACAAGGTGAGGGAACACAAGGAGAGGAACAAAAGAAGTGGGAACACAAGGAGAGGGAACATAAGGAGAGTTAGCACAAGGAGAGAAAGCACAAGGAGAGGGAACACAAGGAGAGGGAACACAAGGAGAAGGAACACAAGGAGAGGGAACACAAGGAGAGGGAACACAAGGTGAGGGAACACAAGGAGAGGGAACACAAGGAGAGGGAACACAAGGAGAAGGAACACAAGGAGAGGGAACACAAGGAGAGGGAACACAAGGAGAGGGAACACAAGGAGAGGGAACACAAGGAGAGGGAACAAAAGAAGTGGGAACACAAGGAGAGGGAACGAGTAGGGTACCAAAAATTTACATAATTTATATTATTATTATTATTATTATTATTATTATTATTATTATTATTATTAATGTTTTTAAATTGTATTATTTTATAATAATGTTATTATTAATATTAATATTATTATATATTATTATTACTATTATTATTATTATTATTATTATTATTATTATTTTATTAAATTCGTGGGTAAGCGCTAAACTCGCACAAGTCACAGCGTCCGGGTAATGGAGTAATCAGAATGGATGTCAGGAAGGAGAGAGCATCACCCATTGCTTGAATTACAATATAAACACCACCACTGGAAGGCGGGGGCGCTGCTCCCTCCTACTATGAACAGATAAGATCACCAACGAGCCTCTCTGGACAACACGTTATTAATAACATTAATAATATAAATAATATTAACATTAAGATTAATAATATTAACAACATTAACATTAAAAACGTTTTCATTAACAAGATAATTTATCTTTATGATAAGATTATTTAGATTCGTACATACACACACATCCCAGCAAACACATTCTGAGTGAACTGCCTAAAACACTTCCTCTGCAAGTGTTTGCTCGAATTTCATCCTCTTGTCTGCAACACTACAAGCTCCTGATGATGTGTTTATTGCAAAGCGAAAGGCCTAGAGCTATCTTTCAACTCTCACCGTGGTTGTTTTGCGTCTTGCATCGTTTGTTCGCGACTTTTTTTGCATCTGCACGTAAACTGTCTGCCTAAAATGGCCAGCATGTTAGTGGCCTTCTTTAGTGCTTAACAATATTTTATTATATGTAAACTACTTCTTGTAAACTGCACATAGAAATAAAAATAAATAAATAACAACATAAAATAAAATTCCCCGAACTCACATTATTTGCCTTTACAGGTTATAATAGGTTAACCATCTTTAACTTATCACCACTCTATGTATGCCTTAAATAGTTATGTATCTAGTGCATCCATTGTAAAAATTTAAACCAGTAGTTTGTAGAATCACCTATAAATTTATCCTAATCCAATTAATTTACTGTTTTGATCTCCATCCAGATTTCATTTTTTTTCTGAGTTTCTCCTCGTGTTTTCTCGTTTTCTTGCATGTTTTTGTTTACTTTCATTTTCTGTGATGGAGAAATTAATAAGAGAGAGACTAGAACTCACCTATTTGTGGTTACAGGCGTCGAGAATCACTACCCGGCCCCATCTCTTATCTGGCCGCCAGTACCTGGTAAGTATGGACTCCTAAGAACATCAACAGTGGTTTAGAAATATCAAATGCCTAAGAAAGGCTTATGACAAAAAATAGAGAAGGGTAAGCAGAGATTAAGAAAGCCTTCGATCTACATAATACACCATGGAAAACACCGTATAAACTAGAGATGTAGGGTCGGAGTGACAAGAAGTGTTGAAGAGAGCCACAGTGGGCAAGTATAACTGGTGGTGTCATCCTAGGATCAATCCTAGGGCCCACAATGTTTCTGGCATATATGCATATATTTTCACTTACCATAATGGATAACATTTTGCACTTGAGTATTCATAAACACTTAAAAATGCAAAACCTGTCTTTAGAAACATATAAGACAAACTAACATCACCAACATTCGCCAGAATACAATGGAAAGCTTTCATCAGTACATATATTGTATGGTGCAAATACGTACTTTGTATCCAACACCTGAATACTTGTAGAAAGTTTGGAGTTTTCTTCCACACTGGCATTTTGTCCAAGATATAACTAACAGCAGTACTGGAGTTTTCTTACACAAGATATAACTAACAGCAGTACTGGAGTTTTCTTACACAAGATATAACTAACAGCAGTACTGGAGTTTTCTTACACAAGATATAACTAACAGCAGTACTGGAGTTTTCTTACACAAGATATAACTAACAGCAGTACTGGAGTTTTCTTACACAAGATATAACTAACAGCAGTACTGGAGTTTTCTTACACAAGATATAACTAACAGCAGTACTGGAGTTTTCTTACACAAGATATAACTAACAGCAGTACTGGAGTTTTCTTACACAAGATATAACTAACAGCAGTACTGGAGTTTTCTTACACAAGATATAACTAACAGCAGTACTGGAGTTTTCTTACACAAGATATAACTAACAGCAGTACTGGAGTTTTCTTACACAAGATATAACTAACAGCAGTACTGGAGTTTTCTTACACAAGATATAACTAACAGCAGTACTGGAGTTTTCTTACACAAGATATAACTAACAGCAGTACTGGAGTTTTCTTACACAAGATATAACTAACAGCAGTACTGGAGTTTTCTTACACAAGATATAACTAACAACAGTACTGGAGTTTTCTTACACAATATATAACTAACAGCAGTACTGGAACTTTCTTACACATATACATAACAAATTTATCCTTAGTAATTTTACCTAAAAGAAGTCTACCACACAGGTACACCACACAGGTACACCACACAGGTACACCACACAGGTACACCACACAGGTACATCATACAGGTACATGTTTATAATGTAAGTGACAGAGGTGCAAGGCAACGTGCCCATATGTTTCTCCATGCCGGGGAATGGAACCTGCGAGTGTGAGTAGACTGACCTCACCAGTGAGCTACAAGGAATACTGTATAAAGTCGTTCTACAGAAAAGTGAAGGATGAATTATTCACAGCGTTACTCATCATACATTTAGGACCAGTCCTCGAGTATGCAGCACCAGTGTGGAGCCGGTACTTAGCAACGTCCATAAAGAACAAAATAAAGTTCGTAAATTAGTCCCTAGGAGCGAGTGATAAAACGAACATAGATCACGAGGAGACATGGTCACGACATACTAAATGAAGAAGGGCTTTTGATCAAAGTTTTAAGAAAAACTCTCTCCTTTTTCAACTAAACCTGAGTACCGCCCATTTTCCAGGCGTTGTTTCCCAACGGGTTTAGCACATCCCAGTAAAAAACAATAAAATTATTTAAACACAACTGGATACATCAACAGTGTGCTGCTACACTATTCTGTGTGATAATTACATTGTAGGAACACCTGCAAGGTACTGCTAAACTAACCTGTATGACAGTTACATTGTGGAAACACGTTATGTGCTGCTACCCTTCTCTATATGACAGTTACATAATGGAAACATTCACAGTGTGCTGCTGTCCTACTCTACACGACATCGGGAACAAAGGCTAGCTATGTTTTTGTGTTATATTCCATCGCACAAAGATAAGTTTCTTACATGAAGTAATGGAATGTGTCAGCCTGAGCTAGGAGACTTCGCCAGAGCGGTGAAGATGGTCTCATACATTCCACTGTTAATTCAGTAGTTACTGCAGCTTCCAAGATATCGTTCCAGAAGAGATGGAGTTACTGTTACTTGGGAACTGCCATCTCTCGAGATGAACTATCCCATGATAATAATAACTAAATATTTGGGAAATAAAGACGAGGAGAAAGAGGTAAGTGAACACTCACATGAACCACAAGAACAAGGAGACAGGTAAGTGATAACTCACATGAACCACAAGAACAAGGAGACAGAGGTAAGTGAACACTCATATGAACCACAAGAACAAAGAGACAGAGGTAAGTGAACACTCACATGAACCACAAGAACAAGGAGACAGGTAAGTGATAACTCACATGAACCACAAGAACAAGGAGACAGAGGTAAGTGAAAACTCATATGAACCACAAGAACAAGGAGACAGAGGTAATTGAACACTCACATGAACCACAAGAACAAGGAGACAGAGGTAAGCCAACACTCACATGAACCACAAGAACAAGGAGACAGAGGTAAGTGAACACTCACATGAACCACAAGAACAAGGAGACAGAGGTAAGTGAACACTCACATGAACCACAAGAACAAGGAGACAGAGGTAAGTGAACACGAACCACAAGAACAAGGAGACAGAGGGAAGTGAACACTCACATGAACCACAAGAACAAGGAGACAGAGGTAAGTGAACACTCACATGAACCACAAGAACAAGGAGACAGAGGTAAGCCAACACTCACATGAACCACAAGAACAAGGAGACAGAGGTAAGCGAACACTCACATGAACCACAAGAACAAGGAGACAGAGGTAAGTGGACACTCACATGAACCACAAGAACACTAACAACGTTTATACCACTACTAGCTTGAGGAACAGGTACGACAGGGATCATGAAGTCAGGAGTGAGCACGGTTAAAACCAGTTAAAAGGCGAGGCCAACACCTAAGACTCGAACCCATGCAACCACAAATAGTTAAAAATACAGAAGCAAGAACACATGGGTAAGACACAAGTGCAACACTTGGGTATCTTTATTATGGGCACGTTTCGCCAACCAGTGACTCTGTTAATCCAATACAGAGGATAATACCTGAGACTGTGGAAGGCACGAAGAAGTAGGTTGAGGAAATCAGTCCCATAGTCTCCATAAATCTGTCGAAGACGGTGGATAACGTAAAGCAGAAGAGGAGAGAGGAGTTGTTCAGTCCATCAGTCTTGATGATACACAAGTATCGCACATGTGTCTTATTCATTTAGTTGTTGGTTTTGTATACCATTAGTATAATGGAAATAAGTAAGTACATATATCTGGAATAAAAAAAAAGTCTCAGGACAGAAAAATATCTGTCTTTAAACGTACCTTTGCCATTAAAAGTCTCTAACAATGTTTATAAACGTATTTATAAATATCTATTAACCTATCTATAACGTATCTATAAATATTTATAAACGTATCTATGTCTATAACATATTTATGTCTATAAATGTATCTTTATCTGTAAACGTATCTATATCTATAAATGCATCTATATCTATACACGTATCTATGTCCATAAACGTATCTATAAAAGCATCTATAAATATCTATAACGTACCTACAAATGTATCCATATCTTTGATGTTTGTTCAATTATCTTTAACTACATGCGGCCTGGGACTGCGAGAGCCTGGTAAAATCTCAGAGGAGGTCACAGGTAAATCACAGGTCTACCTAGAGGCTACCTGGAAGGTGTTCTGGGGTCAACGCCCCCCACAGCCCAGTCCTTGACTAGGTCTCCCAGGTCAAACAACTTTGGTTTGTACTATGCTCTGTGTTTTTTCACCTTTGAGTTACTGACGGGTTGTGTTGTGATGATGGCAGGATCTGGCTTCGAGACGGGGACGGAGGCTCAGGCGGAGACGGAGACGGAGCTCAGACGTCAGCTACTTATCAACTACGACAGAACGGCCCGACCAGCGGCCACTACCGCTGTCAGATTCAGAATCACCCTCAAGCACTTTGATATGGTGAGTGTTGCACGAGTGAGGGGGTGTTGCACTAGTGATGGAGGTACTGCACGGGTGAAGGGGGTGTTGGAACAGTGATTGGTGTGTTGCAGGAGTGAAGGGATGTTAGAAAACATTTATTACGAGTGTTGTAGGAGTGATAGGATGTTGCAGGAGTGATAGGATGTTGCAGGAGTGATAGGATGTTGCAGGAGTGATAGGATGTTGCAGGAGTGATAGGATGTTGCAGG
>NC_091350.1:12324008-12331508 GCF_038502225.1 Cherax quadricarinatus | reverse complement strand
TCGACACACTAGCCGAGGTGGCCAGGAGAGCACACATGGGGGGAGCAAAGTTACTAGTTATAGGTGATTTCAATCACAAGGAGATTGGGAAAACCTGGAGCCCCATGGGGGTTCCGAAACATGGAGAGCCAAGATGATGGATGTAGTACTGGAAAACCTCATGCATCAACATGTTAGAGACAATACCAGAGAGAGAGGAGAAGATGAACCAGCAAGACTGGACCTTGTATTCACCTTGAGTAGTTCAGACATCGAGGATATCTTGTATGAAAGGCCCCTGGGAGCTAGTGATCATGTGGTTCTGTGCTTCGACTACATAGTTGAGCTCCAAGTGGAGAGAGTAGCAGGAATAGGGTGGGAAAAAACAAACTACAAAAGGGGGAACTACTCAGGCATGAGAAACTTCCTTCAAAACATTCAGTGGGAGAGGGATCTGACAGGAAAACCAGTAAAAGAAATGATGGACTATGTAGCAACAAAATGCAAGGAGGCAGAGGAGAGGTTTGTTCCCAAGGGAAACAGAAATAATGGGAAGAACAGAACGAGTCCTTGGTTCACCCAAAGGTGTAGGGAGGCAAAAACTAGGTGTACTAGAGAATGGAAAAGGTACAGAAGACAGAGAACTCAGGAAAATAAAGAGATTAGCCGAAGAGCCAGAAACGAATATGCACAGATAAGAAGGGAGGCTCAGCGACAATATGAAAATGACATAGCATCGAAAGTCAAGACTGACCCGAAGCTGTTGCACAGCCACATCAGGAGGAAAACAACAGTCAAGGACCAGGTAATCAGACTGAGGAAGGGTGATGGGGAATTCACAAGAAACGACCGAGAGGTATGTGAGGAGCTCAACACGAGATTTAAAGAAGTATTTACAGTGGAAACCAGTAGGACTCCAGGAAATCAGAACTGGGGGGTACACCAGCAAGTGCTGGATGAGGTACATATAACCAAGGAGGAAGTGAAGAAGCTGCTATGCGAACTTGACACCTCAAAGGCGGTGGGACCAGACAACATCTCTCCGTGGGTCCTTAAAGAGGGAGCAGAGATATTGTGTGTGTCATTAACAAAGATCTTCAACACATCATTTGAAACTGGGCAACTCCCTGAGGTATGGAAGATGGCAAATGTAGTCCCAATTTTTAAAAAGGGAGACAGACATGAGGCACTAAACTACAGACCTGTATCACTAACGTGTATAGTATGCAAGGTCATGGAGAAGATCATCAGAAGGAGAGTGGTGGAGCACCTGGAAAGAAACAAGTGCATAATTGACAACCAGCACGGTTTCAGGGAAGGAAAATCCTGTGTCACAAACCTACTAGAGTTTTATGACAAGGTGACAGAAGTAAGACTAGAGAGAGAGGGGTGGATCGACTGCATATTTTTGGACTGCAAGAAGGCCTTCGACACAGTCCCTCACAAGAGGTTACTGCAAAAGCTAGAGGATCAGGCACACATAACAGGAAAGGCACTGCAATGGATCAGAGAATACCTGACAGGGAGGCAACAACGAGTCATGGTACGTGACGAGGTGTCAGAGTGGGCGCTTGTAACAAGCGGGGTTCCACAGGGGTCAGTCCTAGGACCTGTGCTGTTCTTGGTATATGTGAACGACATAACGGAAGGGATAGACTCAGAAGTGTCCTTGTTTGCAGATGATGTGAAGTTAATGAGAAGAATCAAATCGGATGAGGGTCAGGCAGTACTACAAAGAGACCTGGACAGGCTACAAGCCTGGTCCAGCAACTGGCTCCTTGAGTTTAACCCTGCCAAATGCAAAGTCATGAAGATTGGGGAAGGGCAAAGAAGACCGCAGACACAATATAGTTTAGATGGCCAAAGACTGCAAACCTCACTCAAGGAAAAAGATCTGGGGGTGAGTATAACACCGAGCATATCTCTTGAGGCGCACATCAATCAGATAACTGCTGCAGCATACGGACGCCTGGCAAACCTACGGATAGCGTTCCGATACCTCGGTAAGGATTCGTTCAAGACTCTGTATACCATTTACGTCAGGCCCATACTGGAGTATGCAGCACCAGTTTGGAATCCACACCTAGTCAAGCACGTCAAGAAATTAGAGAAAGTGCAAAGGTTTGCAACAAGGCTAGTCCCAGAGCTACGGGGATTGTCCTACGAAGAAAGGTTGAGGGAAATCGGCCTGACGACACTGGAGGACAGGAGGGTCAGGGGAGACATGATAACGACATATAAAATACTGCGCGGAATAGACAAGGTGGACAAAGACGGGATGTTCCAGAGAGGGGACATAATTGGAAGTTGAAGACTCAGATGAATCAAAGGGATGTTAGGAAGTATTTCTTCAATCATAGAGTGGTCAGGCCGTGGAATAGCCTAGAAAGTGACGTAGTGGAGGCGGGAACCATACATAGTTTTAAGGCGAGGTATGATAAAGCTCATGGGGCAGAGAGAGAGAGGACCTAGTAGCAATCAGTGAAGAGGCGGGGCCAGGAGCTATGACTCGACCCCTGCAACCACAAATAGGTGAGTACACACACACACTGAAAATGTGGAACAGTAAAGGGGAGAAAGAAAAGAGCATGAAAATCTAGAGCAAAGAATATACCAGAAAATATGAGAAAATGGACAGAAAGGCCAAAAACTGCTGCACAAATTAGGAAGCAGTGAGGTACAGAGAAAACTACATTATCTGGAAGTCCAACATGACTGCAGTGTTTCTCTACACTCACGCAAGATGCATGTGTGTGTGTATATAAATATATATATATATATATATGCTTAACAATTCGCAAACAGGCGAAATTATTTTCAAACATTGTCTCTACGTACACAGCAGGACTCGAACCTGCTAACTCTGTATCAGAGTCCACAGTACTTTACCACTGAGCTAGACCCAAGATAGGTATGGGTGCTTGGCCGAAGCTAAGCGATGTTACCCCATACCTCCGGGCACCAAGCTCGTTTTGAAAGTTATTTCATTGAATCCTGCCACATGCAGTGGCAGGAGTGGTATTGATTAATAACAACACTGCACTAGCCAAGGAATCGAACCCCTTTTGCTTTGGCCTGCCTCATGGTGAGCGAAAACAAATGACGCCCTAATTCAGTGGACCATACGATGATCGACTGAACAGCACTGTTACTGAAGCTGTGTTACTGAAGCTGTTGTGTTTCTGAAGCTGTGTTACTGAAGTTGTGTTTCTGAAGTTGGGTGTTACTGAAGCTGTTATGTTTCTGAAGCTGTGTTACTGAAGTTGTGTTTCTGAAGCTGTGTTACTGAAGTTGTGTTTCTGAAGTTGGGTGTTACTGAAGCTGTTATGTTTCTGAAGCTGTGTTACTGAAGTTGTGTTTCTGAAGCTGTGTTACTGAAGTTGTGTTTCTGAAGTTGGGTGTTACTGAAGCTGTTATGTTTCTGAAGCTGTGTTACTGAAGTTGTGTTTCTGAAGTTGGGTGTTACTGAAGCTGTGTATCAATGAATCTGTGTGTTACTGAAGCTATGTTACTGAAGTTGTGTTACAGAAACTGTGTTGCTGAAGTTGTGTTACTGAAGCTGTGTGTTAATGAAGTTGTGTGCTACTGAAGCTGTGTTACCGAAACTGTGTTACTGAAGCTGTGTTAGTGAAGTTGTGTCACTGAAGCTGTGTTACTGAAGCTGTTACTCAAGCTGTGTGTTACTGAAGCTGTGTGTTACTGAAGTTGTTACTGAAGCTGTGTGTTACTGAAGTTGTTACTGAAGCTGTGTGTTACTGAAGCTGTGTTACTGAAGTTGTGTCACTGAAGCTGTTTTACTGAAGCTGTGTTACTGAAGTTGTGTTACTGAAGCTGTTACTCAAGCTGTGTGTTACTGAAGTTGTTACTGAAGCTGTGTGTTACTGAAGCTGTTACTCAAGCTGTGTGTTACTGAAGCTGTGTGTTACTGAAGCTGTGTGTTAATGAAGCTGTGTTACTGAAGTTGTGTTACTGAAGCTGTGTTACTGAAGCTGTGTTACTGAAGTTGTGTTACTGAAGCTGTGTTACTGAAGTTGTGTTACTGAAGCTGTGTTACTGAAGCTGTGTTACTGAAGTTGTGTTACTGAAGCTGTGTTACTGAAGCTGTGTTACTGAAGTTGTGTTACTGAAGTTGTGTTACTGAAGCTGTGTTACTGAAGCTGTGTTACTGAAGCTGTGTTACTGAAGCTGTGTGTTAGTGAAGCTGTGTTACTGAAGCTGTGTTACTGAAGCTGTGTGTTAGTGAAGCTGTGTTACTGAAGCTGTGTTACTGAAGCTGTGTGTTAGTGAAGCTGTGTTACTGAAGCTGTGTTACTGAAGTTGTGTGTTAGTGAAGCTGTGTTACTGAAGTTGTGTGTTAGTGAAGCTGTGTTACTGAAGTTGTGTGTTAGTGAAGCTGTAGCTGAAGCTACGTATCATCCAGCATAAGCAGTGCTGGAGGTTCAGTCTTCAGTCAGCATAAGTAGTGCTGGAGGTTCAGTCTTCAGTCAGCATAAGTAGTGCTGAAGGTTCAGTCTTCAGTCAGCATAAGTAGTGCTGAAGGTTCAGTCTTCAGTCAGCATAAGTAGTGCTGAAGGTTCAGTCTTCAGTCAGCATAAGTAGTGCTGAAGGTTCAGTCTTCAGTCAGCATAAGTAGTGCTGAAGGTTCAGTCTTCAGTCAGCATAAGTAGTGCTGAAGGTTCAGTCTTCCGTCAGCATAAGCAGTGCTGAAGGTTCAGTCTTCAGTCAGCATAAGTAGTGCTGAAGGTTCAGTCTTCCGTCAGCATAAGCAGTGCTGAAGGTTCAGTCTTCAGTCAGCATAAGTAGTGCTGAAGGTTCAGTCTTCAGTCAGCATAAGTAGTGCTGAAGGTTCAGTCTTCCGTCAGCATAAGTAGTGCTGAAGGTTCAGTCTTCCGTCAGCATAAGTAGTGCTGAAGGTTCAGTCTTTCGTCAGCATAAGTAGTGCTGAAGGTTCAGTCTTCCGTCAGCATAAGTAGTGCTGAAGGTTCAGTCTTCCGTCAGCATAAGTAGTGCTGAAGGTTCAGTCTTCCGTCAGCATAAGTAGTGCTGAAGGTTCAGTCTTCCGTCAGCATAAGTAGTGCTGAAGGTTCAGTCTTCAGTCAGCATAAGTAGTGCTGAAGGTTCAGTCTTTCGTCAGCATAAGTAGTGCTGAAGGTTCAGTCTTCCGTCAGCATAAGCAGTGCTGAAGGTTCAGTCTTCCGTCAGCATAAGCAGTGCTGAAGGTTCAGTCTTCCGTCAGCGTAAGCAGTGCTGAAGGTTCAGTCTTCCATCAGCATAAGCAGTGCTGAAGGTTCAGTCTTCCGTCAGCGTAAGCAGTGCTGAAGGTTCAGTCTTCCGTCAGCGTAAGCAGTGCTGAAGGTTCAGTCTTCAGTCAGCATAAGTAGTGCTGAAGGTTCAGTCTTCCGTCAGCATAAGTAGTGCTGAAGGTTCAGTCTTCCGTCAGCATAAGCAGTGCTGAAGGTTCAGTCTTCCGTCAGCATAAGTAGTGCTGAAGGTTCAGTCTTCAGTCAGCATAAGTAGTGCTGAAGGTTCAGTCTTTCGTCAGCATAAGTAGTGCTGAAGGTTCAGTCTTCCGTCAGCATAAGTAGTGCTGAAGGTTCAGTCTTCCGTCAGCATAAGTAGTGCTGAAGGTTCAGTCTTTCGTCAGCATAAGTAGTGCTGAAGGTTCAGTCTTCCGTCAGCATAAGCAGTGCTGAAGGTTCAGTCTTCCGTCAGCATAAGCAGTGCTGAAGGTTCAGTCTTCCGTCAGCATAAGTAGTGCTGAAGGTTCAGTCTTCCGTCAGCATAAGTAGTGCTGAAGGTTCAGTCTTCCGTCAGCATAAGCAGTGCTGAAGGTTCAGTCTTCCGTCAGCATAAGTAGTGCTGAAGGTTCAGTCTTCCGTCAGCATAAGTAGTGCTGAAGGTTCAGTCTTCCGTCAGCATAAGTAGTGCTGAAGGTTCAGTCTTCCGTCAGCATAAGTAGTGCTGAAGGTTCAGTCTTCCGTCAGCATAAGTAGTGCTGAAGGTTCAGTCTTCCGTCAGCGTAAGCAGTGCTGAAGGTTCAGTCTTCCGTCAGCATAAGTAGTGCTGAAGGTTCAGTCTTCCGTCAGCATAAGTAGTGCTGAAGGTTCAGTCTTCCGTCAGCGTAAGCAGTGCTGAAGGTTCAGTCTTCCGTCAGCGTAAGCAGTGCTGAAGGTTCAGTCTTCCGTCAGCATAAGTAGTGCTGAAGGTTCAGTCTTCCGTCAGCGTAAGCAGTGCTGAAGGTTCAGTCTTCCGTCAGCGTAAGCAGTGCTGAAGGTTCAGTCTTCCGTCAGCGTAAGCAGTGCTGAAGGTTCAGTCTTCCATCAGCATAAGTAGTGCTGAAGGTTCAGTCTTCCTCAGCGTAAGCAGTGCTGAAGGTTCAGTCTTCCGTCAGCATAAGCAGTGCTGAAGGTTCAGTCTTCCGTCAGCGTAAGCAGTGCTGAAGGTTCAGTCTTCCGTCAGCATAAGTAGTGCTGAAGGTTCAGTCTTCCGTCAGCATAAGCAGTGCTGAAGGTTCAGTCTTCCGTCAGCATAAGCAGTGCTGAAGGTTCAGTCTTCCGTCAGCATAAGTAGTGCTGAAGGTTCAGTCTTCCGTCAGCGTAAGCAGTGCTGAAGGTTCAGTCTTCCGTCAGCGTAAGCAGTGCTGAAGGTTCAGTCTTCCGTCAGCGTAAGCAGTGCTGAAGGTTCAGTCTTCCGTCAGCGTAAGCAGTGCTGAAGGTTCGGTCTTCCGTCAGCGTAAGCAGTGCTGAAGGTTCAGTCTTCCGTCAGCATAAGCAGTGCTGAAGGTTCAGTCTTCCGTCAGCGTAAGCAGTGCTGAAGGTTTGGTCTTCCGTCAGCGTAAGCAGTGCTGAAGGTTCGGTCTTCCGTCAGCGTAAGCAGTGCTGAAGGTTCAGTCTTCCGTCAGCGTAAGCAGTGCTGAAGGTTCGGTCTTCCGTCAGCGTAAGCAGTGCTGAAGGTTCAGTCTTCCGTCAGCGTAAGCAGTGCTGAAGGTTCAGTCTTCAGTCAGCATAAGCAGTGCTGAAGGTTCAGTCTTCAGTCAGCGTAAGCAGTGCTGAAGGTTCAGTCTTCCGTCAGCATAAGTAGTGCTGAAGGTTCAGTCTTCCGTCAGCATAAGTAGTGCTGAAGGTTCAGTCTTCCGTCAGCATAAGTAGTGCTGAAGGTTCAGTCTTCCGTCAACATAAGCAGTGCTGAAGGTTCAGTCTTCCGTCAGCATAAGTAGTGCTGAAGGTTCAGTCTTCCGTCAGCATAAGCAGTGCTGAAGGTTCAGTCTTCCGTCAGCATAAGTAGTGCTGAAGGTTCAGTCTTCAGTCAGCATAAGCAGTGCTGAAGGTTCAGTCTTCAGCCAGTGCAAGGTTCGGTCTTCCGTCATAAGCAGTGCTGAAGGTTCAGTCTTCCGTCAGCATAAGCAGTGCTGAAGGTTCAGTCTTCCGTCAGCGTAAGCAGTGCTGAAGGTTCAGTCTTCCATCAGCATAAGCAGTGCTGAAGGTTCAGTCTTCCGTTCAGTGCGTAAGCAGTGCTGAAGGT
>NC_091350.1:12191508-12319008 GCF_038502225.1 Cherax quadricarinatus | reverse complement strand
TTTATCGAAGATTTCGCTTTAGTCCGGTCTCCAGTTCTCAGACGAGACCGAACAAAAACGAGATGAATTTCTAATACTGGGAGATATTTTAATGACTTTACCTGTTTTATACTTCTCAACGCAAATTAAACGTTAGTAATAACGATAGAGTTACCCACAAAATATCAGGTAAATGAATACAGATGAAGAACTATGTCATATCATTGTGGCAACGGCTTGACAAAGCTCCTGGAGAGCGAAACGTTGCCACAATAAAATGTCACATTAGTTCCATTTATGTCACATAACCTATGTGACATGTCAAGATATCTTAAAGATAATAAGACGCCAGATACATTAAGCAAATTTTCTAAATTTGCTTGTAACAGATAAGTGAACTGTAGATATAAATACAGATGTATTTCTGTTAACCCTTTTGGGGCCTAGTTCCTAGGCCTTTTGTGTATCCATCTGCTCTTGTGCTACCGTCCACAGGATGGATATGGGGTGAGTTTAGCCACTGTTATTAACCAGTGAAGTTAAGCAAGGTTAGCTCATAGCTTGTGCTCAGTGATTTACAAAAGTTATGCTAAACTAGTTGATTTAACTACAAATAGAAGTTCACAAAAAACTAGCCACTAATGTCCACAGGATGGTTATGGGGTCCACAATAAACTAGCCGCTACCGTCCACAGGATGGTTATGGGGTTCACAACAAACTAGCCACTAACGTCTACAGGATGGTTATGGGGTTCACAATAAACTAGCCACTAATGTCCACAGGATGGTTATGGGGTTCACAACAAACTAGCCACTAACGTCTACAGGATGGTTATGGGGTCCACAATAAACTAGCCGCTACCGTCCACAGGATGGTTATGGGGTCCACAATAAACTAGCCGCTACCGTCCACAGGATGGTTATGGGGTCCACAATAAACTAGCCACTACCGTCCACAGGATGGTTATGGGGTCCACAATAAACTAGCCACTACCGTCCACAGGATGGTTATGGGGTCCACAATAAACTAGCCACTACCGTCCACAGGATGGTTATGGGGTCCACAATAAACTAGCCACTAACGTCCACAGGATGGTTATGGGGCCCACAATAAACTAGCCACTAACGTCCACAGGATGGTTATGGGGTCCACAATAAACTAGCCACTAACGTCCACAGGATGGTTATGGGGTCCACAATAAACTAGCCACTAACGTCCACAGGATGGTTATGGGGTCCACAATAAACTAGCCACTAACGTCCACAGGATGGTTATGGGGGTCCACAATAAACTAGCCACTACCGTCCACAGGATGGTTATGGGGTCCACAATAAACTAGCCACTACCGTCCACAGGATGGTTATGGGGTCCCCAATAAACTAGCCACTACCGTCCACAGGATGATTATGGGGTCCACAATAAACTAGCCACTACCGTCCACAGGATGGTTATGGGGTCCACAATAAACTAGTCACTACCGTCCACAGGATGGTTATGGGGGTCCACAATAAACTAGCCACTACCGTCCACAGGATGGTTATGGGGTCCACAATAAACTAGCCACTAACGTCCACAGGATGGTTATGGGGTCCACAATAAACTAGCCACTAACGTCCACAGGATGGTTATTGGGTCCACAATAAACTAGCCACTAACGTCCACAGGATGGTTATGGGGTCCACAATAAACTAGCCACTAACGTCCACAGGATGGTTATGGGCTGCACAACAAACTAGCCACTTTGGTGGCAAAAATCTAAATCTATGTCCCTTTGCCTAAGAAATTAAACGTTGTCGATGTTGTTCCTCAGCGCAAAGGTTGGTGAACCTCCCTCATTCTCGGACACACTGCTGATCGTCTTCAACAACGGAAGAGTGTTGTTCGTGCCGCCCATGAGACTGCAGTTCTCCTGTGTGATGGACCTGACTTACTGGCCGCACGACAGTCACAACTGTACCCTCATTATCGGCTCCTGGGTACATGACGGCTTCGCTATCGACCCTCAGATCATGGACGACAAGCCAGAGGTGAGATGAGTGCTTAGGGGAGATTGTGGGGGATAAAATGGGGAAGATATTAGCGGAGTTTAGCTCCCTCTACTTATAAAGTAAGATTTAGGCACCCTCCTCTCTCCACTAGAGTAAGAGTCAAACACCCTCCTCTCTCCACTAGAGTAGGAGTCAAACACCCTCCTCTCTCCACTAGAGTAAGATTCAAACACCCTCCTCTCTCCACTAGAGTAAGATTCAAACACCCTTCTCATTCCACTAGACTAAGATTCAAACACCCTCCTCTCTCCACTAGACTAAGATTCAAACACCCTCCTCTCTCCACTAGAGTAAGATTCAAACACCCTCCTCTCTCCACTAGAGTAGGAGTCAGACACCCTCTTCTCTCCACTAGAATAAGATTCAAACACCCTTCTCTGTCCACTAGAGCAAGATTCAAACACCCTCCTCTCTCCACCAGGGTAAGATTCGAACACTATCTTCCCTCCACTAGAGTACGATTCAAACATCATCATCCCTCCATTACAATAAGATTCAAACACCATCCTCCCTCCAATATAGTAAGACTCAGGCACTATCTTCCCTCCACTAGAGTAAGGCTTAGGCACCGTCTTCCTTGCATTAAGACTTAAACATCCTCCTCCCTGCATTAAGACTTAAACATCCTCCTCCCTGCATTAAAACTCAGGTACCGTCGTGGCACCTACATTAACGTGAGTGTTGTATTTCAGATCGACATACCAGTGTTGGTGACGGAGAGTGGGAGGAACCTGACGCGAGGGTCATGGGAGCTGGTGGAGGCCAACATGACCAGGGATGTGCAGCGCTACGAGTGCTGCCCTGAACCTTATGTTACTATCCGAGTCTCAATACTGGTCACTAGGAACGCTCCTGCTTACGCCTGGACCGTCAAGCTACCTGCTGTCGGTTAGTCGCCTGCTGCTGTTGCGTCATTGCTCCTGCTGTTGCTGCTTTCATTGCAGCCTTTGCTGTTACTACTGTTATTCTTTAAGCTGATCCTACTGCTTTTGTTTTTGTTCTTGCTACTGATTCTACTGCTTCTGCTGCTAATCCTACTGCTATTTCCTAAGCTGCTTCTGCTGTTTTTATTGCTTTTATTCCAGGTTCCTTCTTTTGGTTCTCCTACTACTTCTGCTGGTATTTCTACTCTGCTTTTCCTACTGCTTCTGCTGTTCCTTCTCCATTATTATTATTAATATTAATATCATCATTATTATTATCATTTAATTATTATTTAACACACTGGCCGTCTCCCACCGAGGCAGGGTGACCCAAAAAAGAAGAAACACTTTCACCATCATTCACATTATCACTGTCTTGCCAGAGGTGCACCGATACTACAATTCGGATGCCTCTCCAAACTGCATATATCCCCACCCCTCATTCAGAGTGCAGACACTGTACATACTACCTCCAGGATTCAAGCCTAGCTAACTAGCTTTCCTGAATCCCTTCATAAGTGTTACCTTGCTCACACTCCAACAGCACATAAAATCATAACAACTAATTACCTCCACTCGCTCCTATTCCAAACGTCCTTTAGCTCCTTCCTCCAACCTTTCCTAGGACGACTCCTACCCCACTTTCCCTCCACTGCAGATTCATACACCCTCCAAGTCATCGTATTTTGCTCCATCCTCTCTAAATATTCAAACCAGCTCAACAACCCCTCTTCAGCCCTCTGGATAATAATTTAACTCTGCACCTTCTTATAATCTCCAGGCTACGGATTCTCTGCATAATTTTCACACCACACATTGCCCTCAGACACGACATCTCCACTGCCTCCTCGCTGCAACATTCACAACCCATGCTTCACACCCATATAAGAGCATTGGTGCAACTAAATACATTACCCTCTTTGCTTCCACATATAACATTTTTTGTCTCCACTGACTCCTCAGTGCACTGCTTACATTTTTCTCCTCATCAATTTTATGATTCACCTCTTTTTTCACCTTGTTTTTAATAGACTCGTCTACTGATAAGTCCACTCCAAAATTATTATTATTAAATATCACCACTACTACTATTACTACTACTACATTAACTAGAACGCGATAAACCAGTAGGATTATGCAATGCCTGAGGATAGAGGTGAGAGGTAACCAGAAATGATGCAAAGGGACTGGAGCTCCAACTGTTTGGATCAAGAGCCCTCCACATCAAACATACAAAAGCCTTGAAACCCGTACAATAAGCAACGTTGAAAAAGTAATAAACAGTCGTCACCAACCTGGGAAAATTAACATGAAAAATTATATTCAAAACCTACAATGAAAAGTTATAGTGAAAATTTACAGTGAAATATTAATGAAAAGTTATAGTGAAAATTTACAGTGAAATATTAATGAAAAGTTATAGTGAAAACTTACAGTGAAATATTAATGAAAAGTTATAGTGAAAAAGTTAATGAAAAGTTAGTGAAAAATTACAATGAAGAGCTATAATGAAAAGTTACAGTGAAAAGTTACAATGAAAACTTAAATCTTAAAGTTCCAGTGAAAAAGGAACAAAGTTGACAAATTCTCTCGATGAAAAGACTGAAAAACAAGAATGAAAGATTGTGAAGCATAGTTCACTGAACTGTGGTTCAGTTGATCTGTGGTTCAGTTGATCTGTGGTTCAGTTGATCTGTGGTTCAGTTGATCTGTGGTTCAGTTGATCTGTGGTTCAGTTGATCTGTGGTTCAGTTGATCTGTGGTTCAGTGTACTGTGGTTCAGTTGATCTGTGGTTCAGTGTACTGTGGTTCAGTTGATCTGTGGTTCAGTGTACTGTGGTTCAGTTGATCTGTGGTTCAGTGTACTGTGGTTCAGTTGATCTGTGGTTCAGTTGATCTGTGGTTCAGTTGATCTGTGGTTCAGTTGATCTGTGGTTCACTGAACTGTGGTTCAGTTGATCTGTGGTTCAGTTGATCTGTGGTTCAGTTGATCTGTGGTTCAGTTGATCTGTGGTTCACTGAACTGTGGTTCAGTTGATCTGTGGTTCAGTTGATCTGTGGTTCAGTTGATCTGTGGTTCAGTTGATCTGTGGTTCACTGAACTGTGGTTCAGTTGATCTGTGGTTCAGTTGATCTGTGGTTCAGTTGATCTGTGGTTCAGTTGATCTGTGGTTCAGTTGATCTGTGGTTCAGTTGATCTGTGGTTCACTGAACTGTGGTTCAGTTGATCTGTGGTTCAGTTGATCTGTGGTTCAGTTGATCTGTGGTTCAGTTGATCTGTGGTTCACTGAACTGTGGTTCAGTTGATCTGTGGTTCAGTTGATCTGTGGTTCAGTTGATCTGTGGTTCAGTTGATCTGTGGTTCAGTTGATCTGTGGTTCAGTTGATCTGTGGTTCAGTTGATCTGTGGTTCAGTTGATCTGTGGTTCAGTTGATCTGTGGTTCAGTTGATCTGTGGTTCAGTTGAACTGTGGTTCAGTTGATCTGTGGTTCAGTTGCTCTGTGGTTCAGTTGATCTGTGGTTCAGTTGATCTGTGGTTCAGTTGATCTGTGGTTCAGTTGATCTGTGGTTCAGTTGATCTGTGGTTCAGTTGATCTGTGGTTCAGTTGATCTGTGGTTCAGTTGATCTGTGGTTCAGTTGATCTGTGGTTCAGTTGATCTGTGGTTCAGTTGATCTGTGGTTCAGTTGATCTGTGGTTCACTGAACTGTGGTTCAGTTGATCTGTGGTTCAGTTGATCTGTGGTTCAGTTGATCTGTGGTTCAGTTGATCTGTGGTTCAGTTGATCTGTGGTTCAGTTGATCTGTGGTTCAGTTGATCTGTGGTTCAGTTGATCTGTGGTTCAGTTGATCTGTGGTTCAGTTGATCTGTGGTTCAGTTGAACTGTGGTTCAGTTGATCTGTGGTTCAGTTGCTCTGTGGTTCAGTTGATCTGTGGTTCAGTTGATCTGTGGTTCAGTTGATCTGTGGTTCAGTTGATCTGTGGTTCAGTTGATCTGTGGTTCAGTTGATCTGTGGTTCAGTTGATCTGTGGTTCAGTTGATCTGTGGTTCAGTTGATCTGTGGTTCAGTTGATCTGTGGTTCAGTTGAACTGTGGTTCAGTTGATCTGTGGTTCAGTTGCTCTGTGGTTCAGTTGATCTGTGGTTCAGTTGATCTGTGGTTCAGTTGATCTGTGGTTCAGTTGATCTGTGGTTCAGTTGATCTGTGGTTCAGTTGCTCTGTGGTTCAGTTGATCTGTGGTTCAGTTGATCTGTGGTTCAGTTGAACTGTGGTTCAGTTGATCTGTGGTTCAGTTGATCTGTGGTTCAGTTGATCTGTGGTTCAGTTGATCTGTGGTTCAGTTGATCTGTGGTTCAGTTGATCTGTGGTTCAGTTGAACTGTGGTTCAGTTGATCTGTGGTTCAGTTGATCTGTGGTTCAGTTGATCTGTGGTTCAGTTGATCTGTGGTTCAGTTGATCTGTGGTTCAGTTGATCTGTGGTTCAGTTGATCTGTGGTTCAGTTGATCTGTGGTTCAGTTGATCTGTGGTTCAGTTGATCTGTGGTTCAGTTGATCTGTGGTTCAGTTGATCTGTGGTTCAGTTGAACTGTGGTTCAGTTGATCTGTGGTTCAGTAGATCTGTGGTTCAGTTGATCTGTGGTTCAGTTGATCTGTGGTTCAGTTGATCTGTGGTTCAGTTGATCTGTGGTTCAGTAGATCTGTGGTTCAGTTGATCTGTGGTTCAGTTGATCTGTGGTTCAGTTGATCTGTGGTTCAGTTGAACTGTGGTTCAGTTGATCTGTGGTTCAGTTGATCTGTGGTTCAGTTGATCTGTGGTTCAGTTGATCTGTGGTTCAGTTGATCTGTGGTTCAGTTGAACTGTGGTTCAGTTGATCTGTGGTTCAGTTGATCTGTGGTTCAGTTGAACTGTGGTTCAGTTGATCTGTGGTTCAGTTGATCTGTGGTTCAGTTGATCTGTGGTTCAGTTGATCTGTGGTTCAGTTGATCTGTGGTTCAGTTGATCTGTGGTTCAGTTGATCTGTGGTTCAGTTGATCTGTGGTTCAGTTGATCTGTGGTTCAGTTGATCTGTGGTTCAGTTGATCTGTGGTTCAGTTGATCTGTGGTTCAGTTGAACTGTGGTTCAGTTGATCTGTGGTTCAGTAGATCTGTGGTTCAGTTGATCTGTGGTTCAGTTGATCTGTGGTTCAGTTGATCTGTGGTTCAGTTGATCTGTGGTTCAGTAGATCTGTGGTTCAGTTGATCTGTGGTTCAGTTGATCTGTGGTTCAGTTGATCTGTGGTTCAGTTGATCTGTGGTTCAGTTGATCTGTGGTTCAGTTGATCTGTGGTTCAGTTGATCTGTGGTTCAGTTGATCTGTGGTTCAGTTGATCTGTGGTTCAGTTGATCTGTGGTTCAGTTGATCTGTGGTTCAGTTGATCTGTGGTTCAGTTGATCTGTGGTTCAGTTGATCTGTGGTTCAGTTGATCTGTGGTTCAGTTGATCTGTGGTTCAGTTGATCTGTGGTTCAGTTGAACTGTGGTTCAGTTGATCTGTGGTTCAGTTGATCTGTGGTTCAGTTGATCTGTGGTTCAGTTGAACTGTGGTTCAGTTGATCTGTGGTTCAGTTGATCTGTGGTTCAGTTGAACTGTGGTTCAGTTGCTCTGTGGTTCAGTTGATCTGTGGTTCAGTTGATCTGTGGTTCAGTTGATCTGTGGTTCAGTTGAACTGTGGTTCAGTTGATCTGTGGTTCAGTTGATCTGTGGTTCAGTTGAACTGTGGTTCAGTTGCTCTGTGGTTCAGTTGATCTGTGGTTCAGTTGATCTGTGGTTCAGTTGATCTGTGGTTCAGTTGAACTGTGGTTCAGTTGATCTGTGGTTCAGTTGCTCTGTGGTTCAGTTGATCTGTGGTTCAGTTGAACTGTGGTTCAGTTGATCTGTGGTTCAGTTGCTCTGTGGTTCAGTTGATCTGTGGTTCAGTTGAACTGTGGTTCAGTTGATCTGTGGTTCAGTTGCTCTGTGGTTCAGTTGAACTGTGGTTCAGTTGATCTGTGGTTCAGTTGATCTGTGGTTCAGTTGATCTGTGGTTCAGTTGATCTGTGGTTCAGTTGATCTGTGGTTCAGTTGAACTGTGGTTCAGTTGCTCTGTGGTTCAGTTGATCTGTGGTTCAGTTGATCTGTGGTTCAGTGTACTGTGGTTCAGTTGATCTGTGGTTCAGTTGATCTGTGGTTCAGTTGATCTGTGGTTCAGTTGATCTGTGGTTCAGTTGATCTGTGGTTCAGTTGCTCTGTGGTTCAGTTGCTCTGTGGTTCAGTTGATCTGTGGTTCAGTTGATCTGTGGTTCAGTTGATCTGTGGTTCAGTTGATCTGTGGTTCAGTTGATCTGTGGTTCAGTTGATCTGTGGTTCAGTTGAACTGTGGTTCAGTTGCTCTGTGGTTCAGTTGATCTGTGGTTCAGTTGATCTGTGGTTCAGTGTACTGTGGTTCAGTTGATCTGTGGTTCAGTTGATCTGTGGTTCGGTTGATCTGTGGTTCAGTTGATCTGTGGTTCAGTTGATCTGTGGTTCAGTTGATCTGTGGTTCAGTTGCTCTGTGGTTCAGTTGCTCTGTGGTTCAGTTGATCTGTGGTTCAGTTGATCTGTGGTTCAGTTGATCTGTGGTTCAGTTGATCTGTGGTTCAGTTGCTCTGTGGTTCAGTTGCTCTGTGGTTCAGTTGATCTGTGGTTCAGTTGATCTGTGGTTCAGTTGATCTGTGGTTCAGTTGATCTGTGGTTCAGTTGATCTGTGGTTCAGTTGATCTGTGGTTCAGTTGATCTGTGGTTCAGTTGAACTGTGGTTCAGTTGCTCTGTGGTTCAGTTGATCTGTGGTTCAGTTGATCTGTGGTTCAGTGTACTGTGGTTCAGTTGATCTGTGGTTCAGTTGATCTGTGGTTCGGTTGATCTGTGGTTCAGTTGATCTGTGGTTCAGTTGATCTGTGGTTCAGTTGATCTGTGGTTCAGTTGCTCTGTGGTTCAGTTGCTCTGTGGTTCAGTTGATCTGTGGTTCAGTTGATCTGTGGTTCAGTTGATCTG
Organism: Cherax quadricarinatus; assembly: GCF_038502225.1. NCBI lineage: Eukaryota > Metazoa > Arthropoda > Malacostraca > Decapoda > Parastacidae > Cherax > Cherax quadricarinatus. The sequence continues at coordinate 12,310,006 of NC_091350.1, read as the reverse complement.
TGGTTCAGTTGATCTGTGGTTCAGTTGCTCTGTGGTTCAGTTGCTCTGTGGTTCAGTTGATCTGTGGTTCAGTTGATCTGTGGTTCAGTTGATCTGTGGTTCAGTTGATCTGTGGTTCAGTTGATCTGTGGTTCAGTTGCTCTGTGGTTCAGTTGCTCTGTGGTTCAGTTGATCTGTGGTTCAGTTGATCTGTGGTTCAGTTGATCTGTGGTTCAGTTGATCTGTGGTTCAGTTGATCTGTGGTTCAGTTGATCTGTGGTTCAGTTGATCTGTGGTTCAGTTGATCTGTGGTTCAGTGTACTGTGGTTCAGTTGATCTGTGGTTCAGTTGATCTGTGGTTCAGTTGATCTGTGGTTCAGTTGATCTGTGGTTCAGTTGATCTGTGGTTCAGTTGATCTGTGGTTCAGTAGATCTGTGGTTCAGTTGATCTGTGGTTCAGTTGATCTGTGGTTCAGTTGATCTGTGGTTCAGTTGATCTGTGGTTCAGTTGATCTGTGGTTCAGTTGATCTGTGGTTCAGTTGATCTGTGGTTCAGTTGATCTGTGGTTCAGTTGATCTGTGGTTCAGTGTACTGTGGTTCAGTTGATCTGTGGTTCAGTTGATCTGTGGTTCAGTTGATCTGTGGTTTAGTTGATCTGTGGTTCAGTTGATCTGTGGTTCAGTTGATCTGTGGTTCAGTTGATCTGTGGTTCAGTAGATCTGTGGTTCAGTTGATCTGTGGTTCAGTTGATCTGTGGTTCAGTTGATCTGTGGTTCAGTTGATCTGTGGTTCAGTTGATCTGTGGTTCAGTTGATCTGTGGTTCAGTTGATCTGTGGTTCAGTTGATCTGTGGTTCAGTTGATCTGTGGTTCAGTTGATCTGTGGTTCAGTTGATCTGTGGTTCAGTTGATCTGTGGTTCAGTGTACTGTGGTTCAGTTGATCTGTGGTTCAGTTGATCTGTGGTTCAGTTGATCTGTGGTTCAGTTGATCTGTGGTTCAGTTGATCTGTGGTTCAGTTGATCTGTGGTTCAGTTGATCTGTGGTTCAGTTGCTCTGTGGTTCAGTTGATCTGTGGTTCAGTTGATCTGTGGTTCAGTTGATCTGTGGTTCAGTTGATCTGTGGTTCAGTTGATCTGTGGTTCAGTTGATCTGTGGTTCAGTTGATCTGTGGTTCAGTGTACTGTGGTTCAGTTGATCTGTGGTTCAGTTGATCTGTGGTTCAGTTGATCTGTGGTTCAGTTGATCTGTGGTTCAGTTGATCTGTGGTTCAGTTGATCTGTGGTTCAGTTGATCTGTGGTTCAGTTGATCTGTGGTTCAGTTGATCTGTGGTTCAGTTGATCTGTGGTTCAGTGTACTGTGGTTCAGTTGATCTGCACAGTTCACTGAAGTGTGCAGATCAACTGAACCAGCAACTCCTAATATATTACGTTGTAATCAATACAGCAGTGTTTGCAGGCACTGTTGTTGGAGCTACCTGCCTCACTGGCACTGTTGTTGGAGCTACCTGCCTCACTGGCACTGTTGTTGGAGCTACCTGCCTCACTGGCACTGTTGTTGGAGCTACCTGCCTCACTGGCACTGTTGTTGGAGCTACCTGCCTCACTGGCACTGTTGTTGGAGCTACCTGCCTCACTGGCACTGTTGTTGGAGCTACCTGCCTCACTGGCACTGTTGTTGGAGCTACCTGCCTCACTGGCACTGTTGTTGGAGCTACCTGCCTCACTGGCACTGTTGTTGGAGCTACCTGCCTCACTGGCACTGTTGTTGGAGCTACCTGCCTCACTGGCACTGTTGTTGGAGCTACCTGCCTCACTGGCACTGTTGTTGGAGCTACCTGCCTCACTGGCACTGTTGTTGGAGCTACCTGCCTCACTGGCACTGTTGTTGGAGCTACCTGCCTCACTGGCACTGTTGTTGGAGCTACCTGCCTCACTGGCACTGTTGTTGGAGCTACCTGCCTCACTGGCACTGTTGTTGGAGCTACCTGCCTCACTGGCACTGTTGTTGGAGCTACCTGCCTCACTGGCACTCTCGAAGTGATTAAAGAGAAGCAGAACATTAATACACAGTCAAGGGGACGTGAAAGAAGCAATCATGCTAAGTAAACCCAGAGGTAATAGATCAATCTGCCTCGAATTTTATACCTCTTCAAGAAGAAAAGAATTCGCTCAGTCGGTTGTAAAACAGAAGAAACATGTTAAGAAATGGTATAAAATTCAGACATGATGGTTAAAGACTCGAACGTTTCGCTCATACAGTGGGTTTTAATTGTTTGTGACTTGGTAAAACCTACTATGCGGCCGAAACGTTATCAATAATGGATCACACTACACTGCATTTGTGTTGTTATCCATCAGAGGAAACGTTTATGGGTGACATTCGCTGTCTTCCAGACCTCTGGCAGCTGCGTTGTTTCATTCACTCGTGAAGATCGCTGCTATTGGTTCACACAGTTTCTCTGCTTCTTCCGGCAGAACCCAGAACCCAGGGTCTCTTATTCAATGAGGAAATGGTATGGTGATACCGACAAGATGTGGAAAAAGACACCTATGTACAGTTCAGGACATTTATTAAAGGAAACGTTTCGCCACGAGTGGCTTCTTCAGTCCTTCATCTCTTATTCAAGCTAACACATCTTCGTCTTAACAGCGGGGATAAAATTAATCGTTATGACTACAATGGACAAATTCTTGCAAGAATATTACCCAAGTAGAAATATATGAAGTAACCAGTGGATATGTTCTGAACAATGTTACGACGGCGACCGTGTATAAAGGCTGATCTAACCTGCTCTCAGTAACACAAGCCATCAACAGTCCGGAAGTTACAATATATCCACACTGCTAATCAACAAGATATTACCTATTCTGAGACTGTTGTAACATGATGTTGACAGGTCCTTGTGTAACCCAGCCCATCTCACCAGTTATTTTACTATTATTACTACTACCACCCTCGCGGCCTTCCATCTGACTCCTCCATTATATAATACTCGTTTCTTATGCCGGGTCACCACATGGAGTAGACCCGGGCCAGGACCCGTCCAGACGAACCTACCTGTACCTATTATCTCTCTCTCTCTCTCTCTCTCTCTCTCTCTGCTACTTTAATTGTCAATAATGTTAATTATTTTAATTATGATAGTTAATCATTCATTATTGCCTCGGTCATTGCAATACATCCTTTGATCACCATCTGCAATAATTAATACAATTCAGACATCAATGACATTCGTCTTTCAATCCTCACTAACAGTTAATAATTCGTGTAACTATCATTTTTCACAATTCTCGCACAATATTCAGTTCTGATGTTGTAGACAACAACCATCCAGGCAGGTACTACCATCCTGTTATACCATTGTGGAACACAGGATGGTAGACATCAACCATTCAGGAAGGTACTACCATCCTGTTATACCATTATGGAACACAGGATGGTAGACAACAACCATCCAGGAAGGTACTACCATCCTGTTATACCATTATGGAACACAGGATGGTAGACAACAACCATCCAGGAAGGTACTACCATCCTGTTATACCATTGTGGAACACAGGATGGTAGACATCAACCATTCAGGAAGGTACTACCATCCTGTTATACCATTATGGAACACAGGATGGTAGACAACAACTATCCAGGAAGGTACTACCATCCTGTTATACCATTATGGAACACAGGATGGTAGACATCAACCATTCAGGAAGGTACTACCATCCTGTTATACCATTATGGAACACAGGATGGTAGACAACAACCATCCAGGAAGGTACTACCATCCTGTTATACCATTATGGAACACAGGATGGTAGACAACAACCATCCAGGAAGGTACTACCATCCTGTTATACCATTATGGAACACAGGATGGTAGACATCAACCATTCAGGAAGGTACTACCATCCTGTTATACCATTGTGGAACACAGGATGGTAGACATCAACCATTCAGGAAGGTACTACCATCCTGTTATACCATTATGGAACACAGGATGGTAGACAACAACCATCCAGGAAGGTACTACCATCCTGTTATACTATTATGGAACACAGGATGGTAGACAACCATCCAGGCAGGTACTACCATCCTGTTACACCAGTGTGGAACACAGGATGGTAGACAACAACCATCCAGGCAGGTACTACCATTCTGTTACACCAGTGTGGAACACAGGATGGTAGACAACAACCATCCAGGCAGGTACTACCATTCTGTTACACCAGTGTGGAACACAGGATGGTAGACAACCATCCAGGCAGGTACTACCATTCTGTTACACCAGTGTGGAACACAGGATGACAGACATCCGCGGTGCAGGCAAATATTACCCTTATAGCACAAGTGTGGGATACGGATGAATCTTCAGTGTTCTGCACCGCCAATCTTATCTATCTTTGACTCTCACGGACATATAACATGGCAAGGAAGCTGTAAAAACTGTTACTTACCTTCACACACTTGGTTACACATCTTGTGATACTTCTTGTTCCTTTAATGTATATCATTTACAGTTCCCAGTTTACACACAATCACCAGGTATCATAAGAACATAAGAAAGAAGGAACACTGCAACAGGCCTACTGACCCATGCGGAGCAGGTCCATGTCCCCCCCCCCGGATTAGACCAATGACCCCCCCAGGATTAGCCCAATGACCCACCCAGTCTGGTCACCTCCACTCAAGGATGGATCACTGCACCAGACCCAGCAGCACAAGCTAGTCAGGTCCAACTCACACCCACCCACACCCACTCATGCATTTATCTAACCTATTTATAAAACTACACAGCATTTTAGCCTGAATAACTGTACTCGGGAGTTTGTTCCACTCATCCACAACTCTATTACCAAGCCAGTGCTTTCCTATATCCTTCCTGAATCTGAATTTATCAAACTGAAACCATTGCTGCGAGTCCTGTCTTGGCTGGAAATTTTCAGCACACTATTTACATCCCCTTTATTTATTCTTGCTTTCCATTTATACACCTCGATTATATCCCCCCTAATTCTACGCCTTTCTAGAGTGCAGATTCAGGGCCTTAAGTCTATCCTCATAGGGAAGATTTATGATACATGGCATCATCTCTGTCATCCTCCTCTGTACGTTTTCAAGAGCATTTATATCCATACTGTAATACGGTGACCAGAACTGAACAGCATAGTCTAAATGAGGCCTAACCAAGGATGTATAGAGTTGAAGAACAACCTGAGGACTTCTATTATTTATACTTCTAGATATGAAGCCAAGAATTCTGTTAGCTTTATTGCGAACACTAATGCACTGTTGTCTTGGTTTTAGATTACTGCTAACCAGAACTCCTAAATCCTTTTCACAATCAGTAGTATTAAGATCTACATTATTTAGTTTATATGTGGCATGGTTATTTACCTGTCCAACATTTAGAACTTTGCATTTGTCAATATTAAACTGCATCTGCCACTTCTCCGACCATTGCGTCAGTCTATTCAAATCATCCAGGTATCACCACACAATCAACAGGTATCACCACACAATCACCAGGCATCACCACACAATAGCTGGGTAACACCACACAATCACCAGGTATCACCACACAATAACCAGGTATCACCACACAATCACCAGGTATCACCACACAATCACCAGGAATCACCACACAATCACCAGGTATCACCACACAACCAGGTATCACCACACAATAACCAGGTATCACCACACAATAACCAGGTATCACCACACAATCACCAGGTATCATCACACAATAACCAGGTATCACCACACAATCAACAGGTATCACCACACAATAACCAGGTATCACCACACAATCACCAGGTATCATCACACAATCACCAGGTATCATCGCACAATCACCAGGTATCACCACACAATCACCAGGTATCATCACACAATCACCAGGTATCATCACACAATCACCAGGTATCACCACACAATCACCAGGTATCACCACACAATAACCAGGTATCACCACACAATCACCAGGTATCACCACACAATCACCAGGTATCACCACACAATCACCAGGTATCACCACACAATAACCAGGTATCACCACACAATCACCATGTATCACCACACATTAACCAGGTATCACCACACAATCACCAGGTATCATCACACAATCACCAGGTATCACCACACAATCACCAGGTATCACCACACAATCACCAGGTATCATCACACAATCACCAGGTATCATCGCACAATCACCAGGTATCACCACACAATCACCAGGTATCATCACACAATCACCAGGTATCATCACACAATCACCAGGTATCACCACACAATCACCAGGTATCACCACACAATAACCAGGTATCACCAAACAATCACCAGGTATCACCACACAATCACCAGATATCACCACACAATCACCAGGTATCACCACACAATCACCAGGTATCACCACACAATAACCAGGTATCACCACACAATCACCAGGTATCACCACACAATCACCAGGTATCACCACACAATCACCAGGTATCATCACACAATCACCAGGTATCATCACACAATCACCAGGTATCATCACACAATCACCAGGTATCACCACACAATAACCAGGTATCACCACACAATCACCAGGTATCAACACAATCACCAGGTATCACCACACATTAACCAGGTATCACCACACAATAACCAGGTATCACCACACAATAACCAGGTATCACCACACAATAACCAGGTATCACCACACAATAACCAGGTATCACCACACAATCACCAGGTATCACCACACAATAACCAGGTATCACCACACAATCACCAGGTATCACCACACAATCACCAGGTATCACCACACAATAACCAGGTATCACCACACAATCACCAGGTATCACCACACAATAACCAGGTATCAACACACAATAACCAGGTATCACCACACAATAACCAGGTATCACCACACAATCACCAGGTATCACCACACAATCACCAGGTATCACCACACAATCACCAGGTATCACCACACACTCACCAGGTAGCACCACACAGTACTCAAATTAAACTGACTATAACCAGGTATCACCACACAATCACCAGGTATCACCACACCCTTCCAATATCTCCACCAGGTATCAACACACAATCACCAGGTATCACCATACAATCCTACTTTTACTGGGAAAAAATTTCCCTCTTTCCTACATACTCTAACTTGAGCCTCACACTAGGTATCACCACACAATCATTTACTATCAGTACTCAAATTAAACTGACTACTTTTTGCTTTAAAAATATTTATATATTATTAACACTGTATATATTATTAAATTTTGTTGACGTGTGTCAGTAACATGACTCAACGAGTATTATGTTTTTGAAGCAAAAAGTGGACATGTTGGACGCATATCTCTCTCTCTCTCTCTCTCTCTCTCTCTCTCTCTCTCTCTCTCTCTCTCTCTCTCTCTCTCTCTCTCTCTCTCTCTCTCTCTCTCCCTCTCTCTCTCGGAAAGGAAATGAAAATAAAATTAAAGTAAATGTGTGTGTGTGTGTATATATATATATATATATATATATATATATATATATATATATATATATATATATATATATATATATATATATATATATTTTATTTTATTATTTTATTATCACACTGGCCGATTCCCACTAAGGCAGGGTGGCCCGAAAAAGAAAAACTTTCACCATCATTCACTCCATCACTGTCTTGCCAGAAGGGTGCTTTACACTACAGTTTTTAAACTGCAACATTAACACCCCTCCTTCAGAGTGCAGGCACTGTACTTCCCATCTCCAGGACTCAAGTCCGGCCTGCCAGTTTCCCTGAACCCCTTCATAAATGTTACTTTGCTCACACTCCAACAGCACGTCAAGTATTAAAAACCATTTGTCTCCATTCACTCCTATCAAACACGCTCACGCATGCCTGCTGGAAGTCCAAGCCCCTCGCACACAAAACCTCCTTTACCCCCTCCCTCCAACCTTTCCTAGGCCGACCCCTACCCCGCCTTCCTTCCACTACAGACTGATACACTCTTGAAGTCACTCTGTTTCGCTCCATTCTCTCTACATGTCCGAACCACCTCAACAACTCTTCCTCAGCCCTCTGGACAACAGTTTTGGTAATCCCGCACCTCCTCCTAACTTCCAAACTACGAATTCTCTGCATTATATTCACACCACACATTGCCCTCAGACATGACATCACTGCCTCCAGCCTTCTCCTCGCTGCAACATTCATCACCCATGCTTCACACCCATATAGGAGCGTTGGTAAAACTATACTCCCATACATTCCCCTCTTTGCCTCCAAGGACAAAGTTCTTTGTCTCCACAGACTCCTAAGTGCACCACTCACCCTTTTCCCCTCATCAATTCTATGATTCACTTCATCTTTCATAGACCCATCCGCTGACACGTCCACTCCCAAATATCTGAATACATTCACCTCCTCCATACTCTCTCCCTCCAATCTGATATCCAATCTTTCATCACCTAATCTTTTTGTTATCCTCATAACCTTACTCTTTCCTGTATTCACCTTTAATTTTCTTCTTTTGCACACCCTACCAAATTCATCCACCAATCTCTGCAACTTCTCTTCAGAATCTCCCAAGAGCACAGTGTCATCAGCAAAGAGCAACTGTGACAACTCCCACTTTATGTGTGATTCTTTATCTTTTAACTCCATGCCTCTTGCCAAGACCCTCGCATTCACTTCTCTTACAACCCCATCTATAAATATATTAAACAACCACGGTGACATCACACATTCTTGTCTAAGGCCTACTTTTACTGGGAAATAATTTCCCTCTTTCCTACATACTCTAACTTGAGCCTCACTATCCTCGTAAAAACTCTTCACTGCTTTCAGTAACCTACCTCCTACACCATACACCTGCAACATCTGCCACATTGCCCCCCTATCCACCCTGTCATACGCCTTTTCCAAATCCATAAATGCCACAAAGACCTCTTTAGCCTTATCTAAATACTGTTCACTTATATGTTTCACTGTAAACACCTGGTCCACACACCCCCTACCTTTCCTAAAGCCTCCTTGTTTATCTGCTATCCTATTCTCCGTCTTACTCTTAATTCTTTCAATAATAACTCTACCATACACTTTACCAGGTATACTCAACAGACTTATCCCCCTATAATTTTTGCACTCTCTTTTATCCCCTTTGCCTTTATACAAAGGAACTATGCATGCTCTCTGCCAATCCCTAGGTACCTTACCCTCTTCCATACATTTATTAAATAATTGCACCAACCACTCCAAAACTATATCCCCACCTGCTTTTAACATTTCTATCTTTATCCCATCAATCCCGGCTGCCTTACCCCCTTTCATTTTACCTACTGCCTCACGAACTTCCTCCACACTCACAACTGGCTCTTCCTCATTCCTGCAAGATGTTATTCCTCCTTGCCCTATACACGAAATCACAGCTTCCCTATCTTCATCAACATTTAACAATTCCTCAAAATATTCCCTCCATCTTCCCAATACCTCTACCTCTCCATTTAATAACTCTCCTCTCCTATTTTTAACTGACAAATCCATTTGTTCTCTAGGCTTCCTTAACTTGTTAATCTCACTCCAAAACTTTTTTTTATTTTCAACAAAATTTGTTGATAACATCTCACCCACTCTCTCATTTGCTCTCTTTTTACATTGCTTCACCACTCTCTTAACCTCTCTTTTTTTCTCCATATACTCTTCCCTCCTTGCATCACTTCTACTTTGTAAAAACTTCTCATATGCTAACTTTTTCTCCCTTACTACTCTCTTTACATCATCATTCCACCAATCGCTCCTCTTCCCTCCCGCACCCACTTTTCTGTAACCACAAACTTCTGCTGAACACTCTAACACTACATTTTTAAACCTACCCCATACCTCTTCGACCCCATTGCCTATGCTCTCATTTGCCCATCTATCCTCCAATAGCTGTTTATATCTTACCCTAACTGCCTCCTCTTTTAGTTTATAAACCTTCACCTCTCTCTTCCCTGATGCTTCTATTCTCCTTGTATCCCATCTATCTTTTACTCTCAGTGTAGCTACAACTAGAAAGTGATCTGATATATCTGTGGCCCCTCTATAAACATGTACATCCTGAAGTCTACTCAACAGTCTTTTATCTACCAATACATAATCCAACAAACTGCTGTCATTTCGCCCTACATCATATCTTGTATACTTATTTATCCTCTTTTTCTTAAAATATGTATTACCTATAACTAAACCCCTTTCTATACAAAGTTCAATCAAAGGGCTCCCATTATCATTTACACCTGGCACCCCAAACTTACCTACCACACCCTCTCTAAAAGTTTCTCCTACTTTAGCATTCAGGTCCCCTACCACAATTACTCTCTCACTTGGTTCAAAGGCTCCTATACATTCACTTAACATCTCCCAAAATCTCTCTCTCTCCTCTACATTCCTCTCTTCTCCAGGTGCATACACGCTTATTATGACCCACTTTTCGCATCCAACCTTTACTTTAATCCACATAATTCTTGAATTTACACATTCATATTCTCTTTTCTCCTTCCATAACTGATCATTTAACATTACTGCTACCCCTTCCTTTGTTCTAACTCTCTCAGATACTCCAGATTTAATCCCATTTATTTCCCCCCACTGAAACTCCCCTACCCCCTTCAGCTTTGTTTCGCTTAGGGCCAGGACATCCAACTTCTTTTCATTCATAACATCAGCAATCATCTGTTTCTTGTCATCCGCACTACATCCACGCACATTTAAGCATCCCAGTTTTATAAAGTTTTTCTTCTTCTCTTTTTTAGTAAATGTCTACAGGAGAAGGGGTTACTAGCCCATTGCTCCCGTCATTTTAGTCGCCTCATACGACACGCATGGCTTACGGAGGAAAGATTCTTTTCCACTTCCCCATGGACAATAGAAGAAATAAAGAAGAACAAGAGCTATTTAGAAAAAGGAGAAAAACCTAGATGTATGTATATATATATGCATGTGCGTGTCTGTGAAGTGTGACCAAAGTGTAAGTAGGAGTAGCAAGATATTCCTGTTATCTAGCGTGTTTATGAGACAGAAAAAGAAACCAGCAATCCTACCATCATGCCCTACCATCATGCAAAACAGTTACAGGTTTCTGTTTCACAGTCATCTGGCAGGACGGTAGTACTTCCCTGGGTGGTTGCTGTCTACCAACCTACTACCTATATATATATATATATATATATATATATATATATATATATATATATATATATATATATATATATATATATATATATATATATATATATATATATGCAAAACAACCACTCTGAAAGAATAGAGAAATTCCAAGCGCTTTCGTGACTACTCAATTATCAAGGAACTATATGTCATGCATGAGGACAGGAAAGCAGGTAGCGCAATCTGTGGTGACTTGCGGACACCAATGCCTCCTAGTCTGACTGGAAGTGTAGCTTGGTTCCACTGCCCGTCTTCTAGAGTAAGGTTAAGTACTTTCGTAAAAATCTGCTTCAGGATACTGTCATATTCGTGCAGTATAGGGTTATCATATGAAGGTGCACATCTTAGGAAATATGTCAACCTGGGCAGACTCAAGCACTTTGTGAGAAGGTACAAGGCATCATCCGTGTCAAGATTGCCTATTCGTTGTTCCATATATATATATATATATATATATATATATATATATATATATATATATATATATATATATATATATATATATATATATATATATATATGCAATAAGATCACAGTAAACAGGTGATTTCTCTATTTTTTCAGAGTGGTTGTTTTGCATATTTTGAAATCACCTGTTTACTGTGATCTTATTGCATATATATATATATATATATATATATATATATATATATATATATATATATATATATATATATATATATATATATATATAAATATATATATATATATATATATATATATATATATATATATATATATATATATATATATATATATATATATATATATATATATATATGGAACAACGAATAGGCAATCTTGACACGGATGATGCCTTGTATCTTCTCACAAAGTGCTTGAGTCTGCCCAGGTTGACATATTTCCTAAGATGTGCACCTTCATATGATAACCCTATACTGCACGAATATGACAGTATTCTGAGGCAGATTTTTACGAAAGTACTTAACCTTACTCTAGAAGACGGGCAGTGGAACCAAGGTACACTTCCAGTCAGACTAGGAGGCATTGGTGTCCGCAAGTCACCACAGATTGCGCTACCTGCTTTCCTGTCCTCATGCATGACATCCAGAGGGCTTGTAGCAGCAATTCCCCTGAACATTTTAGGGACAAGACTGGAGCCCATGACCAAAAGCTCGTTGGAGCCATGATCTGGGATAATCTAACGGGCTCTGAAACTAGACCTGCGCCCCCAACAACTACAGTCACTGAAATAAAGTTGGTAGAATTACCGACAATATGTAAAGTAAAAGGACACAAGTGCAACTAATGTGACATTTATTGTGGCAACGTTTCGCTCTCCAGGAGCTTTATCAAGCCATTACGTAATGGCTTGATAAAGCTCCTGGAGAGCGAAACGTTGCCACAATAAATGTCACATTAGTTGCACTTGTGTCCTTTTACTTTACAACTACAGTCACACTGGGATGGCCCTAGTGGAGAACATAGCTTCAACAATTCTTCAGTGTGTCGGAGACGGATAGAGCCCGTCTCCTGGCAGTGAGAGCTCCTCATGCAGGGGACTTTCTGTTGGCTGTTCCCAACTCCAGCCTTGGCACACGAGTCGACCCATAGACCATTCACATTGGTGTTGCCCGTCGACTTGCCACCTCTATTCTCGCCGAACACAGGTGTATTTGCGGCAGTGAAGCAGCAGACCGACTCGGGTACCATGGTCTTGTGTGCCATAAATCCGAGGGAAAGATTGCAAGACATGAAGAGGTTAATAACATTATCAAGAGGAGCCTCACAACACCCAGATGCCCAGCAATAAGGGCGCCACCTCAACTATGCAGATCTAATGGCAGCTAAAAACTTCCAGATAGTATCACCCTTCAAGCCTGGACAGACGGTAAGCAGGTGGTGTGGGACTATACATGTGCATCAACCTTGGCTGATAACTATCTCCAATACACCAGAGAGGAAGGAGGGGCAGCTGCCAGCTTCAGGGAATCCCAAAAGTCTAGAAAATATAGAGAACTATTTTGCCAATCATTATATGTATGTTCCCATAGGCTCGGAAACCCTTGGCTCATGGGGAAAGAGTGGATCTAAGGTCCTTAAGGAGCTGGGCAAAAGACTCATCGGGGTAACTAGGAATCCCAGGAGGCTAGTTTTCTAATCCAGCGACTCAGTGCTGTGGTTCAGAGGGGTAATGCCTTTTGTATCTTTGGCACGCGCCCCAGCTCTGAGGAGCTGGACGAGATTTTCGCATTATAATCAGTGATAAACACGTAACAATATGTACTAGACATGTATCTCATGTACCCCTCGTGTACTGTATATGTCAACATTGCATCTCTTAAATCTTTTGTACCATATTATGTAATAAAATATACCTATTGGTGAAAAAGAATGAAAAGATGGTGTGGTAGGGGAAGTGGAATATTCAAATGGCTTCAGGGAGAAATCAAATTATTCTTTCTCGAAGCCTTTTTATCCACTTCTCTGAGGCTAAGGATCCCACAATTTGCACCAGATGTGACCCCATTATATATATATATATATATATATATATATATATATATATATATATATATATATATATATATATATATATATATATATATATATATCAATTAGCAAGAACTCATTTAAAATTAATTTCATTATAAAACTTTCTCTTAAGCGTTTAAAGATATATTTTTTCATTTATGTTAATGTAAACATTAATAATTTTGTACCAAAATAACCTCAGAAAACTTAGCTAACCTTATTATAACAAGCGCAATTTAATTTATCCTAATCCAGCTAAATATATTTTATATAAGTTTACAATAATTTAATAATTAACAAACACAATGAAATATATTTTTTTCGTTAGGTTCAGAACGATTTTTGCGAAATTATTTCATACACAAATTTTCGCTTACCTTAATCGGCAAGAAAAGCGTTGCTATTTCAGCCAAAATCGCAAGTTTTACCTATTATTATAACCACGAACAAGTGGTATTTGATCAATAACAACACTGTGACTAGCCGGGGGATCGAACCCGTGTTGTTTTAGCCCGACTTTAGGTGAGCGAAAATTAACGACGCTCTAACCCACTGGGCTACAACAACACGGGTTCGATCCCCTGGCTAGTCGCAATGTTGTTATTGATATGTATGTATGTATGCACAGGGAGAGAGAGAGAGAGAGAGAGAGAGAGAGAGAGAGAGAGAGAGAGAGAGAGAGGGAGAGAGAGAGAGATTCTCAAACAGTCCCACGCAACATTTTCCGTCTCACTATATGAAGAGCTTGACTAACTCTTGGCTCTCAATTAAGTTTCTAAAATGTATCGAGTTGGCTGGTACATAAGAGTTATTTTACCTTCAAAGTGCCTTGATCCATAGAATAGTAGTAACGCTCCCCTTCCTTGGACTGAAACCTCTTTATCCTCGATGTAGCGACCAGGAAACCAGTATATATAGGCAAGTAAGTAAGTTTATTCAGGTATACACAAATACAGTTACATAGATGATCATACATATCAGCATATGTGTAGAGGAGCCAGGATAACCCAAAAAAGTCAGACACAGTGACTTATTTCCATTGGAGTCATGTGTTTCTAGTATTAAATACTTTGTAATTCTAGTCCCAAGTTGCCTATAATAATTAGAGTATTATATTTAAGTACGGCAGGACGTTCGAGCCTCCGGCATTCCAGTGTTTTGAATTTTGAAGTGTTGTGTGTTACCTGTGCAGGTCTGAGTATACTGACGTTCGTGTTGTTCCTGCTGCCACCTTGTGCCGGGGAGAAGATCATCTTCGGAGGATTGTGTCTCATCCTGGACGTGTTGTTCCTGGCCTACACCTCCAACGTCATCACCCACGCTCCCTCACACACACCTCTCATCAGTAAGTTCAATCACAAATTTTATACTGCAGCAGTTGTGAGTGTGGGGGAGATGTGTGGGGGAGGTGTGTGGGGGAGGTGTGTGGGGCAGTGAGTAGAATGAAAGTAGGTAAGGCAGCTGGGATTGATGGGATAAAGATAGAAATGTTAAAGGCAGGTGGCGATATCGTTTTGGAGTGGTTAGTGTTTTTATTTAATAAATGTATGGAAGAGAGCATGCATAGTTCCTTTGTATAAAGGCAAAGGGGACAAAAAAGAGTGTAAAAACTTTTTGGGAATAAGTCTGTTGAGTATACCTGGTAAAGTGTATGGTAGAGTTATTATTGAAAGAATTAAGAGTAAGATGGAGAACAGGATAGCAGATGAACAAGGAGGCTTTAGGAAGGGTAGGTGGTGTGTAGACCAAGTGTTTGTAGTGACACATAGGTGAACAGTATTTAGATAAGGGTAAAGAGGTATATGTGGCATTCGTGGAGTTGAAAAAGGCATATGATAGGGTCGATAGGGGGCCAATGTGGCAGATGTTGCAAATGTATGGAATAGGAGGTAGGTTATTGAAAGCAGTGAAAAGTTTTTACGAGGATAGTGAGGCTCAGGTTAGAGTGTGTAGGAGAGAGGGAGATTATTTCCCAGTAAAAGTAGGCCTTAGACAAGGATGTGTGATGCCACCATGGTTGTCCAATATATTTATAGATGGAGTTGTAAGAGAAGTGAGTGCTCGGGTGTTGGCAAGAGATGTGGGGTTAAAAGATAAAGAATCTAACACGAAGTGGGAGTTGTCACAGTTGCTCTTTGCTGATGACATTGTTCTTTTGGGGGATTCTGAAGAGAAGTTGCAGAGGTTGGTGGATGAGTTTGGTAGTTCATGTAAAAGAAGGTAATTAAAACGGAAGATTGGATATCAGATTGGAGGGAGAGAGTATGGAAGAGGTGAATGTGTTCAAATATTTGGGAGTGGATGTGTCAGTAGATGGGCCTATGAAGGATGAGGTGAATCACAGAATTAACGAGGGAAAAAAGGTGAGTGGTGCACTGAGGAGTCTGTGGAGACAAAGAACTTTATCCATGGAAGCAAAGAGGGGACTGTATGAGAGTATAGTTATACCAATGCTCTTGTATGGGTTTGAGGCATGGGTTGTGAATGTTGCAACAAGGAGAAGGCTGCAGGCAGTGGAGATGTCATGCCTGAGGGCAATGTGTGGTGTGAATATAATGCAGAGACTCCGTAGTTTGAGGTGTGGAGGTGCGGGATTACCAAAACTATTATCAACAGGGCTAAGGATGGGTTATTGAGATGGTTTGGATATGTAGAGAGGGTGGAGCGAAAACTGTAGTGTAAGCATGCCTCTGGCAAGACAGTGATGGAGTGAGTGATGATGAAAGTTTTTCTTTTTCGGGCCACCCTGCCTTGGTGGAAAACGTTATGACAATAAAATGTCCCATTAGTTGCACTTGTATCTTTTTACCAACATTATTATAATAATGTATTGTTTTAATATACTAATAACCCACATATAGCAGAAACAAAGTTATGACCACTAGTTAATTGTCCAAGTCGGAGCGAAACGTCGTCATAAGTTTGTCCCTCCAATGTGCGGGTTATTTGTGTATTGTTGCAATCACGGTATTGTGACTTATTCTTTATGTATTATTACTCTGGTAGTTGAGCTGGTGTGTGAGCAGCTACTGCTGGTTGTTGGTAGTGTGGTGGTAGCTGCTGTGTCTACCAGGCTGGCCAGGGACCCTCACACCTCAGGTCTACCTTCCTGCCTCAAGAGACCTCTCATCTGCCTCTCTACGTGTCTCTGCCTCAACAACTACAAGTCTCTCGTAGGTCTCGTGAGCTGGGAGGTGAGGGAGAGTTCTCACCTCTGTCTCTTCTCTCTCTCTCTCTTGTCGGATATACAGTACTATGTTGTGCAACACACACTCATACAGACTGACACAGACACACACACACACACACACACACACACACACACACACACACACACACACACACACACACACACACCAGGCCTAGTGTCTAATCGACATGTGCCTAGGACAAAATGGTAACTAACACACATACACACATCAACACAAATGAAAGTGTAGATACACATTCTTTCTAGTCTCTAAAGAAAGTCTGCTTTACATATTTTATTTTGATTTTCCTAGAATTTAACATATAATAATAATAATAATAATAATAATAATAATAATAATAATTAGCCAAACACTTGCGCACCCCAATGTCTTGTCCAGCTTAAAGTCTTACATATATATATATATATATATATATATATATATATATATATATATATATATATATATATATATATATATATATATATATATATATAGTAGGTAGTAGGTTGGTAGACAGCAACCGCCCAGGGAGGTACTACCGTCCTGCCAAGTGAGTGTAAAACAAAAGCCTGTAATTGTTTTACATGATGGTAGGATTGCTGGTGTCCATTTTTCTGTCTCATAAACATGCCAGATTTCAGGTACGTCTTGCTACTACTACTTACACTTAGGTCACACTACACATACATGTACAAGCATATATATACACACCCCTCTGGGTTTTCTAATATTTTCTTACTAGTTCTTGTTCTTGTTGTTTATTTCCTCTTATCTCCATGGGGAAGTGGAACAGAATTCTTCCTCCGTAAGCCATGCGTGTTGTAAGAGGCAACTAAAATGCCAGGAGCAAGGGGCTAGTAACCTCTTCTCCTGTATATATTACTAAATGTAAAAGGAGAAACTTTCGTTTTTCCTTTTGTGCCACCCTGCCTCAGTGGGATACGGCCGGTGTGTTGAAAGAAAGGAAGAATATATATATATATATATATATATATATATATATATATATATATATATATATATATATATATATATATATATATATATATATATATAACACAAGAAGGCACAATACCGTGACTGGAACGATACACAAATAACCCGCACATAAAAGAGAGAAGCTTACGACGACGTTTCGGTCCGATTTGGACCATTTACAGTCACACTATGACTTTGTAAATGGTCCAAGTCGGACCGAAACGTCGTCGTAAGCTTATCTCTTTTATCTGCAGGTTATTTGTATATATATACATATATATGTACATATATATATATACATATATATATATATATATATATATACATATACATATATATATATATATATATATATATATATATATATATATATATATATATATATATATATATATATATATATATATATATATATATATATGTCGTGCCGAGTAGGCAGAACTTGCGATCTTGGCTTAAATAGCAACGTTCATCTTGCCATATAAGACAAGTGAAAATTTGTGTATACAAGAATTTCGCCAAAATCATTCTGAACCTAACGAAAAAAATATATTTCACTGTGTTTGTTTAGTATTAAATTATTGTAAACAAATCTAAAATATATTTAGTTGGGTTAGGCTAAAATAAATTGCGCTTTTTATAATAAGGTTAGGTAAGTTTTCTAAGTTCCTTTCGTGCAAAATTATAAATTTTTACTTCAATATTAATGAAAAAATATATCTTAAAACGTATAAGAGAAAATTTTAGAAAGGACTTAATTTTAAATGAGTTCTTGCTAATTGACCAGTTTTACATATTCGGCACGAAATATATATATATATATATATATATATATATATATATATATATATATACTTTTTTTTTTCAACAAACCGGCCGTATCCCACCAAGGCAGGGTGGCCCAAAAAGAAAAACGAAAGTTTCTCTTTTTAAATTTAGTAATTTATATATATATATATATATATATATATATATATATATATATATATATATATATATATATATATATATATATATATATAACAAGTCGGCCGTCTCCCACCGAGGCAGGGTGACCCAAAAAGAAAGAAAATCCTAAAAAAGAAAATACTTTCATCATCATTCAACACTTTCACCTCACTCACACATAATCACTGTTTTTGCAGAGGTGCTCAGAATACAACAGTTCAGAAGTATTTACATATAAAGATACACAACATATCCCTCCAAACTGCCAATATCCCAAACCCCTCCTTTAAAGTGCAGGCATTGTACTTCCCATTTCCAGGACTCAAGTCCGGCTACAAAAAATAACCGGTTTCCCTGAATCCCTTCACTAAATATTACCCTGCTCACACTCCAACAGCCCGTCAGGTCCCAAATATCATTCGTCTCCATTCACTCCTATCTAACACGCTCACGCACCCTTGCTGGAAGTCCAAGCCCCTCGCCCACAAAACCTCCTTTACCCCCTCCCTCCAACCTTTTCGAGGACGACCCCTACCCCGCCTTCCTTCCCCTACAGATTTGTACGCTCTCCATGTCATTCTACTTTGATCCATTCTCTCTAAATGACCAAACCACCTCAACAACCCCTCTCAGTCCTGTGACTAATACTTTTATTAACTCCACACCTAATTTCCACACTCCGAATTTTCTGCATAATATTTACACCACACATTGCCCTTAGACAGGACATCTCCACTGCCTCCAACCGCCTCCTCGCTGCAGCATTTACAACCCAAGCTTCACACCCATATAAGAGTGTTGGTACTACTATACTTTCATACATTCCCGTCTTTGCCTTCATAGATAACATTTTTTGACTCCACATATACCTCAACGCACCACTCACCTTTTTTCCCTCATCAATTCTATGATTAACCTCATCCTTCATAAATCCATCCGCCGACACGTCAACTCCCAAATATCTGAAAACATTCACTTCTTCCATACTCCTCCTCCCCAATTTGATATCCAATTTTTCTTTATCTAAATCATTTGATACCCTCATCACCTTACTCTTTTCTATGTTCACTTTCAACTTTCTACCTTTACACACTCTCCCAAACTCGTCTACTAACATTTGCAATTTTTCTTTAGAATCTCTCAAAAACACAGTATCATCAGCAAAAAGTAACTGTCATTTCCCATTTTGTATTTGATTCCCCATAATTTAATCCCATCCCTCTCCCGAACACCCTAGCATTTACTTCTTTTACAACCCCATCTATAAATATATTAAACAACCATATATGACATTACACATCCCTGTCTAAGACCTACTTTTACCGGGAAGTAGTCTCCCTCTCTTCTACACACCCTAACCTGAGCCTCACTATCCTCATAAAAACTCTACAGCATTTAGTAACTTACCACCTATTCCATTTACTTGCAACATCTGCCACATTGCTCCCCTATCCACTCTATCATATGCCTTTTCTAAATCCATAAATGCAATGAAAACTTCCCTACCTTTATCTAAATACTGTTCACATATATGCTTCAATGTAAACACTTGATCTACACATCCCCTACCCTCTCTAAAACCTCCTTGCTCATCCGCAATTCTACATTCTGTCTTACCTCTAATTCTTTCAATAATAACCCTACCGTAAACTTTTCCTGGTATACTCAGTAAACTTATTCCTCTATATTTTTTACAATTTCTTTTGTCCCCCTTCCCTTTATATAAAGGGACTATACATGCTCTCCGCCAATCCCTAAGTACCTTCCTCTCTTTCATATATTTATTAAACAAAAATACCAACCACTCCAACACTATATCCCTCCCTGCTTTTAACATTTCTGTCATGATCCCATCAGTTCCAGCTGCTTTACTCCCTTTCATTCTACGTAATGCCTCACGCAATTCCACCACACTCACATCCTGCTGTTACAAAAAACGCGATTCTGAAAGCTTAGAGATCTCCAGAGAATACTAGAAAGGACTGCCCTTCTAGCATCCAGCCTGTTACTGGGTTTTCGTAACAAGTAGTCAGTATCCTTGTCCAATTATCCATTAAAATTCAGTATTATTCAATAGTGCTTCAGGATTACAACTGGTAGGCTACTAACTAGAGAAATTAAAATTTAATAAATTTATTAAGTCTAGAGGTATATTATCAAATTAAATTAATCACAGCAATGAAAATAAAATCAATCTCTCGAGTTCAATATTATTGTGCTGAAAGCACATATCACATTTATAATTCTTAAGTACCGTCTGGTACATTAACATTTAATAAGATATTACAAATATGTACAAGTAAGTTTGTGTATGCGAGTAAGTGCTCTAAGTAGTTCACTATGTCTCATGACTCGACTAGACTTAAACAAGTGACTGACAAAGTCCTCACATAAACTAACTTCTTGACCGACTGACAACCAGAACAGTCTGCTTGAACAATGAAAAGAATGCTAAGCCCAATAGCCATATAACAAGCGACTGCGACACAATCAGGATCAAGGAGATAATATAGCGACACTAAGTAGGGACCATCAGCAGATCCTCCACAACAGTCACAAAACTCCCATACTACTGAATCTAAGTTCAGCATAGGAAAAACCCGACTGTGACAATACACAGAAACCAGTACAAAATTAGGTCAGAAGCTATAGCTCAGGACCTGAGATACTCAGAGTGTCTATATGACACACAACCTCAGTACAACGTCGAAAATCACTAAGTCTATACAATGTTCTGTGAACAGAGTTCTACAGAACTAACAAGAATAATGAGACAGACAATCTGTCCAACCACCAAGCGAGTCTAGAGCAGACTGAATACTTCACGAGAGGTGAGGACACCCCCCCCCCCTCGATCACGTGATAGCCCCGTGGACAGCACAGCTCAGAAGCCGGCAGTATAACGAGCGACAAGCGATAATTACAGTAGTTTGACAATCAAGACTTGAACTGAGCACATATTATGTACATCCTAACAACATAAGTCAAATAACAATATAACAGTCAAATAATAATATAAAGTCATACATTTACGATTTAGCTATTATCGCAAATATAAGCAATATAAAATTAAATGAAAAGGTAATATACATTATATATATACATAATAATCATTGTAACCCATTCAGGGGTTGCAACACCCCCCCAACACGACAGAGGGTCGCACTAGGAGTTGCATTAATGTCTTTCACGTTATTACTGATTACTCATATCAATACAATTTAATATAAATATTAATCAAAGTCTCTCTTGTGCCAAGCACCTCTACAATTTCACAGCGTCCGTCACTAGGATATGCCCCTAGTAGTAGGGCAGTACACAGTATTGTATCTCTGCATACTCGTGGTTATATACATCAGTGTAGAGACAGGATAGCGCTGACAAGGAGGGCACGTTGAGGCTCGATCATAGTAGAGGAGACTGCATTCCACTCTTAAGTAGTGGTTGTGGAATGTGAGGCAGTATGAACATCTGAGTATGAAACAGCTTAAGGTGTGTAGTGAGGGGGGGGGGTCTGCGACAGGACAGTGTTGCGTCAAGCAGTTCATCACCCGCACCACACTACCCACTCAACACTCAGCTTGTCTCCTCCTCACACAACAATACTGTGAATACATAAATATAATAATTAGACATGACATGAGTATATATAGTTAATATGGGCTGGAGGGATTAATTACTTTACTGAATTTGACATAGCAAGTAACAAAAGGTATTTGGGCATAAAATTACGTTAATTTAATGTAACTGATAATTATTAAGGACGTGACAGAGCGTCAGCAATTACATTACAATGACCACTTATGTGTTTTATACTAATAGAATAAGGTTGGATTCTGAGGGCCCACCTCATGATCCTAGCATTTTTACTCTTCATAGTATTTATATAAGTGAGTGGATTGTGGTCAGAAAAAACGTTAATTTTAAATGGGGAAGTGCCCAAATACACGTCAAAATGTTCCAAGGACACCACAAGAGCTAGAGCCTCTTTCTCAATAGTGGCATAATTTTTCTGGTGTCGTTTAAGCTTAGATGAATAGTAACATATAGGATGGAGAATGTCAGTGGATGTTGACTGTTGGAGCAGCACAGCACCCACTGCATAACCACTCACATCTATATGTAAAAAGAAGGGAAGATTGAAATTAGGACTTTTCAACACAGGAGCAGAGGATAGCAAGCGCTTCAACCTTTTGAACGAGTCTGAACAATCACTAGTCTAGGTGAACTGAACTTTGCTACTAGAGCTCATAGTGAGAGGTGTAGGTGGAGGTGTGTGCGCTGGCTTGCCTGTCACTTGACACACGTGGCAACGTCGCACATGATCAGCTACTGTTTCCTTCATCTTTGGCCAAGTAAAATGTTTTGCCAGTTTACCGAGTGTCTTCTTGACACCCAAATGTCCTCCTATGGGACTATTGTGAGCAAAATCAATGGCTTGTTCAAGAAATGTAACTGGTAACACTACGAAATGCTTGACTGTGGTGGAAACACTATCAGCTGACAACTTACATGTATTTTTCTCCATCAGTACAGCGTTACTATAATAGTAACAATTATCGAGATCCTTTGCTTCACTCTCAGTAACTGCTATATCTCTCAGTCTTTCCAGTGACTCATCAACAAATTGATCCTTGATTAAATCATCATGAGTTAGAAATTTAACGTCAGTTGTGTCCTGACTAGGTTGATGACCGGGGGGAGTCAGTGTTAATAACCCTGGGCGCAGAGTGTCACTAAACAACATATTCAACCCCAAATCATCGTCATCAACCCTGAGCTGCTTTGGGGATTAGCGTGGACGGTTACAAAGCATGGCTTGCTTCTGCAGTGTTTTAAAAACTGAGGTTGGAGAGTTGAAGGAGGAGGTCTTGCTTCTCCAGGAGGAGATTAGGAGGCTGAAGGTCCACCTCAATGGGCCTGGGAGAGAGTGTGAGGTGGTTGGAGATGTGGGGAATGAGGCTTCTAGCAGTGAGGTGCAGTCTGTCTCTCACTGTGAGGAGGCTGTAGGTGGGGAGGTAGCAACGGCTACCAGCAGTGAGGTGCAGCCCAGCACCTGCTACAAGTGGCGAGTTGTTCACAGTAATGGGAGGCGCATCAGAGTAAGGAAAGTTAAGAGTGAAGATCTGAAGGTAGGAAATCGCTTCTCTGTTCTCCAGGATGAATGTACTTCAGTGGCCAGTGAAGGTAAGGGTACTACTGCCCCTGCTAATGAAGGTAAGCGCATTCTTGTGGTTGGTGACTCTCAGGTAAGATATGTTGACCGTGCTTTTTGTAATAGGAATAAGAAGATGAGAGATAGAGTGTGCTTCCCTGGAGCTGGTGTTGGGGACATTGTCAACAGACTGGATAATATCATGTCAGGTAATGGGAACAAGCCCATTATCTGTCTCAGTGCTGGTGGAAATGATATTGGGAAGGGTAGGAGAGAAGAGCTGCTAGATAAGTACAGGTCAGCTATAGATTTCATTAAGTCTAAGGGAGGGATCCCAATCATATGTAGCATCTTGCCTAGAAGGGGAGTAGGAAATGAATGGTTGTCTAGGGCAATTGGTGTAAATTGCTGGCTAGACAGATACTGCAAGGAACTTGCAATCCCATTCATTGACAACTGGAACAACTTTTATGGCAAACATGATATGTATGCAAGGGATGGGGTTCATCTCTCTGGGGCAGGGGTGGTAGCACTTGCAGACTCGATTGAGAAGGCCATTGGTGAAATGCCTATGATTTTAAACTGATGGAAGATAGAGGTATGGGTGTGTGTGGGAAACAAGCAGGTTGCAACACTAGGGTTGGAAACAGTAAATGTATAAAAGGCATTCAGCATGAAGTTATAAATAAAGACAATAGAACAGGTCAGCAAACAAAGGGGGACAGCAGAGGGCAGCAAGGGACTAGCTCCCTTAAGGTTTACTATACTAATAGCAGGAGTGTTAGAAATAAGATAGATGAGCTAAGATTAATTGCAAGTGCAGGAAACATAGATATTATTGCTATAACAGAGACCTGGCTCAATCTGAAAGATAGAGAGATGCCCTCTGAATGTCACATACAAGGCTATAAATTATTCCACACTGACAGGGTCAACAGGAAAGGTGGTGGAGTAGCGATGTATGTCAGAGACAATTTAAATTGTTGTGTTAGACAAGATATTAAATTAGAAGCGTCAGCCACTGAATCTGTTTGGTTACAGCTTCTCGAGGGCCGAGAAAAACTAATTTTGGGTGTGATTTACAGGGCCCCAAATCTTGATAGGGAGTGCAGTAAACTTCTATGGGACGAAATTCGTAAGGCATCTACATACGAAAATGTTGTGCTAATGGGAGATTTCAACTATAGACAGATTGACTGGAGCAATTTGACAGGAAATTTAGAGTCGGGTGACTTTCTTGATACGATCCAGGATTGTTTTTTAAAACAGTTTGTGACAGAGCCAACTAGGGGAAATAACCTCCTTGACTTGGTTCTTGCCAGTAGGGAAACACTAATTAATAGTCTTGAGGTTAATGATGAGCTTGGGGAGAGTGATCACAAATCACTCAGTTTTAACATATCATGGAATTCCCCTAATAACGGCAATCAAGTCTCCGTCCCTGACTTTCGCTTGGCTGATTTCAAAGGACTGAAAAATTACTTAGGTGGGCTGAACTGGAATGACCTGACTAGGGGTCAGGTAGGTGGTGATGGTTGCCGATATGATGCTTTCCAGGGCATAGTTCTAGCTGCTCAGTCAAATTATGTTCCAAATAGGGAAATCAGATCAAACAAAAATGATCCTAAATGGATGAACAATAGATTAAAATATCTGATTGGTCAAAAGAGAGGCATATATAGGCAAATCAAAAGAGGAGAGGGGCAATTAAGAAATCGATATATTCAGTTAAAGAGAGAAATAAAAAAGGGAATTAGAAAAGCAAAAAGAGATTATGAGGTTAAAGTTGCAAGAGAATCGAAGACTAACCCAAAAGGATTCTTTCAGGTATACAGAAGTAAGATCAGGGACAAGATAGGCCCACTCAAAAGTTCCTCGGGTCAGCTCACTGACAGTGATAAGGAAATGTGTAGAATTTTTAACACATACTTCCTCTCAGTTTTTACACAGGAGGATACCAGCGATATTCCAGTAATGATAAATTATGTAGAACAGGACGATAATAAACTGTGCACTATTAGGGTCACAAGTGACATGGTCCTTAGGCAAATAGATAAATTAAAACCTAACAAATCCCCAGGCCCTGATGAACTGTATGCAAGGGTTCTAAAGGAATGTAAAGAGGAGCTTAGCACACCTTTGGCTAATCTTTTCAACATATCACTACAAACTGGCATGGTGCCAGATAAGTGGAAAATGGCAAATGTGATACCTATTTTCAAAACAGGTGACAGGTCCTTAGCTTCGAACTATAGACCAATAAGCCTAACCTCCATAGTGGGAAAATTTATGGAATCAATAATTGCCGAGGCAGTTCGTAGCCACCTTGAAAAGCATAAATTAATCAACGAATCTCAGCATGGTTTTACAAAGGGGCGTTCCTGCCTTACGAATTTATTAACTTTTTTCACTAAGGTATTTGAGGAGGTAGATCATGGTAATGAATATGATATTGTGTATATGGACTTCAGTAAGGCTTTTGACAGGGTCCCACATCAGAGACTATTGAGGAAAATTAAAGCACATGGAATAGGAGGAGAAATTTTTTCCTGGATAGAGGCATGGTTGACAAATAGGCAGCAGAGAGTTTGCATAAATGGGGAGAAATCAGAGTGGGGAAGCGTCACGAGCGGTGTTCCACAGGGGTCAGTGTTGGGCCCCCTGCTGTTCACAATCTACATAAACGACATAGATGAGGGCATAAAGAGCGACATCGGCAAGTTTGCCGATGACACCAAGGTAGGCCGTCGGATTCATTCTGACGAGGACGTTCGAGCACTCCAGGAAGATTTGAATAGACTGATGCAGTGGTCGGAGAAGTGGCAGATGCAGTTTAATATAGACAAATGCAAAGTTCTAAATGTTGGACAGGACAATAACCATGCCACATATAAACTAAATAATGTAGATCTTAATATTACGGATTGCGAAAAAGATTTAGGAGTTCTGGTTAGCAGTAATCTGAAACCAAGACAACAGTGCATAAGTGTTCGCAATAAAGCTAATAGAATCCTTGGCTTCATATCAAGAAGCATAAATAATAGGAGTCCTCAGGTTGTTCTTCAACTCTATACATCCTTGGTTAGGCCTCATTTAGATTATGCTGCACAGTTTTGGTCACCGTATTACAGAATGGATATAAATTCTCTGGAAAATGTACAAAGGAGGATGACAAAGATGATCCCATGTATCAGAAACCTTCCCTATGAGGATAGACTAAGGGCCCTGAAACTGCACTCTCTAGAAAGACGTAGAATTAGGGGGGATATGATTGAGGTTTATAAGTGGAAGACAGGAATAAATAAAGGGGATGTAAATAGTGTGCTGAAAATATCTAGCCTAGACAGGACTCGCAGCAATGGTTTTAAGTTGGAAAAATTCAGATTCAGGAGGGATATAGGAAAGTACTGGTTTGGTAATAGAGTTGTGGATGAGTGGAACAAACTCCCAAGTACCGTTATAGAGGCCAGAACGTTGTGTAGCTTTAAAAATAGGTTGGATAAATACATGAGTAGATGTGGGTGGGTGTGAGTTAGACCTGATAGCTTGTGCTAACAGGTCGGTTGCCGTGTTCCTCCCTTAAGTCAATGTGACCTGACCTGACTAGGTTGGGTGCATTGGCTTAAGCCGGTAGGGACTTGGACCTGCCTCGCATGGGCCAGTAGGCCTTCTGCAGTGTTCCTTCGTTCTTATGTTCTTATGTAACTAACTCAACAGGAGACAAGGATGGTTGTTGTATCTTTGACATAGCTCTAGTAATTGCGCTGAGAGGAAATAAAATAGGTTTCTCTCTACAAGCTTCAATGGCATATTTATCATCAGTGTTATTATCAATCACAAGTGGTTCTTTACATATACCAGCATGAAGGATATCGTTCCCTATCAACAAGTCCACTGACCTGATGGGAAATACACCACTGGATATACCCACTGAAATATAACCAGTATAATAGCTTGTTTCAATATAAACTTTGTGCAGAGGCACTTTTATAACAGCGCCTCCATACGCTTCTAACAATACATCTATCTTGCAATAGGTATCGTCAGTTATGGGCAGTACATCTTCTCTTAATAACGTGAGATAACTGCCAGTGTCTCCGAAAGTAATTATCTCAGTTAGATGTGATTCGTCAAATCCTATTTTATCTCTCGAAAAGTAAGGACTCATCGCTGAACGAATCTTTTCGTCAGATACACTTTCTGACGCTAGTCATCTATCCTGAGTAACATTATCTAAAACAGTAGAATAAGAGGAATTGCTAGGATTTTGGTGCCTTTGTTGCTCGGAAGAGGATACGACTTGAGTGGGGGCGCCAGCCACACGACTGTTTCTCGTATCTCTTTCTAACTTATAGCAATACTCTCTAGTATGTCCTTTTCTGTTACAATAGGTACATTTAACTTTCTTCTTCTCGATATCAGATTTCTGTCTAGCCACAGAGACAGATTCAGGATTGTGAGTTTTCCTGGTAAAGGTACGAGAAGTTACAGTAGCAGGTACATCAGGCCGGCAATGAGCAGCTGATTTAGGTTGCCAACTTCTAGGACAATTTTTAGTTACCTTGTTTCTCTGTGTTTTAGTACGTACAAGTTTTTGAGAAATCTCGTAATTGT
This sequence comes from Cherax quadricarinatus, assembly GCF_038502225.1. NCBI lineage: Eukaryota > Metazoa > Arthropoda > Malacostraca > Decapoda > Parastacidae > Cherax > Cherax quadricarinatus. Next base: position 12,281,433 of record NC_091350.1, on the reverse strand, counting down.
CTGCTAATGCTGCAGTTTCCAGAATATCTGAGGTAGTATGATCGATCAGATATTCTTGTATGTCAGCAGGCATACAGTTGTTAAACTCTTCGTGTAGTAACAACTGAACAAGACTGTCGTAGTTGTTACACTTGGCAGACCTACACCACCTCTGAAATGCAACTTTTTTCTCACGAGCAAACTCTACACAAGTTTGATCTTGTCATCGTTGTAACATACGAAATGCTCTTTGATAACTTACAGGTAACAAGTTATACATCTCTAGAATTGTTTGTTTGACAGCGTCATAACTAATGTACTTGGTAAATGGCAAAGCTGCAGTACAGGTTTGAGCTCTTCCCGTCAAAGCAGTATGCAACAATGTTGCCCAGTGCTTACGTGGCCAGTTCATAGCAAGTGCCTGGTTCTCAAACACATCAAAATATGTGTCTAAGTCACTTTCAAAAAACTTAGGAACCATGGATGCAGCTTTCTGCACATTAAATGTGTCCTGTGATCTATCAGTCTGTTGTCTTAACAGACGAACATTTTTCTCTTTGGAAATCTTCTTCGTTCAATTTCCTCTGTGCCTCTATTTGTGCAGTCTGCAACATAAGGAGGTGTTCAAACCTCTCAAACTGTTCCTGAGAGATAGGACCAGTGGGTAATGGAGGAGTAGGGAAATTAACATGGTCTGGACGGTCCTTAGGTCGGACACTTCGTCCAGCCGTCTCTAGAGTCTAGATCTGGTCTAGGATAAGTAGATACAGGTGTATCATACACTGTACTAGCGTGAGGCTTAGTCATACCAGCTATACTCTGTACTATTGTGTCAGTGAAGGAAGGAGCGAATGAGAACTGAGCTACACTAGGCTCGGACACTAGGCTCACTTCTGCTCTAGTTGCTCTTTCATTTTCATCAAATAGTCATACTTCCTAATTGTGACACTAGACTTTCTGAATCTGAATCTGAATCAGACATCTCTGTATGAGCAGGAAACAATATATCTTTAATTAATGATCTGACAGTTTCAGCTGTGTAATTCCTGTTATACGTCACACCGAGATACTTGGCTACTTGCCAACACGTCTGAAGTTTTAATATACTTAACTCAGACAAAGTCAGAGTATCAATTAACTGTTTCACTTTGGCATACATCACAAAAATAATTGTACTACGAGAGAGTGATTATGGGAAACTATAATCCTAATAGGAATTTTAGTGTTAGTTGTCTTAAAGCTAGAACTCATAAACAGTATTTCCATCTCCTTGGATCAAGAGACTCAGTCAAGTACATACATCCACCTGGTATGTTGTACAAGACTAAACTCAAAGTCTTCAGATTAGGAAAGTACTCAAAGTGTTTGATCATAGAAGTACTAGTATGTCAAACTGGACAATTTCTCCAACACCTTGGATCAAGAACATCCCGGACAGGCCCCCATTTGTTACAAAAAACGCGATTCTAAAAGCTTAGAGATCTCCAGAGAATACTAGAAAGGACTGCCCTTCTAGCATCCAGCCTGTTACTGGGTTTTCGTAACAAGTAGTCAGTATCCTTGTCCAATTATCCATTAAAATTCAGTATTATTCAATAGTGCTTCAGGATTACAACTGGTAGGCTACTAACTAGAGAAATTAAAATTTAATAAATTTATTAAGTCTAGAGGTATATTATCAAATTAAATTAATCACAGCAATGAAAATAAAATCAATCTCTCGAGTTCAATATTATTGTGCTGAAAGCACATATCACATTTATAATTCTTAAGTACCGTCTGGTACATTAACATTTAATAAGATATTACAAATATGTACAAGTAAGTTTGTGTATGCAAGTAAGTGCTCTAAGTAGTTCACTATGTCTCATGACTTGACTAGACTTAAACAAGTGACTGACAAAGTCCTCACATAAACTAACTTCTTGACCGACTGACAACCAGAACAGTCTGCTTGAACAATGAAAAGAATGCTAAGCCCAATAGCCATATAACAAGCGACTGCGACACAATCAGGATCAAGAAGATAATATAACGACACTAAGTAGAGACCATCAGCAGATCCTCCACAACAGTCACAAAACTCCCATACTACTGAATCTAAGTTCAGCATAGGAAAAACCCGACTGTGACAATACACAGAAACCAGTACAAAATTAGGTCAGAAGCTATAGCTCAGGACCTGAGATACTCAGAGTGTCTATATGACACAACCTCAGTACAACGTCGAAAATCACTAAGTCTATACAATGTTCTGTGAACAGAGTTCTACAGAACTAACAAGAATAATGAGACAGACAATCTGTCCAACCACCAAGTGAGTCTAGAGCAGACTGAATACTTCACGAGAGGTGAGGACACCCCCCCTCGATCACGTGATAGCCCCGTGGACAGCACAGCTCAGAAGCCGGCAGTATAACGAGCGACAAGCGATAATTACAGTAGTTTGACAATCAAGACTTGAACTGAGCACATATTATGTACATCCTAACAACATAAGTCAAAAACCAATATAACAGTCAAATAATAATATAAAGTCATACATTTACGAGTTAGCTATTATCGCAAATATAAGCAATATAAAATTAAATGAAAAGGTAATATACATTATATATATACATAATAATCATTGTAACCCATTCAGGGGTTGCAACACCTGCTCTTCTTCACTCCTAAAAGATAGTATACCTCCCTGGCTAGTGCACGAAATTACCGCCTCCCTTTCTTCGTCGACATTTAAAAGTTCCTCAAAATATTCTCGCCATCTACCTAATACCTCCTTTTCCCCATCTACTAACTCCCCTACTCTGTTTTTAACTGACAAATCCATTCGTTTCCTAGGCTTTCTTAACTTGTTTAACTCACACCAAAAATTTTTCTTATTTTCATTAAAATTTCTTGACAGAGCCTCTCCCACTCTCATCTGCTCTCCTTTTGCACTCTCTCACCACTCTCTTCACCTTCCTTTTACTCTCCATATACTCTACTCTTCTTATAACACCTCTCATAAGCTACCCTTTTCTCTTTTATCACACCCTTTACTTCATCATTCCACCAATCACTCCTCTTTCCTCCTGCACCCACCCTCCTATAACCACAAACTTCTGCCCCACATTCTAATACTGCATTTTTAAAAATATTCCAACCCTCTTCAACCCCCCCCCCCACTACTCATACTTGCACCAGCCCATCTTTCTGCCAATAGTTGCTTATATCTCACTCGATAGTTGCTTATATCTCCTCCTCCCTTAGTTTATACACTTTCACCTCCCTCTTGTTTTTGCCATTTTCCTCTTGTCCCATCTACCTCTTACTCTAACTGCAGCTACAACTAGATAATGATCCGATATATCAGTTGCCCCTCTATAAACGTGTACATTCTGGAGCCTACCAATCAACCTTTTATCCACCAATACATAATCTAACAAACTACTTTCGTTACGTGCTATATCATACCTTGTATACTTATCCTCTTTTTCATAAAATATGTATTACTTATTACCAAACCTCTCTCTACACATAGCTCAATTAAAGGCTCCCCATTTTCATTTACCCCTGGCACCCCAAATTTACCTACTACTATCTCCACAACATTTTTACCCGCTTCAGCGTTGAAATCCCCAACCACAAGTACTCTCACACTTGGTTCATAACTCCCCACGCATTCACTCAACATATCCCAAAATCCCTCTCTCTCCTCTACACTTCTCTCTTCTCCAGGTGCATATACGCTTACTCTAACCCACTTTTCACATCCAACCTTTATTTTACTCCACATAATCCTTGAATTAATACATTTATAGTCCCTCTTTTCCGGCCATAGCTTATCCTTCAACATTATTGATACTCCTTCTTTAGATCTAACTCTATTTGAAACCCCTGACCTAATCCCATTTATTCCTCTCCACTGAAACTCTCCCACCCCCTTCAGCTTTGTTTCACTTAAAGCCAGGACATCCAGCTATTTCTCATTCATAACATCCACAATCATCTCTTCCTTATCATTTGCACAACATCCACGCACATTCAGACTTCCCACTTTGATAATTTTCTTCTTATTATTCTTTGTAGTAATTATTACAGGAAAAGGGGTTACTAGCCCATTGTTCCCGGCATTTTAGTTGACTTTTACAACACCCATGGCTTACGGAGGAAAGATTCTTATTCCACTTCCCCATGGATATAAAAGGAAAAGTAATAAGAACAAGAACTATTAAGATAAAATAAAAGAAAACTCAGATGAGTGTGTATAAATAAACGTGTACATGTATGTGTAGTGTGACCTAAGTGTAAGTAGAAGTAGCAAGACGTACCTGTAATCTTGCATATTTATGAGACAGACAAAAGACACCAGCAATCCTACCATCATGTAAAACAATTACAGGCTTTTGTTTCACACTCACTTGGCAGGACGATAGTACCTCCCTGGGCGGTTGCTGTCTACCAACCTACTACCTACTATATATATATATATATATATATATATATATATATATATATATATATATATATATATATATATATATATATATATATATATATGTCGTGCCGAATAGGCAAAACTGGTCAATTAGCAAGAACTCATTTAAAATTAAGTCCTTTCTAAAATTTTCTCTTTTATATTTAATGATATATTTTTTTCATTAATGTTGATGTAAAAATTTATAATTTTGCACCAAAAGAAACTTAGAAAACTTACCTAACCTTATTATAAAAAGCGCAATTTATTTTAGCCTAACCCAACTAAATATATTTTAGATTTGTTTACAATAATTTAATACTAAACAAACACAGTGAAATGTATTTTTTTCGTTAGGTTCAGAAGGATTTTGGCGAAATTATTGCATACACAAATTTTCACTTGTCCTATATGGCAAGATGAGCGTTGCTATTTAAGCCAAAATCGCAAGTTCTGCCTATTCGGCACGACATATATATATATATATATATATATATATATATATATATATATATATATATATATATATATATATATATATATATTATATATAAATATATATATATATATATATATATATATATATATATATATATATATATATATATATATATATATATATATATATATATGTGTGTGTGTGTGTGTGTGTGTTAGGTAAGACACATGTGCAACAGTTAGGTATCTTTATTTCGAAACGTTTCGCCTACACAGTAGGCTTCTTCAGTCGAGTACAGAAAAGTGATAGAAGCAGAAGAGACTTGAAGACGATGTAATCAGTCCATCACCCTTAAAGTTTTGAGGTGGTCAGTCCCTCAGTCTGGAGAAGAGCACTGTTCCAAAGTTTGAAACAATATGCTCTTCTCCAGACTGAGGGACTGACCACCTCAAAACTTTAAGGGTGATGGACTGATTACATCGTCTTCAAGTCTCTTCTGCTTCTATCAACTTTTCTGTACTCGACTGAAGAAGCCTACTGTGTAGGCGAAACGTTTCGAAATAAAGATACCTAACTGTTGCACATGTGTCTTACCTAACACACACACACACATATATATATATATATATATTTATTTATTTATTATCACACCGGCCGATTCCCACCAAGGCAGGGTGGCCCGAAAAAGAAAAACTTTCACCATCATTCACTCCATCACTGTCTTGCCAGAAGGGTGCTTTACACTACAGTTTTTAAACTGCAACATTAACACCCCTCCTTCAGAGTGCAGGCACTGTACTTCCCATCTCCAGGACTCAAGTCCGGCCTGCCGGTTTCCCTGAATCCCTTCATAAATGTTACTTTGCTCACACTCCAACAGCACGTCAAGTATTAAAAACCATTTGTCTCCATTCACTCCTATCAAACACGCTCACGCATGCCTGCTGGAAGTCCAAGCCCCTCGCACACAAAACCTCCTTTACCCCCTCCCTCCAACCCTTCCTAGGCCGACCCCTACCCCGCCTTCCTTCCACTACAGACTGATACACTCTTGAAGTCATTCTGTTTCGCTCCATTCTCTCTACATGTCCGAACCACCTCAACAACCCTTCCTCAGCCCTCTGGACAACAGTTTTGGTAATCCCGCACCTCCTCCTAACTTCCAAACTACGAATTCTCTGCATTATATTCACACCACACATTGCCCTCAGACATGACATCTCCACTGCCTCCAGCCTTCTCCTCGCTGCAACATTCATCACCCACGCTTCACACCCATATAAGAGCGTTGGTAAAACTATACTCTCATACATTCCCCTCTTTGCCTCCAAGGACAAAGTTCTTTGTCTCCACAGACTCCTAAGTGCACCACTCACTCTTTTTCCCTCATCAATTCTATGATTCACCTCATCTTTCATAGACCCATCCGCTGACACGTCCACTCCCAAATATCTGAATACGTTCACCTCCTCCATACTCTCTCCCTCCAATCTGATATTCAATCTTTCATCACCTAATCTTTTTGTTATCCTCATAACCTTACTCTTTCCTGTATTCACCTTTAATTTTCTTCTTTTGCACACCCTACCAAATTCATCCACCAATCTCTGCAACTTCTCTTCAGAATCTCCCAAGAGCACAGTGTCATCAGCAAAGAGCAGCTGTGACAACTCCCACTTTGTGTGTGATTCTTTATCTTTTAACTCCACGCCTCTTGCCAAGACCCTCGCATTTACTTCTCTTACAACCCCATCTATAAATATATTAAACAACCACGGTGACATCACACATCCTTGTCTAAGGCCTACTTTTACTGGGAAAAAATTTCCCTCTTTCCTACATACTCTAACTTGAGCCTCACTATCCTCGTAAAAACTCTTCACTGCTTTCAGTAACCTACCTCCTACACCATACACTTGCAACATCTGCCACATTGCCCCCCTATCCACCCTGTCATACGCCTTTTCCAAATCCATAAATGCCACAAAGACCTCTTTAGCCTTATCTAAATACTGTTCACTTATATGTTTCACTGTAAACACCTGGTCCACACACCCCCTACCTTTCCTAAAGCCTCCTTGTTCATCTGCTATCCTATTCTCCGTCTTACTCTTAATTCTTTCAATTATAACTCTACCATACACTTTACCAGGTACACTCAACAGACTTATCCCCCTATAATTTTTGCACTCTCTTTTATCCCCTTTGCCTTTATACAAAGGAACTATGCATGCTCTCTGCCAATCCCTAGGTACCTTACCCTCTTCCATACATTTATTAAATAATTGCACCAACCACTCCAAAACTATATCCCCACCTGCTTTTAACATTTCTATCTTTATCCCATCAATCCCGGCTGCCTTACCCCCTTTCATTTTACCTACTGCCTCACGAACTTCCCCCACACTCACAACTGGCTCTTCCTCACTCCTACAAGATGTTATTCCTCCTTGCCCTATACACGAAATCACAGCTTCCCTATCTTCATCAACATTTAACAATTCCTCAAAATATTCCTTCCATCTTCCCAATACCTCTAACTCTCCATTTAATAACTCTCCTCTCCTATTTTTAACTGACAAATCCATTTGTTCTCTAGGCTTTCTTAACTTGTTAATCTCACTCCAAAACTTTTTCTTATTTTCAACAAAATTTGTTGATAACATCTCACCCACTCTCTCATTTGCTCTCTTTTTACATTGCTTCACCACTCTCTTAACTTCTCTCTTTTTCTCCATATACTCTTCCCTCCTTGCATCACTTCTACTTTGTAAAAACTTCTCATATGCTAACTTTTTCTCCCTTACTACTCTCTTTACATCATCATTCCACCAATCGCTCCTCTTCCCTCCTGCACCCACTTTCCTGTAACCACAAACTTCTGCTGAACTCTCTAACACTACATTTTTAAACCTACCCCATACCTCTTCGACCCCATTGCCTATGCTCTCATTAGCCCATCTATCCTCCAATAGCTGTTTATATCTTACCCTAACTGCCTCCTCTTTTAGTTTATAAACCTTCACCTCTCTCTTCCCTGATGCTTCTATTCTCCTTGTATCCCATCTACCTTTTACTCTCAGTGTAGCTACAACTAGAAAGTGATCTGATATATCTGTGGCCCCTCTATAAACATGTACATCCTGAAGTCTACTCAACAGTCTTTTATCTACCAATACATAATCCAACAAACTACTGTCATTTCGCCCTACATCATATCGTGTATACTTATTTATCCTCTTTTTCTTAAAATATGTATTACCTATAACTAAACCCCTTTCTATACAAAGTTCAATCAAAGGGCTCCCATTATCATTTACACCTGGCACCCCAAACTTACCTACCACACCCTCTCTAAAAGTTTCTCCTACTTTAGCATTCAAGTCCCCTACCACAATTACTCTCTCACTTGGTTCAAAGGCTCCTATACATTCACTTAACATCTCCCAAAATCTCTCTCTCTCCTCTGCATTCCTCTCTTCTCCAGGTGCATACACGCTTATTATGACCCACTTCTCGCATCCAACCTTTACTTTAATCCACATAATTCTTGAATTTACACATTCATATTCTCTTTTCTCCTTCCATAACTGATCATTTAACATTACTGCTACCCCTTCCTTTGCTCTAACTCTCTCAGATACTCCAGATTTAATCCCATTTATTTCCCCCCACTGAAACTCTCCTACCCCCTTCAGCTTTGTTTCGCTTAGGGCCAGGACATCCAACTTCTTTTCATATATATATATATATATATATATATATATATATATATATATATATATATATATATATATATATATATATATAATGTTTGTGTGTGTCTGACATGATATCACTAGAAACTAATGACATCTTAATATGCAAATGAGGCTCATCAAAAGAGAATTAATTTGTAAGAGGTTTAGTAATCCATGAATGAGTGAGTTCCTTGGGAATGTGATTACGAGATCATGAAAGCATTTGGAAGCTAATTACCTTCCACTGTGATTAAACTGTTTGTTTATGTATGTGGAAATACCCACAGAGTGCTGCCATACTATTCTGGATGATAGTTACATTGTGAGAACACCCACAGTGTAATGCTACACTATTCTGTACCTGGAGTTTGCCTGGAGAGAGTTCCGGGGATCAACGCCCCCGCGGCCCGGTCTGTGACCAGGCCTCCTGGTGGATCACAGCCTGATCAACCAGGCTGTTGCTGCTGGCTGCACGCAAACCAACGTACGAGCCACAGCCCGGCTGGTTAGGAACCGATTTTAGGTGCTTGTCCAGTGCCAGCTTGAAAACTGCCAGGGGTCTGTTGGTAATCCCCCTTATGTATGCTGGGAGGCAGTTGAACAGTCTCGGGCCCCTGACACTTATTGTATGGTCTCTTAACGTGCTAGTGACACCCCTGCTTTTCATTGGGGGGATGTTGCATCGTCTGCCAAGTCTTGTGCTTTCGTAGTGAGTGATTTTCGTGTGCAAGTTCGGTACTAGTCCCTCTAGGATTTTCCAGGTGTATATAATCATGTATCTCTCCCGCCTGCGTTCCAGGGAATACAGGTTTAGGAACCTCAAGCGCTCCCAGTAATTGACGTGTTTTATCTCCGTTATGCGCGCCGTGAAGGTTCTCTGTACATTTTCTAGGTCAGCAATATCACCTGCCTTGAATAGTGCTGTTAGTGTGCAGCAATATTCCAGCCTAGATAGGACAAGTGACCTGAAGAGTGTCATCATGGGCTTGGCCTCCCTAGTTTTGAAGGTTCTCATTATCCATCCTGTCATTTTTCTAGCAGATGCGATTGATACAATGTTATGGTCCTTGAAGGTGAGATCCTCCGACATGATCACTCCCAGGTCTTTGACGTTGGTGTTTCGCTCTATTTTGTGGCCAGAATTTGTTTTGTACTCTGATGAAGATTTAATTTCCTCGTGTTTACCATATCTGAGTAATTGAAATTTCTCATCGTTGAACTTCATATTGTTTTCTGCAGCCCACTGAAAGATTTGGTTGATGTCCGCCTGGAGCCTTGCAGTGTCTGCAATGGAAGACACTGTCATGCAGATTCGGGTGTCGTCTGCAAAGGAAGACACGGTGCTGTGGCTAACATCCTTGTCTATGTCGGATATGAGGATGAGGAACAAGATGGGAGCGAGTACTGTGCCTTGTGGAACAGAGCTTTTCACCGTAGCTGCCTCGGACTTTACTCTGTTGATGACTACTCTCTGTGTTCTGTTAGTGAGGAAATTATAGATCCATCGACCGACTTTTCCTGTTATTCCTTTAGCACGCATTTTGTGCGCTATTACGCCATGGTCACACTTGTCGAAGGCTTTTGCAAAGTCTGTATATATTACATCTGCATTCTTTTTGTCTTCTAGTGCATTTAGGACCTTGTCGTAGTGATCCAATAGTTGAGACAGACTGGAGCGACCTGTTCTAAACCCATGTTGCCCTGGGTTGTGTAACTGATGGGTTTCTAGATGGGTGGTGATCTTGCTTCTTAGGACCCTTTCAAAGATTTTTATGATATGGAATGTTAGTGCTATCGGTCTGTAGTTCTTTGCTGTTGCTTTACTGCCCCCTTTGTGGAGTGGGGCTATATCTGTTGTTTTTAGTAACTGTGGGACGACCCCCGTGTCCATGCTCCCTCTCCATAGGATGGAAAAGGCTCGTGATAGGGGCTTCTTGCAGTTCTTGATGAACACGGAGTTCTATGAGTCTGGCCCTGGGGCAGAGTGCATGGGCATGTCATTTATCGCCTGTTCGAAGTCATTTGGCGTCAGGATAACATCGGATAGGCTTGTGTTAACCAAATTTTGTGGCTCTCTCATAAAAAAATCATTTTGATCTTCGACTCTCAGTCTGGTTAGCGGCTTGCTAAAAACTGAGTCATATTGGGACTTGAGTAGCTCACTCATTTCCTTGCTGTCATCTGTGTAGGACCCATCTTGTTTAAGTAGGGGCCCAATACTGGACGTTGTTCTCGACTTTGATTTGGCATAAGAAAAGAAATACTTTGGGTTTCTTTCGATTTCATTTATGGCTTTTAGTTCTTCCCGCGATTCCTGACTCCTGTAAGATTCCTTTAGCTTAAGATCGATGCTTGCTATTTCTCTGACCAGTGTCTCCCTAAGCATTTCAGATATATTGACCTCTTTTAGCCGCTCTGTTATTCTTTTCCGTCGCCTGTAAAGGGAGCGCCTGTCTCTTTCTATTTTACATCTACTCCTCCTTTTTCTTAGAGGAATAAGCCTTGTACATACATCGAGTGCCACCAAGTTAATCTGTTCTAGGCATAAGTTGGGGTCTGTGTTGCTTAGTATATCTTCCCAGTTCATATCGGTTAGGACTTGGTTTACTTGGTCCCACTTTATGTTTTTGTTATTTAAGTTGAATTTAGTAAATGCTCCCTCGTGACTAGTCTCATTATGTCGGAGAGTTGCATTGTGAGAACACCCACAGTGTGCTGCTACACTATACTGTATGATAGTTTCATTGTGAGAACAATCACAGTGTACTAATACACTATACTGTATGATAGTTACATTGTGAGAACACCCACAGTGTGCTGTTACACTATACATTATGATAGTTACATTGTGAAAACACCCACAGAGTGCTGCTACGCTATTCTCTATGGTAGTTACATTGTGAGAACACCCACAGTGTGCTGCTACACTATTCTGTATGATAGTTACATTGTGAGAACACCCAGTGTGCTGCTACACTATTCTGTATGATAGTTACATTGTGAGAACACCCAGTGTGCTGCTACACTATTCTGTATGATAGTTACATTGAGAGAACACTCACAGTGTGCTGGTACACTATTCTGTATGATAGTTACATTGTGAGAACACCCACAGTGTGTTGCTACACTATTATGTATGATAGTTACATTGTGAGAACACGCACAGTGTGCTGCTACAATATTCTGTATGATAGTTACATTGTGAGAACACACACAGTGTGCTGCTACACTATCCTGTATGACAGTTACATTGTGAGAACACTCACAGTGTGCTGCTACACTATTCTGTATGATAGTTATATTGTGAGAACACCCACAGTGTACTGCTACACTATCCTGTATGATAGTTACATTGTCAGAACACTCACAGTGTGCAGCTACACTATTCTGCATGATAGTTACACTGTGAGAACACCCACAGTGTGCTGCTACACTATTCTGTATGATAGTTATATTGTGAGAACACCCACAGTGTGCTGCTACACTATTCTGTATGATAGTTACGTTGTGAGAACACCAACAGTGTGCTGCTACAATATTCAGTGTGGGAACACTCACAGTGTGCTGCTACACTATTCAGTGTGGGAACACCCACAATGTGCTGCTACAATATTCAGTGTGGGAACAATCACAATGTGCTGCTACAATATTCATTGTGGGAACACCCACAATGTGCTGCTACAATATTCAGTGTGGGAACACTCACAGTGTGCTGCTACACTATTCTGTATGATAGTCACGTTGTGAGAACACCAACAGTGTGCTGCTACAATATTCAGTGTGGGAACACTCACAGTGTGCTGCTACAATATTCAGTGTGGGAACACCCACAGTGTGTTGCTACAATATTCAGTGTGGGAACACTCACAGTGTGCTGCTACAATATTCAGTTTGGGAACACCCACAGTGTGCTGCTACAATATTCAGTGTGGGAACACCCACAGTGTGCTGCTACAATATTCAGTGTGGGAACACCCACAGTGTGCTGCTACAATATTCAGTGTGGGAACACCCACAGTGTGCTGCTACAATATTCAGTGTGGGAACACTCACAGTGTGCTGCTACAATATTCAGTGTGGGAACACTCACAATGTGCTGCTACAATATTCAGTGTTTGAACACCCACAGTGTGCTGCTACAATATTCAGTGTGGGAACACCCACAGTGTGTTGCTACAATATTCAGTGTGGGAACACCCACAGTGTGCTGCTACAATATTCAGTGTGGGAACATCCACAGTGTGCTGCTACAATATTCAGTGTGGGAACACGCACAGTGTGCTGCTACAATATTCAGTGTGGGAACACCCACAGTGTGCTGCTACAATATTCAGTGTGGGAACACCCACAGTGTGCTGCTACAATATTCAGTGTGGGAACACCCACAGTGTGCTGTTACAATATTCAGTGTGGGAACACTCACAGTGTGCTGCTACAATATTCAGTGTGGGAACACCAACAGTGTGCTGCTACAGTATTCAGTGTGGGAACACCCAGAGTGTGCTGCTACAATATTCAGTGTGGGAACACTCACAGTGTGCTGCTACAATATTCAGTGTGGGAACACCCACAGTGTGCTGCTACAATATTCAGTGTGGGAACACTCACAGTGTGCTGCTACAATATTCAGTGTGGGAACACCCACAGTGTGCTGCTACAATATTCAGTGTGGGAACACTCACAGTGTGCTGCTACAATATTCAGTGTGGGAACACTCACATGTGCTGCTACAATATTCAGTGTGGGAACACTCACAGTGTGCTGCTATAATATTCAGTGTGGGAACACTCACAATGTGCTGCTACAATATTCAGTGTGGGACCACTCACAGTGTGCTGCTACAATATTCAGTGTGGGAACACTCATAATGTGCTGCTACAATATTCAGTGTGGGAACACCAACAATGTGATGCTACAATATTCAGTGTGGGAACACTCACAATGTGCTGCTACAATATTCAGTGTGGGAACACCCACAATGTGCTGCTACAATATTCAGTGTGGGAACACCCACAATGTGATGCTACAATATTCAGTGTGGGAACACTCAGAATGTGCTGCTACAATATTCAGTGTGGGAACACCCACAATATGCTGCTACAATATTCAGTGTGGGAACACTCACAATGTGCTGCTACAATATTCAGTGTGGGAACACCCACAATGTGCTGCTACAGTATTCAGTGTGGGAACACCCACAATGTGATGCTACAATATTCAGTGTGGGAACACCCACAATGTGCTGCTACAATATTCAGTGTGGGAACACCCACAATGTGCTGCTACAATATTCAGTGTGGGAACACCCACAGTGTGCTGCTACAATATTCAGTGTGGGAACACCCACAATGTGCTGCTACAATATTCAGTGTGGGAACACCCACAATGTGCTGCTACAATATTCAGTGTGGGAACACCCACAATGTGCTGCTACAATATTCAGTGTGGGAACACTCACAATGTGCTGCTACAATATTCAGTGTGGGAACACCCACAATGTGCTGCTACAATATTCAGTGTGGGAACACCCACAATGTGCTGCTACAATATTCAGTGTGGGAACACCCACAATGTGCTGCTACAATATTCAGTGTGGGAACACCCACAATATGCTGCTACAATATTCAGTGTGGGAACACCCACAATGTGCTGCTACAATATTCAGTGTGGGAACACCCACAATGTGCTGCTACAATATTCAGTGTGGGAACACCCACAATGTGCTGCTACAATATTCAGTGTGGGAACACCCACAATGTGCTGCTACAATATTCAGTGTGGGAACACCCACAATGTGCTGCTACAATATTCAGTGTGGGAACACTCACAATGTGCTGCTACAATATTCAGTGTGGGAACACCCACAATGTGCTGCTACAATATTCAGTGTGGGAACACCCACAATATGCTGCTACAATATTCAGTGTGGGAACACCCACAATGTGCTGCTACAATATTCAGTGTGGGAACACCCACAATATGCTGCTACAATATTCAGTGTGGGAACACCCACAATGTGCTGCTACAATATTCAGTGTGGGAACACTCACAATGTGCTGCTACAATATTCAGTGTGGGAACACCCACAATGTGCTGCTACAATATTCAGTGTGGGAACACCCACAATATGCTGCTACAATATTCAGTGTGGGAACACCCACAATGTGCTGCTACAATATTCAGTGTGGGAACACCCACAATGTGCTGCTACAATATTCAGTGTGGGAACACCCACAATGTGCTGCTACAATATTCAGTGTGGGAACACCCACAATGTGCTGCTACAATATTCAGTGTGGGAACACCCACAATGTGCTGCTACAATATTCAGTGTGGGAACACCCACAATGTGCTGCTACAATATTCAGTGTGGGAACACCCACAATGTGCTGCTACAATATTCAGTGTGGGAACACCCACAATATGCTGCTACAATATTCAGTGTGGGAACACCCACAATGTGCTGCTACAATATTCAGTGTGGGAACACCCACAATGTGCTGCTACAATATTCAGTGTGGGAACACCCACAATGTGCTGCTACAATATTCAGTGTGGGAACACCCACAATGTGCTGCTACAATATTCAGTGTGGGAACACCCACAATATGCTGCTACAATATTCAGTGTGGGAACACCCACAATATGCTGCTACAATATTCAGTGTGGGAACACCCACAATATGCTGCTACAATATTCAGTGTGGGAACACCCACAATATGCTGCTACAATATTCAGTGTGGCAACACCCACAATGTGCTGCTACAATATTCAGTGTGGGAACACCCACAATATGCTGCTACAATATTCAGTGTGGGAACACCCACAATATGCTGCTACAATATTCAGTGTGGGAACACCCACAATATGCTGCTACAATATTCAGTGTGGGAACACCCACAATGTGCTGCTACAATATTCAGTGTGGGAACACCCACAATGTGCTGCTACAATATTCAGTGTGGGAACACCCACAATATGCTGCTACAATATTCAGTGTGGGAACACCCACAATGTGCTGCTACAATATTCAGTGTGGGAACACCCACAATATGCTGCTACAATATTCAGTGTGGGAACACCCACAATATGCTGCTACAATATTCAGTGTGGGAACACCCACAATGTGCTGCTACAATATTCAGTGTGGGAACACCCACAATATGCTGCTACAATATTCAGTGTGGGAACACCCACAATGTGCTGCTACAATATTCAGTGTGGGAACACCCACAATGTGCTGCTACAATATTCAGTGTGGGAACACCCACAATGTGCTGCTACAATATTCAGTGTGGGAACACCCACAATGTGCTGCTACAATATTCAGTGTGGGAACACCCACAATGTGCTGCTACAATATTCAGTGTGGGAACACCCACAATGTGCTGCTACAATATTCAGTGTGGGAACACCCACAATGTGCTGCTACAATATTCAGTGTGGGAACACCTGCACAATGTGCTGCTACAATATTCATTGTGGGAACACCCACAATGTGCTGCTACAATATTCAGTGTGGGAACACCCACAATGTGCTGCTACAATATTCAGTGTGGGAACACCCACAATGTGCTGCTACAATATTCAGAACACCCACAATGTGCTGCTACAAATTCACACCCACAATCTGCTGCTACAATATTCAGTGTGGGAACACCCACAATGTGCTGCTACAATATTCAGTGTGGGAACACCCACAATGTGCTGCTACAATATTCAGTGTGGCAACACCCACAATGTGCTGCTACAATATTCAGTGTGGGAACACCCACAATGTGCTGCTACAATATTCAGTGTGGGAACACCCACAATGTGCTGCTACAATATTCAGTGTGGGAACACCCACAATGTGCTGCTACAATATTCAGTGTGGGAACACCCACAATGTGCTGCTACAATATTCAGTGTGGGAACACCCACAATGTGCTGCTACAATATTCAGTGTGGGAACACCCACAATGTGCTGCTACAATATTCAGTGTGGGAACACCCACAATGTGCTGCTACAATATTCAGTGTGGGAACACCCACAATATGCTGCTACAATATTCAGTGTGGGAACACCCACAATATGCTGCTACAATATTCAGTGTGGGAACACCCACAATGTGCTGCTACAATATTCAGTGTGGGAACACCCACAATGTGCTGCTACAATATTCAGTGTGGGAACACCCACAATATGCTGCTACAATATTCAGTGTGGCAACACCCACAATATGCTGCTACAATATTCAGTGTGGGAACACCCACAATGTGCTGCTACAATATTCAGTGTGGGAACACCCACAATGTGCTGCTACAATATTCAGTGTGGGAACACCCACAATGTGCTGCTACAATATTCAGTGTGGGAACACCCACAATGTGCTGCTACAATATTCAGTGTGGGAACACTCACAATGTGCTGCTACAATATTCAGTGTGGGAACACTCACAATGTGCTGCTACAATATTCAGTGTGGGAACACCCACAATGTGCTGCTACAATATTCAGTGTGGGAACACCCACAATGTGCTGCTACAATATTCAGTGTGGGAACACCCACAATATGCTGCTACAATATTCAGTGTGGGAACACCCACAATATGCTGCTACAATACTCAGTGTGGGAACACCCACAATGTGCTGCTACAATATTCAGTGTGGGAACACCCACAATGTGCTGCTACAATATTCAGTGTGGGAACACCCACAATATGCTGCTACAATATTCAGTGTGGCAACACCCACAATATGCTGCTACAATATTCAGTGTGGGAACACCCACAATGTGCTGCTACAATATTCAGTGTGGGAACACCCACAATGTGCTGCTACAATATTCAGTGTGGGAACACCCACAATGTGCTGCTACAATATTCAGTGTGGGAACACCCACAATGTGCTGCTACAATATTCAGTGTGGGAACACTCACAATGTGCTGCTACAATATTCAGTGTGGGAACACTCACAATGTGCTGCTACAATATTCAGTGTGGGAACACCCACAATGTGCTGCTACAATATTCAGTGTGGGAACACCCACAATGTGCTGCTACAATATTCAGTGTGGCAACACCCACAATATGCTGCTACAATATTCAGTGTGGGAACACCCACAATGTGCTGCTACAATATTCAGTGTGGGAACACCCACAATGTGCTGCTACAATATTCAGTGTGGGAACACCCACAATATGCTGCTACAATATTCAGTGTGGCAACACCCACAATATGCTGCTACAATATTCAGTGTGGGAACACCCACAATGTGCTGCTACAATATTCAGTGTGGGAACACCCACAATGTGCTGCTACAATATTCAGTGTGGGAACACCCACAATATGCTGCTACAATATTCTACAAAACACTAACATCCTGGGGATAACAACCAGTTATATCCTGTATTAATATTTCATCACACAGTGTCTGGCATCTCGGGGGAGGGGGGGGGGGGAGGGGGGTGGGGGTCGGGGGGGGCACCCACATTCAGAATTCATGAAATATGAAAGCCACAAATGAGAATTTTTTTTAAATTTTCTCTGTGAACTACGTTACACATGAGAAAAATATTGAACGAAAACTAGTTTCTTTTTCATTATTTCAAAGTTAACGTTGTCAATATATCTAATTATTTTACTACTTTATTATTACATAAATATAGGTATCTTAGTGAATTTAGCACCGTATTATAATGATTATTATTAATATTATTATTATTATTATTATATTATTATTATTATTATTATTAATACTTATATTTTATTATTATTATTATCCCTATTATTATTATTACTACTATTTTATTATTACTATTAATAACAATAAAAATAATAATAATAATAATAATAATAATATTATTATTATTATTATTATTATTATTATTATTATTATTATTATTAATGCTATTATATTATCTTTATTATTAATGTTATTATCATTATTTTAAATGTTGATGAGTGAGTGTATGACACAGTGAATGTTTACTGTCTGACAGCCAGACTTCACGACCATCTGGTATGACACTGTCTGACAGCCAGACTTCAAGACCATCTGGTATGACACTGTCTGACAGCCAGACTTCACGACCATCTGGTATGACACTGTCTGACAGCCAGACTTCAAGAACATCTGGTATGACACTGTCTGACAGCCAGACTTCAAGACCATCTGGTATGACACTGTCTGACAGCCAGACTTCAAGAACATCTGGTATGACACTGTCTGACAGCCAGACTTCAAGACCATCTGGTATGACACTGTCTGACAGCCAGACTTCAAGACCATCTGGTATGACACTGTCTGACAGCCAGACTTCAAGACAAGAACATCTGGTATGACACCATCTGGTATGACACTGTCTGACAGCCAGACTTCAAGACCATCTGGAATAACACTGTCTGACAGCCAGACTTCAAGACCATCTGGTATGACACTGTCTGACAGCCAGACTTCAAGACCATCTGGAATAACACTGTCTGACAGCCAGACTTCAAGACCATCTGGTATGACACTGTCTGACAGCCAGACTTCAAGACCATCTGGAATAACACTGTCTGACAGCCAGACTTCAAGACCATCTGGTATGACACTGTCTGACAGCCAGACTTCAAGACCATCTGGTATGACACTGTCTGACAGCCAGACTTCAAGACCATCTGGTATGACACTGTCTGACAGCCAGACTTCAAGACCATCTGGTATGACACTGTCTGACAGCCAGACTTCAAGACCATCTGGTATGACACTGTCTGACAGCCAGACTTCAAGACCATCTGGTATGACACTGTCTGACAGCCAGACTTCAAGACCATCTGGTATGACACTGTCTGACAGCCAGACTTCAAGACCATCTGTATGACATGACAGCCAGACTTGACCATCTGACACTGTCTGACAGCCAGACTTCAAGACCATCTGGAATAACACTGTCTGACAGCAAGACTTCAAGACCATCTGGTATGACACTGTCTGACAGCCAGACTTCAAGACCATCTGGAAAAACACTGTCTGACAGCCAGACTTCAAGACCATCTGGTATGACACTGTCTGACAGCCAGACTTCAAGACCATCTGGAATAACACTGTCTGACAGCCAGACTTCAAGACCATCTGGTATGACACTGTCTGACAGCCAGACTTCAAGACCATCTGGTATGACACTGTCTGACAGCCAGACTTCAAGACCATCTGGTATGACACTGTCTGACAGCCAGACTTCAAGACCATCTGGTATGACACTGTCTGACAGCCAGACTTCAAGACCATCTGGTATGACACTGTCTGACAGCCAGACTTCAAGACCATCTGGTATGACACTGTCTGACAGCCAGACTTCAAGACCATCTGGTATGACACTGACAGCCAGACTTCAAGACCATCTGGTATGACACTGTCTGACAGCCAGACTTCAAGACCATCTAGTATGACACTGTCTGACAGCCAGACTTCAAGACCATCTGGTATGACACTGACTGACACCCAGACTTCAAGACCATCTGGTATGACACTGACTGACAGCCAGACTTCAAGACCATCTAGTATGACATTGTCTGACAGCCAGACTTCAAGACCATCTGGTATGACACTGACTGACAGCCAGACTTCAAGACCATCTGGTATGACACTGACTAAGAGCCAGACTTCAAGACCATCTGGTATGACACTGACTGACAGCCAGACTTCAAGACCATCTGGTATGACACTGTCTGACAGCCAGACTTCAAGAACATCTGGTATGACACTGTCTGACAGCCAGACTTCAAGACCATCTGGTATGACACTCTCTGAGAGCCAGGCTTCAAGACCATCTGGTATGACACTGTCTGACAGCCAGGCTTCAAGACCATCTGGTATGACACTGTCTGACAGCCAGACTTCAAGACCATCTGGTATGACACTGTCTGACAGCCAGACTTCAAGACCATCTTGTATGACACTGTCTGAGAGCCAGGCTTCAAGACCATCTGGTATGACACTGTCTGACAGCCAGGCTTCAAGACCATCTGGTATGACACTGTCTGACAGCCAGACTTCAAGACCATCTGGTATGACACTGTCTGAGAGCCAGGCTTCAAGACCATCTGGTATGACACTGTCTGACAGCCAGGCTTCAAGACCATCTGGTATGACACTGTCTGACAGCCAGACTTCAAGACCATCTGGTATGACACAGTGAATGTTTACTGTCTGACAGCCAGACTTCAAGACCATCTGGTATGACACTGTCTGACAGCCAGACTTCAAGACCATCTGGTATGACACTGTGAATGTTTACTGTCTGACAGCCAGACTTAAAGACCATCTGGTATGACACTGTCTGACAGCTAGACTTAAATACCATCTGGTATGACACTGTCTGACAGCCAGGCTTCAAGACCATCTGGTATGACACTGTCTGACAGCCAGGCTTCAAGACCATCTGGTATGACACTGTCTGACAGCCAGACTTCAAGACCATCTGGTATGACACTGTCTGACAGCCAGAATTCAAGATCATCTGGTATGACACCGTCTGACAGCGAGACTTCAAGAACATCTGGTATGACACTGTCTCACAGCCAGACTTCAAGACCATCCGGTATGACACTGTCTGACAGCCAGACTTCAAGACCATCTAGTATGACACTGTCTGACAGCCAGACTTCAAGACCATCTCGCGTGACACTGTCTGACAGCCAGACTTCAAAACCATCTGGTATGACACTGTCTGGCAGCCAGACTTCAAGATCATCTGGTATGACACTGTCTGACAGCTAGACGTCAAGACCATCTGGTATGACAGTCTGACAGCCAGACTTCAAGACCATCTGGTATGACACTGCCTGACATCCTGACTTCAAGACCATCTCTTATGACACTGTCTGACAGCCAGACTTCAAGACCATCTGGTATGACACTGTCTGACAGCCAGAATTCAAGATCATCTGGTATGACACCGTCTGACAGCGAGACTTCAAGAACATCTGGTATGACACTGTCTGACAGCCAGACTTCAAGACCATCTAGTATGACACTGTCTGACAGCCAGACTTCAAGACCATCTAGTATGACACTGTCTGACAGCCAGACTTCAAGACCATCTCGCGTGACACTGTCTGACAGCCAGACTTCAAGACCATCTGGTATGACACTGTCTGACAGCCAGACTTCAAGAGCATCTGGTATGACACTGTCTGACAGCTTGACTTCAAGACCATCTGGTATGACAGTCTGACAGCCAGACTTCAAGACCATCTGGTATGACACTGTCTGACAGCCAGACTTCAAGACCATCTGGTATGACACTGTCTGACAGCCAGACTTCAAGACCATCTGGTATGACACTGTCTGACAGCCAGACTTCAAGGACCATCTGGTGTGACACAGTGAAGGTTGACTGCCTGACAGCCAGACTTCAAGACCATCTGGTATGACACTGTCTGAAAGCCAGACTTCAAGACCATCTGGTATGACACTGTCTGACAACCAGACTTCAAGACCATCTGGTATGACACTGTCTGACAGCCAGACTTCAAGACCATCTGGTATGACACTGTCTGACAGCTTGACTTCAAGACCATCTGGTATGGCACCGTCTGACAGCCAGACTTCAAGACCATCTGGTATGATACTGTCTGACAGCCAGACTTCAAGACCATCTGGTATGGCACTGTCTGACAACCAGACTTCAAGACCATCTGGTATGACACTGTCTGACAGCCAGACTTCAAGGCCATCTGGTATGACACTGTCTGATAGCCAGACTTCAAGATCATGTGGCATGACACTGTCTGACAGCCAGACTTCAAGACCATCTGGTTTGATACTGTCTGACAGCCAGACTTCAAGACCATCTGGTATGACACAGTGAATGTTTACTGTCTGACAGCCAGACTTCAAGGCCATCTGGTATGACACTGTCTGATAGCCAGACTTCAATATCATCTGGTATGACACTGACAGCCAGACTTCAAGACCACCTGGTATGACACTGTCTGATAGCCAGACTTCAAGATCATCTTGTATGACACTGTCTGACAGCCAGACTTCAAGACCATCTGGTTTGACACTGTCTGACAGCCAGACTTCAAGACCATCTCGTATGACACAGTGAATCTTTCCTGTCTGAAATCCAGACTTCAAGACCATCTGGTATGACACTGTCTGACAGCCAGACTTCAAGATCATCTGGTATGACACTGTGTGACAGCCAGGCTTCAAAAACATCTGGTATGACACTATCTGACAGCCATGCTTCAAGAACATCTGGTATGATACTGTCTGACAGCCAGGCTTCAAGACCATCTGGTATGACACTGTCTGACAGCCAGACTTCAAGACCATCTGGTATGACACTGTCTGACAGCCAGACTTCAAGACCATCTCGTATGACACTGTCTGACAGCCAGACTTCAAGACCATCTGGTATGACACTGTCTGACAACCAGATTTCAAGACCATCTGGTATGACACTGTCTGACAGCCAGACTTCAAGACCATCTGCTATGACACTGTCTGACAGCCAGACTTCAAGACCATCTGGTATGACACTGTCTGACAGCCAGACTTCAAGATCATTTGGTATGACACTGTCTGAAAGCCAGACTTCAAGACCATCTGGTATGACACTGTCTGACAGCCAGATTTCAAGACCATCTGGCATGACACTGTCTGACAGCCAGACTTCAAGACCATCTGGTATGATATTGTCTGACAGCCAGACTTCAAGACCATCTGGTATGACACTGTCTGACAGCCAGACTTCAAGACCATCTGGTATGACACTGTCTGACAGCCAGGCTTCAATACCATCTGGTATGACACTGTCTGACAGCCAGACTTCAAGACCATCTGGTGTGACACTGACTGACAGCCAGACTTCAAGACCATCTGGTATGACACTGTCTGACAGCCAGACTTCAAGACCATCTGGTATGACACTGTCTGACATCCAGACTTGAAGACCATCTGCTATGATACTGTCTGACAGCCAGACTTCAAGACCATCTGGTATGACACTGTCTGACAGCCAGACTTCAAGACCATCTGGTATGACAGTCTGACAGCCAGGCTTCAAGAACATCTGGTATGACACTGTCTGACAGCCAGGCTTCAAGAACATCTGGTATGACACTGTCTGACAGCCAGGCTTCAAGACCATCTGGTATGACACTGTCTGACAGCCAGACTTCAAGACCATCTGGTATGACACTGTCTGACAGCCAGACTTCAAGACCAACTGGTATGACACTGTTTGAAAGCCACACTTCAAGACCATCTGGTATGACACTGTCTGACAGCCAGACTTCAAGACCATCTGGTATGACACTGTCTGACAGCAAGACTTAAAGACAATCTGGTATGACACTGTCTGACAGCAAGACTTAAAGACCATCTGGTACGACACTGTCTGACAGCCAGACTTCAAGACCATATGGTATGACACTGTCTGACAGCCAGACTTCAAGACCATATGGTATGACACTGTCTGACAGCCAGACTTAAAGACCATCTGCTATGACACTGTCTGACAGCCAGGCTTCAAGACCATCTGGTATGACACTCTCTGACAGCCAGGCTTCAAGACCATCTGGTATGGCACTGTCTGACAGTCAGACTTCAAGACCATCTGGTGTGACACTGTCTGACAGCCAGACTTGAAGACCATCTGGAATGACACTGTTTGACAGGCAGACTTCAAGACATCTGGTATGACCCGGTCTGACAGCCAGACTTCAAGACCAACGGGTATGACACTGTCTGACAGCCAGACTTCAACATCATCTGGTATGACACTGTTTGACAGGCAGACTTCAAGACCATCTGGTATGACACTGTCTGACAGCCAGACTTCAAGACCATCGGGTATGACACTGTCTGACAGCCAGACTTCAAGACCATCTAGTATGTCACTGTCTGAAAGCCAGACTTCAAGACCATCTCGTATGACACTGTCTGACAGCCAAACTTCAAAACCATCTGGTATGACACTGTCTGACAGCCAGACTTCAAGACCATCTGGTATGACACTGTATGACAGCCAGACTTCAAGACCATCTGGAATAACACTGTCTGACAGCCAGACTTCAAGACCATCTGGTATGACACTGTCTGACAGCCAGACTTCAAGACCATCTGGAATAACACTGTCTGACAGCCAGACTTCAAGACCATCTGGTATGACACTGTCTGACAGCCAGACTTCAAGACCATCTGGAATAACACTGTCTGACAGCCAGACTTCAAGACCATCTGGTATGACACTGTCTGACAGCCAGACTTCAAGACCATCTGGTATGACACTGTCTGACAGCCAGACTTCAAGACCATCTGGTATGACACTGTCTGACAGCCAGACTTCAAGACCATCTGGTATGACACTGTCTGACAGCCAGACTTCAAGACCATCTGGTCTGGCGCTGTCTGACAGCCAGACTTCAAGACCATCTTGTATGACACTGTCTGACAGCCAGACTTCAAGACCATCTGGTATGACACTGTCTGACAGCCAGACTTCAAGACCATCTGGTATGACACTGTCTGACAGCCAGACTTCAAGACCATCTGGAATATGACACTGTCTGACATCTAGACTTCAAGACCATCTGGTATGACACTGTCTGACAGCCAGACTTCAAGACCATCTGGAAAAACACTGTCTGACAGCCAGACTTCAAGACCATCTGGTATGACACTGTCTGACAGCCAGACTTCAAGACCATCTGGAATAACACTGTCTGACAGCCAGACTTCAAGACCATCTGGTATGACACTGTCTGACAGCCAGACTTCAAGACCATCTGGTATGACACTGTCTGACAGCCAGACTTCAAGACCATCTGGTATGACACTGTCTGACAGCCAGACTTCAAGACCATCTGGTATGACACTGTCTGACAGCCAGACTTCAAGACCATCTTGTATGACACTGTCTGACAGCCAGACTTCAAGACCATCTGGTATGACACTGTCTGACAGCCAGACTTCAAGACCATCTGGTATGACACTGACAGCCAGACTTCAAGACCATCTGGTATGACACTGTCTGACAGCCAGACTTCAAGACCATCTAGTATGACACTGTCTGACAGCCAGACTTCAAGACCATCTGGTATGACACTGACTGACACCCAGACTTCAAGACCATCTGGTATGACACTGACTGACAGCCAGACTTCAAGACCATCTAGTATGACATTGTCTGACAGCCAGACTTCAAGACCATCTGGTATGACACTGACTGACAGCCAGACTTCAAGACCATCTGGTATGACACTGACTAAGAGCCAGACTTCAAGACCATCTGGTATGACACTGACTGACAGCCAGACTTCAAGACCATCTGGTATGACACTGTCTGACAGCCAGACTTCAAGAACATCTGGTATGACACTGTCTGACAGCCAGACTTCAAGACCATCTGGTATGACACTCTCTGAGAGCCAGGCTTCAAGACCATCTGGTATGACACTGTCTGACAGCCAGGCTTCAAGACCATCTGGTATGACACTGTCTGACAGCCAGACTTCAAGACCATCTGGTATGACACTGTCTGACAGCCAGACTTCAAGACCATCTTGTATGACACTGTCTGAGAGCCAGGCTTCAAGACCATCTGGTATGACACTGTCTGACAGCCAGGCTTCAAGACCATCTGGTATGACACTGTCTGACAGCCAGACTTCAAGACCATCTGGTATGACACTGTCTGAGAGCCAGGCTTCAAGACCATCTGGTATGACACTGTCTGACAGCCAGGCTTCAAGACCATCTGGTATGACACTGTCTGACAGCCAGACTTCAAGACCATCTGGTATGACACAGTGAATGTTTACTGTCTGACAGCCAGACTTCAAGACCATCTGGTATGACACTGTCTGACAGCCAGACTTCAAGACCATCTGGTATGACACTGTGAATGTTTACTGTCTGACAGCCAGACTTAAAGACCATCTGGTATGACACTGTCTGACAGCTAGACTTAAATACCATCTGGTATGACACTGTCTGACAGCCAGGCTTCAAGACCATCTGGTATGACACTGTCTGACAGCCAGGCTTCAAGACCATCTGGTATGACACTGTCTGACAGCCAGACTTCAAGACCATCTGGTATGACACAGTGAATGTTTACTGTCTGACAGCCAGACTTCAAGACCATCTGGTATGACACTGTCTGACAGCCAGATTTCAAGACCATCTGGTATGACACTGTCTGACAGCCAGACTTCAAGACCATCTCGTATGACACTGACAGCCAGACTTCAAGACCATCTGGTATGACACTGTCTGACAGCCAGAATTCAAGATCATCTGGTATGACACCGTCTGACAGCGAGACTTCAAGAACATCTGGTATGACACTGTCTCACAGCCAGACTTCAAGACCATCCGGTATGACACTGTCTGACAGCCAGACTTCAAGACCATCTAGTATGACACTGTCTGACAGCCAGACTTCAAGACCATCTCGCGTGACACTGTCTGACAGCCAGACTTCAAAACCATCTGGTATGACACTGTCTGGCAGCCAGACTTCAAGATCATCTGGTATGACACTGTCTGACAGCTAGACGTCAAGACCATCTGGTATGACAGTCTGACAGCCAGACTTCAAGACCATCTGGTATGACACTGTCTGACAGCCAGACTTCAAGACCATCTGGTATGACACTGTCTGACAGCCAGACTTCAAGACTATCTGGTATGACACTGTTTGACAGCCAGACTTCAAGACCATCTGGTGTGACACAGTGAAGGTTGACTGCCTGACAGCCAGACTTCAAGACCATCTGGTATGACACTGTCTGACAGCCAGACTTCAAGACCATCTGGTATGACACTGTCTGACAACCAGACTTCAAGACCATCTGGTATGACACTGTCTGACAGCCAGACTTCAAGACCATCTGGTATGACACTGTCTGACAGCTTGACTTCAAGACCATCTGGTATGGCACCGTCTGACAGCCAGACTTCAAGACCATCTGGTATGATACTGTCTGACAGCCAGACTTCAAGACCATCTGGTATGGCACTGTCTGACAACCAGACTTCAAGACCATCTGGTATGACACTGTCTGACAGCCAGACTTCAAGGCCATCTGGTATGACACTGTCTGATAGCCAGACTTCAAGATCATGTGGCATGACACTGTCTGACAGCCAGACTTCAAGACCATCTGGTTTGATACTGTCTGACAGCCAGACTTCAAGACCATCTGGTATGACACAGTGAATGTTTACTGTCTGACAGCCAGACTTCAAGGCCATCTGGTATGACACTGTCTGATAGCCAGACTTCAATATCATCTGGTATGACACTGACAGCCAGACTTCAAGACCACCTGGTATGACACTGTCTGATAGCCAGACTTCAAGATCATCTTGTATGACACTGTCTGACAGCCAGACTTCAAGACCATCTGGTTTGACACTGTCTGACAGCCAGACTTCAAGACCATCTCGTATGACACAGTGAATGTTTCCTGTCTGACAGCCAGACTTCAAGACTATCTGGTATGACACTGAGAGCCAGACTTCAAGACCATCTGGTATGACACTGTCTGACAGCCAGGCTTCAAGACCACCTGGTACGACACTGTCTGACAGCCATGCTTCAAGAACATCTGGTATGATACTGTCTGACAGCCAGGCTTCAAGACCATCTGGTATGACACTGTCTGACAGCCAGACTTCAAGACCATCTGGTATGACACTGTCTGACAGCCAGACTTCAAGACCATCTCGTATGACACTGTCTGACAGCCAGACTTCAAGACCATCTGGTATGACACTGTCTGACAACCAGATTTCAAGACCATCTGGTATGACACTGTCTGACAGCCAGACTTCAAGACCATCTGCTATGACACTGTCTGACAGCCAGACTTCAAGACCATCTGGTATGACACTGTCTGACAGCCAGACTTCAAGATCATTTGGTATGACACTGTCTGAAAGCCAGACTTCAAGACCATCTGGTATGACACTGTCTGACAGCCAGATTTCAAGACCATCTGGCATGACACTGTCTGACAGCCAGACTTCAAGACCATCTGGTATGATATTGTCTGACAGCCAGACTTCAAGACCATCTGGTATGACACTGTCTGACAGCCAGACTTCAAGACCATCTGGTATGACACTGTCTGACAGCCAGGCTTCAATACCATCTGGTATGACACTGTCTGACAGCCAGACTTCAAGACCATCTGGTGTGACACTGACTGACAGCCAGACTTCAAGACCATCTGGTATGACACTGTCTGACAGCCAGGCTTCAATACCATCTGGTATGACACTGTCTGACATCCAGACTTGAAGACCATCTGCTATGATACTGTCTGACAGCCAGACTTCAAGACCATCTGGTATGACACTGTCTGACAGCCAGACTTCAAGACCATCTGGTATGACAGTCTGACAGCCAGGCTTCAAGAACATCTGGTATGACACTGTCTGACAGCCAGGCTTCAAGAACATCTGGTATGACACTGTCTGACAGCCAGGCTTCAAGACCATCTGGTATGACACTGTCTGACAGCCAGACTTCAAGACCATCTGGTATGACACTGTCTGACAGCCAGACTTCAAGACCAACTGGTATGACACTGTTTGAAAGCCACACTTCAAGACCATCTGGTATGACACTGTCTGACAGCAAGACTTCAAGACCATCTGGTATGACACTGTCTGACAGCAAGACTTAAAGACAATCTGGTATGACACTGTCTGACAGCAAGACTTAAAGACCATCTGGTACGACACTGTCTGACAGCCAGACTTCAAGACCATATGGTATGACACTGTCTGACAGCCAGACTTCAAGACCATATGGTATGACACTGTCTG
Organism: Cherax quadricarinatus; assembly: GCF_038502225.1. Lineage (NCBI taxonomy): Eukaryota > Metazoa > Arthropoda > Malacostraca > Decapoda > Parastacidae > Cherax > Cherax quadricarinatus. Next base: position 12,251,993 of record NC_091350.1, on the reverse strand, counting down.
ACAGCCAGACTTAAAGACCATCTGCTATGACACTGTCTGACAGCCAGGCTTCAAGACCATCTGGTATGACACTCTCTGACAGCCAGGCTTCAAGACCATCTGGTATGGCACTGTCTGACAGTCAGACTTCAAGACCATCTGGTGTGACACTGTCTGACAGCCAGACTTGAAGACCATCTGGAATGACACTGTTTGACAGGCAGACTTCAAGACCATCTGGTATGACACTGTCTGACAGCCAGACTTCAAGACCATCTGGTATGACACTGTCTGACAGCCAGACTTCAACATCATCTGGTATGACACTGTCTGACAGCCAGATTTCAAGACCATCTTGTATGACACTGTCTGACAGCCAGACTTCAAGACCATCGGGTATGACACTGTCTGACAGCCAGACTTCAAGACCATCTAGTATGTCACTGTCTGAAAGCCAGACTTCAAGACCATCTCGTATGACACTGTCTGACAGCCAAACTTCAAAACCATCTGGTATGACACTGTCTGACAGCCAGACTTCAAGACCATCTGGTATGACACTGTATGACAGCCAGACTTCAAGACCATCTGGAATAACACTGTCTGACAGCCAGACTTCAAGACCATCTGGTATGACACTGTCTGACAGCCAGACTTCAAGACCATCTGGAATAACACTGTCTGACAGCCAGACTTCAAGACCATCTGGTATGACACTGTCTGACAGCCAGACTTCAAGACCATCTGGAATAACACTGTCTGACAGCCAGACTTCAAGACCATCTGGTATGACACTGTCTGACAGCCAGACTTCAAGACCATCTGGTATGACACTGTCTGACAGCCAGACTTCAAGACCATCTGGTATGACACTGTCTGACAGCCAGACTTCAAGACCATCTGGTATGACACTGTCTGACAGCCAGACTTCAAGACCATCTGGTATGACACTGTCTGACAGCCAGACTTCAAGACCATCTGGTATGACACTGTCTGACAGCCAGACTTCAAGACCATCTGGTATGACACTGTCTGACAGCCAGACTTCAAGACCATCTGGAATAACACTGTCTGACAGCAAGACTTCAAGACCATCTGGTATGACACTGTCTGACAGCCAGACTTCAAGACCATCTGGAAAAACACTGTCTGACAGCCAGACTTCAAGACCATCTGGTATGACACTGTCTGACAGCCAGACTTCAAGACCATCTGGAATAACACTGTCTGACAGCCAGACTTCAAGACCATCTGGTATGACACTGTCTGACAGCCAGACTTCAAGACCATCTGGTATGACACTGTCTGACAGCCAGACTTCAAGACCATCTGGTATGACACTGTCTGACAGCCAGACTTCAAGACCATCTGGTATGACACTGTCTGACAGCCAGACTTCAAGACCATCTTGTATGACACTGTCTGACAGCCAGACTTCAAGACCATCTGGTATGACACTGTCTGACAGCCAGACTTCAAGACCATCTGGTATGACACTGACAGCCAGACTTCAAGACCATCTGGTATGACACTGTCTGACAGCCAGACTTCAAGACCATCTAGTATGACACTGTCTGACAGCCAGACTTCAAGACCATCTGGTATGACACTGACTGACACCCAGACTTCAAGACCATCTGGTATGACACTGACTGACAGCCAGACTTCAAGACCATCTAGTATGACATTGTCTGACAGCCAGACTTCAAGACCATCTGGTATGACACTGACTGACAGCCAGACTTCAAGACCATCTGGTATGACACTGACTAAGAGCCAGACTTCAAGACCATCTGGTATGACACTGACTGACAGCCAGACTTCAAGACCATCTGGTATGACACTGTCTGACAGCCAGACTTCAAGAACATCTGGTATGACACTGTCTGACAGCCAGACTTCAAGACCATCTGGTATGACACTCTCTGAGAGCCAGGCTTCAAGACCATCTGGTATGACACTGTCTGACAGCCAGGCTTCAAGACCATCTGGTATGACACTGTCTGACAGCCAGACTTCAAGACCATCTGGTATGACACTGTCTGACAGCCAGACTTCAAGACCATCTTGTATGACACTGTCTGAGAGCCAGGCTTCAAGACCATCTGGTATGACACTGTCTGACAGCCAGGCTTCAAGACCATCTGGTATGACACTGTCTGACAGCCAGACTTCAAGACCATCTGGTATGACACAGTCTGAGAGCCAGGCTTCAAGACCATCTGGTATGACACTGTCTGACAGCCAGGCTTCAAGACCATCTGGTATGACACTGTCTGACAGCCAGACTTCAAGACCATCTGGTATGACACAGTGAATGTTTACTGTCTGACAGCCAGACTTCAAGACCATCTGGTATGACACTGTCTGACAGCCAGACTTCAAGACCATCTGGTATGACACTGTGAATGTTTACTGTCTGACAGCCAGACTTAAAGACCATCTGGTATGACACTGTCTGACAGCTAGACTTAAATACCATCTGGTATGACACTGTCTGACAGCCAGGCTTCAAGACCATCTGGTATGACACTGTCTGACAGCCAGGCTTCAAGACCATCTGGTATGACACTGTCTGACAGCCAGACTTCAAGACCATCTGGTATGACACAGTGAATGTTTACTGTCTGACAGCCAGACTTCAAGACCATCTGGTATGACACTGTCTGACAGCCAGATTTCAAGACCATCTGGTATGACACTGTCTGACAGCCAGACTTCAAGACCATCTCGTATGACACTGACAGCCAGACTTCAAGACCATCTGGTATGACACTGTCTGACAGCCAGAATTCAAGATCATCTGGTATGACACCGTCTGACAGCGAGACTTCAAGAACATCTGGTATGACACTGTCTCACAGCCAGACTTCAAGACCATCCGGTATGACACTGTCTGACAGCCAGACTTCAAGACCATCTAGTATGACACTGTCTGACAGCCAGACTTCAAGACCATCTCGCGTGACACTGTCTGACAGCCAGACTTCAAAACCATCTGGTATGACACTGTCTGGCAGCCAGACTTCAAGATCATCTGGTATGACACTGTCTGACAGCTAGACGTCAAGACCATCTGGTATGACAGTCTGACAGCCAGACTTCAAGACCATCTGGTATGACACTGTCTGACAGCCAGACTTCAAGACCATCTGGTATGACACTGTCTGACAGCCAGACTTCAAGACTATCTGGTATGACACTGTTTGACAGCCAGACTTCAAGACCATCTGGTGTGACACAGTGAAGGTTGACTGCCTGACAGCCAGACTTCAAGACCATCTGGTATGACACTGTCTGACAGCCAGACTTCAAGACCATCTGGTATGACACTGTCTGACAACCAGACTTCAAGACCATCTGGTATGACACTGTCTGACAGCCAGACTTCAAGACCATCTGGTATGACACTGTCTGACAGCTTGACTTCAAGACCATCTGGTATGGCACCGTCTGACAGCCAGACTTCAAGACCATCTGGTATGATACTGTCTGACAGCCTGACTTCAAGACCATCTGGTATGGCACTGTCTGACAACCAGACTTCAAGACCATCTGGTATGACACTGTCTGACAGCCAGACTTCAAGGCCATCTGGTATGACACTGTCTGATAGCCAGACTTCAAGATCATGTGGCATGACACTGTCTGACAGCCAGACTTCAAGACCATCTGGTTTGATACTGTCTGACAGCCAGACTTCAAGACCATCTGGTATGACACAGTGAATGTTTACTGTCTGACAGCCAGACTTCAAGGCCATCTGGTATGACACTGTCTGATAGCCAGACTTCAATATCATCTGGTATGACACTGACAGCCAGACTTCAAGACCACCTGGTATGACACTGTCTGATAGCCAGACTTCAAGATCATCTTGTATGACACTGTCTGACAGCCAGACTTCAAGACCATCTGGTTTGACACTGTCTGACAGCCAGACTTCAAGACCATCTCGTATGACACAGTGAATGTTTCCTGTCTGACAGCCAGACTTCAAGACTATCTGGTATGACACTGACAGCCAGACTTCAAGACCATCTGGTATGACACTGTCTGACAGCCAGGCTTCAAGACCACCTGGTACGACACTGTCTGACAGCCAGGCATCAAGACCATCCTGGTATGACACTGTCTGACAGCAACACTTCAAGACCATCTGGTATGACACTGTCTGACAGCCAGACTTCAAGACCATCTGGTATGACACTGTCTGACAGCCAGACTTCAAGACCATCTGGTATGACACTGTCTGACAGCCAGGCTTCAAGGCCATCTGGTATGACACTGTCTGACAGCCAGAGTTCAAGACCATCTGGTATGACACTGTCTGACAGCCAGACTTCAAGACCATCTGGTATGACACTGTCTGACAGCCAGACTTGAAGACCATCTGCTTTGATACTGTCTGAAATCCAGACTTTAAGACCATCTGGTATGACACTGTCTGACAGCCAGACTTCAAGATCATCTGGTATGACACTGTGTGACAGCCAGGCTTCAAAAACATCTGGTATGACACTATCTGACAGCCATGCTTCAAGAACATCTGGTATGATACTGTCTGACAGCCAGGCTTCAAGACCATCTGGTATGACACTGTCTGACAGCCAGACTTCAAGACCATCTGGTATGACACTGTCTGACAGCCAGACTTCAAGACCATCTCGTATGACACTGTCTGACAGCCAGACTTCAAGACCATCTGGTATGACACTGTCTGACAACCAGATTTCAAGACCATCTGGTATGACACTGTCTGACAGCCAGACTTCAAGACCATCTGCTATGACACTGTCTGACAGCCAGACTTCAAGACCATCTGGTATGACACTGTCTGACAGCCAGACTTCAAGATCATTTGGTATGACACTGTCTGAAAGCCAGACTTCAAGACCATCTGGTATGACACTGTCTGACAGCCAGATTTCAAGACCATCTGGCATGACACTGTCTGACAGCCAGACTTCAAGACCATCTGGTATGATATTGTCTGACAGCCAGACTTCAAGACCATCTGGTATGACACTGTCTGACAGCCAGACTTCAAGACCATCTGGTATGACACTGTCTGACAGCCAGGCTTCAATACCATCTGGTATGACACTGTCTGACAGCCAGACTTCAAGACCATCTGGTGTGACACTGACTGACAGCCAGACTTCAAGACCATCTGGTATGACACTGTCTGACAGCCAGGCTTCAATACCATCTGGTATGACACTGTCTGACATCCAGACTTGAAGACCATCTGCTATGATACTGTCTGACAGCCAGACTTCAAGACCATCTGGTATGACACTGTCTGACAGCCAGACTTCAAGACCATCTGGTATGACAGTCTGACAGCCAGGCTTCAAGAACATCTGGTATGACACTGTCTGACAGCCAGGCTTCAAGAACATCTGGTATGACACTGTCTGACAGCCAGGCTTCAAGACCATCTGGTATGACACTGTCTGACAGCCAGACTTCAAGACCATCTGGTATGACACTGTCTGACAGCCAGACTTCAAGACCAACTGGTATGACACTGTTTGAAAGCCACACTTCAAGACCATCTGGTATGACACTGTCTGACAGCAAGACTTCAAGACCATCTGGTATGACACTGTCTGACAGCAAGACTTAAAGACAATCTGGTATGACACTGTCTGACAGCAAGACTTCAAGACCATCTGGTATGACACTGTCTGACAGCCAGACTTCAAGACCATATGGTATGACACTGTCTGACAGCCAGACTTAAAGACCATCTGGTATGACACTGTCTGACAGCCAGACTTAAAGACCATCTGGTATGACACTGTCTGACAGCCAGGCTTCAAGACCATCTGGTATGACACTGTCTGACTCAGACTTCAAGCCAGAATGACACTGTCTGACAACCAGACTTCAAGACCATCTGGTATGACACAAGACCATCTGGTATGGCACTGTCTGACAGCCAGACTTCAAGACCATCTGGTATGACACTGTCTGACAGCCAGACTTCAAGACCATATGGTATGACACTGTCTGACAGCCAGACTTCAAGACCATCTCGTATGACACTGTCTGACAGCCAGACTTCAAGACCATCTGGTATGACACTGTCTGACAGCCAGACTTCAAGATCATCTGGTATGACACTGTCTGACAGCCAGATTTCAAGACCATCTTGTATGACACTGTCTGACAGCCAGACTTCAAGACCATCGGGTATGACACTGTCTGACAGCCAGACTTCAAGACCATCTAGTATGTCACTGTCTGAAAGCCAGACTTCAAGACCATCTCGTATGACACTGTCTGACAGCCAAACTTCAAAACCATCTTCTATGACACTGTCTGACAGCCAGACTTCAAGATCATCAGGTATGACACTCTGACAGCTAGACGTCAAGACCATCTGGTATGACAGTCTGACAGCCAGACTTCAAGACCATCTGGTACGACACTGCCTGACTGCCTGACTTCAAGACCATCTCTTATGACACTGTCTGACAGCCAGACTTCAAGACCATTTGGTATGACACTGTCTGACAGCCAGACTTCAAGACTATCTGGTATGACACTGACAGCCAGACTTCAAGACCATCTGGTATGACACAGTGAATGTTGACTGACAGCCAGACTTCAAGACGATCTGGTATGACACAGTGAAGGTTGACTGCCTGACAGCCAGACTTCAAGACCATCTGGTATGACACTGTCTGACAGCCAGACTTGAAGACCATCTGGTATGACACAGTGAAGGTTGACTGACTGACAGCCAGACTTCAAGACCATCTGGTATGACACTGTCTGACAGCCAGACTTCAAGACCATCTGGTACGACACTGTTTGACAGCCAGACTTCAAGACCATCTGGTATGACACTGTCTGACAGCCAGATTTAAAGACCATCTGGTATGACACTGTCTGACAGCCAGACTTCAAGACCATCTGGTATGACACTGTCTGACAGCCAGGCTTCAAGACCATCTGGTATGGCACTGTCTGACAGCCAGACTTCAAGACCATCTGGTATAACACTGTCTGACAGCCTGACTTGAAGACCATCTAGTATGACACTATCTGACAGCCAGACTTCAAGGCCACCTGGTATGACACTGTCTGACAGCCAAACTTCAAGAACATCTGGTATGACACTGTCTGACAGCCAGGCCTCAAGACCATCTGGTATGACACTGTCTGACAGCCAGACTTCAAGACCATTTGGTATGACACTGTCTGACAGCCAGACTTCAAGACCATCTGGTATGACACTGTCTGAAAGCCACACTTCAAGACCATCTTGTATGACACTGTCTGACACCCAGACATCAAGACCATCTGGTACGACACTGTCTGGCAGCCAGACTTCAAGACCATCTGGTATGACACTGTCTGACAGCCACACTTCAAGACCATCTGGTATGACACTGTCTGACAGCCAGACTTCAAGACCATCTGGTATGACACTGTCTGACAGCCAGACTTCAAGACCATCTGGTATGACACAGTGAAGGTTGACTGTCTGACAGCAAGACTTCAAGACCATGTGGTATGACACTGTCTGACAGCCAGACTTCAAGACCATCTGGTAAGACAGTCTGACAGCCTGACTTCAAGACCATCTGGTATGGCACCGTCTGACAGCCAGACTTCAAGACCATCTGGTATGACACTGTCTGATAGCCTGACTTCAAGACCATCTGGTATGGCACTGTCTGACAAACAGATTTCAAGACCATCTGGTATGACACTGTCTGACAGCCAGACTTCAAGGCCATCTGGTATGACACTGTCTGATAGCCAGACTTCAAGATCATCTGGTATGACACTGTCTGACAGCCAGACTTCAAGACCATCTGGTGTGACACTGTCTGACAGCCAGACTTCAAGACCATCTGGTATGACACAGGAATGTTTACTGTCTGACAGCCAGACTTCAAGACCATCTGGTATGACACTGTCTGACAGACAGACTTCAAGACCATCTGGTATGACACTGTCTGACAGCCAGACTTCAAGGCCATCTGGTATGACACTGTCTGACAGCCAGACTTCAAGACCATCTGGTATGACACTGTCTGACAGCCAGACTTCAAGGCCATCTGGTATGACACTGTCTGACAGCCAGACTTCAAGACCATCTGGTATGACACTGTCTGACAGCCAGACTTCAAGACCATCTGGTATGACACTGTCTGACAGCCAGACTTCAAGACAATCTGGTATGACACTGTCTGACAGCCAGGCTTCAAGACCATCTGTTATGACACTGTCTGACAGCCAGGCTTCAAGACCATCTGGTATGACACTGTCTGACAGCCAGACTTCAAAACCATCTGGTATGATACTGTCTGACAGCCAGACTTGAAGACCATCTGGTATGACACTGACTGACAGCCAGACTTCAAGACCATCTGGTATGACACTGTCTGACAGCCAGACTTCAAGAACATCTGGTATGACACTGTCTGACAGCCAGACTTCAAGACCATCTGGTATGACACTCTCTGAGAGCCAGGCTTCAAGACCATCTGGTATGACACTGTCTGACAGCCAGGCTTCAAGACCATCTGGTATGACACTGTCTGACAGCCAGACTTCAAGACCATCTGGTATGACACTGTCTGACAGCCAGACTTCAAGACCATCTTGTATGACACTGTCTGAGAGCCAGGCTTCAAGACCATCTGGTATGACACTGTCTGACAGCCAGGCTTCAAGACCATCTGGTATGACACTGTCTGACAGCCAGACTTCAAGACCATCTGGTATGACACTGTCTGACAGCCAGACTTCAAGACCATCTGGTATGACACTGTCTGAGAGCCAGGCTTCAAGACCATCTGGTATGACACTGTCTGACAGCCAGGCTTCAAGACCATCTGGTATGACACTGTCTGACAGCCAGACTTCAAGACCATCTGGTATGACACAGTGAATGTTTACTGTCTGACAGCCAGACTTCAAGACCATCTGGTATGACACTGTCTGACAGCCAGACTTCAAGACCATCTGGTATGACACTGTGAATGTTTACTGTCTGACAGCCAGACTTAAAGACCATCTGGTATGACACTGTCTGACAGCTAGACTTAAATACCATCTGGTATGACACTGTCTGACAGCCAGACTTCAAGACCATCTGGTATGACACTGTCTGACAGCCAGACTTCAAGACCATCTGGTATGACACTGTCTGACAGCCAGACTTGAAGACCATCTGCTATGATACTGTCTTACAGCCAGACTTTAAGACCATCTGGTATGACACTGACTGACACCCAGACTTCAAGACCATCTGGTATGACACTGTCTGACAGCCAGACTTCAAGACCATCTGGTATGACACTTTCTGACAGCCAGACTTCAGGACCATCTGGTATGACAGTCTGACAGCCAGGCTTCAAGAACATCTGGTATGACACTGTCTGACAGCCAGGCTTCAAGAACATCTGGTATGACACTGTCTGACAGCCAGGCTTCAAGACCATCTGGTATGACACTGTCTGACAGCCAGACTTCAAGACCATCTGGTATGACACTGTCTGACAGCCAGACTTCAAGACCATCTGGTATGACACTGTCTGACAGCCAGACTTTAAGACCATCTGGTATGACACTGACTGACACCCAGACTTCAAGACCATCTGGTATGACACTGCCTGACAGCCAGACTTCAAGACCATCTAGTATGACATTGTCTGACAGCCAGACTTCAAGACCATCTGGTATGACACTGACTGACAGCCAGACTTCAAGACCATCTGGTATGACACTGACTAACAGCCAGACTTCAAGACCATCTGGTATGACACTGACTGACAGCCAGACTTCAAGACCATCTGGTATGACACTGTCTGACAGCCAGACTTCAAGAACATCTGGTATGACACTGTCTGACAGCCAGACTTCAAGACCATCTGGTATGACACTCTCTGAGAGCCAGGCTTCAAGACCATCTGGTATGACACTGTCTGACAGCCAGGCTTCAAGACCATCTGGTATGACACTGTCTGACAGCCAGACTTCAAGACCATCTGGTATGACACTGTCTGACAGCCAGACTTCAAGACCATCTTGTATGACACTGTCTGAGAGCCAGGCTTCAAGACCATCTGGTATGACACTGTCTGACAGCCAGGCTTCAAGACCATCTGGTATGACACTGTCTGACAGCCAGACTTCAAGACCATCTGGTATGACACTGTCTGACAGCCAGACTTCAAGACCATCTGGTATGACACTGTCTGAGAGCCAGGCTTCAAGACCATCTGGTATGACACTGTCTGACAGCCAGGCTTCAAGACCATCTGGTATGACACTGTCTGACAGCCAGACTTCAAGACCATCTGGTATGACACTGACAGCCAGACTTCAAGACCATCTGGTATGACACTGTGAATGTTTACTGTCTGACAGCCAGACTTAAAGACCATCTGGTATGACACTGTCTGACAGCTAGACTTAAATACCATCTGGTATGACACTGTCTGACAGCCAGACTTCAAGACCATCTGGTATGACACTGTCTGACAGCCAGACTTAAAGACCATCTGGTATGACACTGTCTGACAGCTAGACTTAAATACCATCTAGTATGACACTGTCTGACAGCCAGACTTCAAGACCATCTGGTATGACACTGTCTGACAGCCAGACTTCAGGACCATCTGGTATGACAGTCTGACAGCCAGGCTTCAAGAACATCTGGTATGACACTGTCTGACAGCCAGGCTTCAAGAACATCTGGTATGACACTGTCTGACAGCCAGGCTTCAAGACCATCTGGTATGACACTGTCTGACAGCCAGACTTCAAGACCATCTGGTATGACACTGTCTGACAGCCAGACTTCAAGACCAACTGGTATGACACTGTTTGAAAGCCACACTTCAAGACCATCTGGTATGACACTGTCTGACAGCCAGACTTCAAGACCATCTGGTATGACACTGTCTGACAGCAAGACTTAAAGACAATCTGGTATGACACTGTCTGACAGCCAGACTTAAAGACCATCTGGTATGACACTGTCTGACAGCCAGGCTTCAAGACCATCTGGTATGACACTGTCTGACAGCCAGACTTCAAGACCATCTGGTATGACACTGTCTGACAGCCAGACTTGAAGACCATCTGGAATGACACTGTCTGACAGCCAGACTTCAAGACCATCTGGTACGACACTGTCTGACAGCCAGGCTTCAAGACCACCTGGTACGACACTGTCTGACAGCCAGACTTCAAGACCATATATTATGACACTGTCTGACAGCCAGACTTAAAGACCATCTGGTATGACACTGTCTGACAGCCAGGCTTCAAGACCATCTGGTATGACACTCTCTGACAGCCAGGCTTCAAGACCATCTGGTATGGCACTGTCTGACAGCCAGACTTCAAGACCATCTGGTGTGACACTGTCTGACAGCCAGACTTGAAGACCATCTGGAATGACACTGTCTGACAACCAGACTTCAAGACCATCTGGTACGACACTGTTTGACAGCCAGACTTCAAGACCATCTGGTATGACACTGTCTGACAGCCAAACTTCAAGACATCTGGTATGACACTGTCTGACAGCCAGGCTTCAAGACCATCTGGTATGACACTGTCTGACAGCCAGACTTCAAGATCATCTGGTATGACACTGTCTGACAGCCAGACTTCAAGACCATATGGTATGACACTGTCTGACAGCCAGATTTCAAGACCATCACGTATGACACTGTCTGACAGCCAGACTTCAAGACCATCTCGTATGACACTGTCTGACAGCCAGACTTCAAGACCATCTGGTATGACACTGTCTGACAGCCAGACTTCAAGATCATCTGGTATGACACTGTCTGACAGCCAGACTTCAAGACCATCTTGTATGACACTGTCTGACAGCCAGACTTCAAGACCATCTGGTATGACAATGTCTGACAGCCAGACTTCAAGACCATCTAGTATGTCACTGTCTGACAGCCAGACTTCAAGACCATCTCGTATGACACTGTCTGACAGCCAAACTTCAAAACCATCTTGTATGACACTGTCTGACAGCCAGACTTCAAGATCATCAGGTATGACACTGTCTGACAGCTAGACGTCAAGACCATCTGGTATGACAGTCTGACAGCCAGACTTCAAGACCATCTGGTACGACACTGCCTGACTGCCTGACTTCAAGACCATCTCTTATGACACTGTCTGACAGCCAGACTTCAAGACCATTTGGTATGACACTGTCTGACAGCCAGACTTCAAGACTATCTGGTATGACACTGACAGCCAGACTTCAAGACCATCTGGTATGACACAGTGAATGTTGACTGACAGCCAGACTTCAAGACGATCTGGTATGACACAGTGAAGGTTGACTGCCTGACAGCCAGACTTCAAGACCATCTGGTATGACACTGTCTGACAGCCAGACTTGAAGACCATCTGGTATGACACAGTGAAGGTTGACTGACTGACAGCCAGACTTCAAGACCATCTGGTATGACACTGTCTGACAGCCAGACTTCAAGACCATCTGGTACGACACTGTTTGACAGCCAGACTTCAAGACCATCTGGTATGACACTGTCTGACAGCCAGATTTAAAGACCATCTGGTATATCACTGTCTGACAGCCAGACTTCAAGACCATCTGGTATGACACTGTCTGACAGCCAGGCTTCAAGACCATCTGGTATGGCACTGTCTGACAGCCAGACTTCAAGACCATCTGGTATAACACTGTCTGACAGCCTGACTTGAAGACCATCTAGTATGACACTGTCTGACAGCCAGACTTCAAGGCCACCTGGTATGACACTGTCTGACAGCCAAACTTCAAGAACATCTGGTATGACACTGTCTGACAGCCAGGCCTCAAGTCCATCTGGTATGACACTGTCTGACAGCCAGACTTCAAGACCATTTGGTATGACACTGTCTGACAGCCAGACTTCAAGACCATCTGGTATGACACTGTCTGAAAGCCACACTTCAAGACCATCTTGTATGACACTGTCTGACACCCAGACATCAAGACCATCTGGTACGACACTGTCTGGCAGCCAGACTTCAAGACCATCTGGTATGACACTGTCTGACAGCCACACTTCAAGACCATCTGGTATGACACTGTCTGACAGCCAGACTTCAAGACCATCTGGTATGACACTGTCTGACAGCCAGACTTCAAGACCATCTGGTATGACACAGTGAAGGTTGACTGTCTGACAGCAAGACTTCAAGACCATGTGGTATGACAGTGTCTGACAGCCAGACTTCAAGACCATCTGGTAAGACAGTCTGACAGCCTGACTTCAAGACCATCTGGTATGGCACCGTCTGACAGCCAGACTTCAAGACCATCTGGTATGACACTGTCTGATAGCCTGACTTCAAGACCATCTGGTATGGCACTGTCTGACAACCAGATTTCAAGACCATCTGGTATGACACTGTCTGACAGCCAGACTTCAAGGCCATCTGGTATGACACTGTCTGATAGCCAGACTTCAAGATCATCTGGTATGACACTGTCTGACAGCCAGACTTCAAGACCATCTGGTGTGACACTGTCTGACAGCCAGACTTCAAGACCATCTGGTATGACAGGAATGTTTACTGTCTGACAGCCAGACTTCAAGACCATCTGGTATGACACTGTCTGACAGACAGACTTCAAGACCATCTGGTATGACACTGTCTGACAGCCAGACTTCAAGGCCATCTGGTATGACACTGTCTGACAGCCAGACTTCAAGACCATCTGGTATGACACTGTCTGACAGCCAGACTTCAAGGCCATCTGGTATGACACTGTCTGACAGCCAGACTTCAAGACCATCTGGTATGACACTGTCTGACAGCCAGACTTCAAGACCATCTGGTATGACACTGTCTGACAGCCAGACTTCAAGACAATCTGGTATGACACTGTCTGACAGCCAGGCTTCAAGACCATCTGTTATGACACTGTCTGACAGCCAGGCTTCAAGACCATCTGGTATGACACTGTCTGACAGCCAGACTTCAAAACCATCTGGTATGACACTGTCTGACAGCCAGACTTCAAAACCATCTGGTATGATACTGTCTGACAGCCAGACTTGAAGACCATCTGGTATGATACTGTCTGACAGCCAGACTTCAAGACCTTCTGGTATGACACTGTCTGACAGCCAGACTTCAAGACCTTCTGGTATGACACTGTCTGACAGCCAGACTTCAAGACCATCTGGTACGACACTGTCTGACAGCCAGGCTTCAAGAACATCTGGTATGACACTGTCTGACAGCCAGGCTTCAAGACCATCTGGTATGACACTGTCTGACAGCCAGACTTCAAGGCCATCTGGTATGACACTGTCTGACAGCCAGACTTCAAGACCATCTGGTATGACACTGTCTGACAGCCAGACTTCAAGACCATCTGGTATGACACTGTCTGACAGCCAGACTTCAAGACCATCTGGTATGACACTGTCTGACAGCCAGACTTCAAAATCATCTGGTACGACACTGTCTGACAGCCAGACTTCAAGACCATCTGGTATGACACTGTCTGACAGCCAGATTTAAAGACCATCTGGTATGACACTGTCTGACAGCCAGACTTCAAGACCATCTGGTATGACACTGTCTGACAGCCAGGCTTCAAGACCATCTGGTATGGCACTGTCTGACAGCCAGACTTCAAGACCATCTGGTATAACACTCTCTGACAGCCTGACTTGAAGACCATCTATTATGACACTGTCTGACAGCCAGACTTCAAGGCTACCTGGTATGACACTGTCTGACAGCCAGACTTGAAGACCATCTGGTATGACACTGTCTGACAGCCAGACTTGAAGACCATCTGGTATGACACTGTCTGACAACCAAGCTTCAAGACCATCTGTTATGACACTGTCTGACAGCCAGACTTCAAGACCATCTGGTATGACACTGTCTGACAGCCAGACTTGAAGACCATCTGGTATGACACTGACAGCCAGACTTCAAGACCATCTGGTATGACACTGTCTGACAGCCAGACTTGAAGACCATCTGGTATGACACTGACAGCCAGGCTTCAAGACCATCTGGTATGACACTGTCTGACAGCCAGACTTCAAGACCATCTCGTATGACACTGTCTGACAGCCAGACTTCAAGACCATCTGGTATGACACTGTCTGACAGCCAGACTTCAAGACCATCTGGTATGACACTGTCTGACAGCCAGACTTCAAGACCATCTGGTATGACACTGTCTGACAGCCAGACTTCAAGACCATCTGGTGTGACACTGTCTGACAGCCAGACTTCAAGGCCATCTCGTATGACACTGTCTGACAGCCAGACTTCAAGACCATCTGGTATGACACTGTCTGACAGCCAGACTTCAAGACCATCTGGTATGACACTGTCTGACAGCCAGACTTCAAGACCATCTGGTATGACACTGTCTGACAGCCAGACTTCAAGACCATCTGGTATGACACTGTCTGACAGCCAGACTTCAAGACCATCTGGTATGACACTGTCTGACAGCCAGACTTCAAGACCATCTGGTGTGACACTGTCTGACAGCCAGACTTCAAGACCATCTCGTATGACACTGTCTGACAGCCAGACTTCAAGACCATCTGGTATGACACTGTCTGACAGCCAGACTTCAAGACCATCTGGTATGACACTGTCTGACAGCCAGACTTCAAGACCATCTGGTATGACACTGTCTGACAGCCAGACTTCAAGACCATCTGGTATGACACTGTCTGACAGCCAGACTTCAAGACCATCTGGTATGACACTGTCTGACAGCCAGACTTCAAGACCATCTCGTATGACACTGTCTGACAGCCAGACTTCAAGACCATCTGGTATGACACTGTCTGACAGCCAGACTTCAAGACCATCTGGTATGACACTGTCTGACAGCCAGACTTCAAGACCATCTGGTATGACACTGTCTGACAGCCAGACTTCAAGACCATCTGGTATGACACTGTCTGACAGCCAGACTTCAAGACCATCTGGTATGACACTGTCTGACAGCCAGACTTCAAGACCATCTCGTATGACACTGTCTGACAGCCAGACTTCAAGACCATCTGGTATGACACTGTCTGACAGCCAGACTTCAAGACCATCTGGTATGACACTGTCTGACAGCCAGACTTCAAGACCATCTGGTATGACACTGTCTGACAGCCAGACTTCAAGACCATCTGGTATGACACTGTCTGACAGCCAGACTTCAAGACCATCTCGTATGACACTGTCTGACAGCCAGACTTCAAGACCATCTGGTATGACACTGTCTGACAGCCAGACTTCAAGACCATCTGGTATGACACCTTAAACAAAAATTCGTATCAAAGGATATACATAATTAGTACTCTATCAATACTTTGAGTAGTCTGTTGAAGTCATCTGATAAACTAAAATCATAGAATTAGATTTACAATCATGTAATTAGTTGCAATAATGGAATTAAATTTACAATCATGTGATTAGATTTACAATCACAGAATTAGATTAACACTGAATTAGATTTTACAGTCATAGAATTAGATTTACAATAATCGAATTAGATTTGCAAGCATAGAATTAGATTTACAATTATAGAATTAGATTTACAGTCATAGAATTACATATACAATCATAGAATTAGAATTACAATCATAGAATTAGAATTACAATCATAGAATTAAATATAGAAATACAAATAGGGAATGGAGTCAAATTGACAGGATATACACACTGAGAAGTGTATTTCTCTTACCGTATATACTTTACTCTCTATTTTAGGGATTGAAGTATTCTTGCATGGTGGTGAAAGGTTACGTGTAGTCGATAGGCTTGAAACCCCATTAACCTAAGTCAAATCCTTCTATCATTCTATCAGAGTGTATTCACTAAGGCTATCCAAACATATGTATCCATTGGCATATGTATGCCGAGAGGTGTGTGTGTATATAAATATATATATATATATATATATATATATATATATATATATATATATATATATATATATATATATATATATATATATATATATATATATATATGGAGAGGTGTGTATCTGTTGATGTATATTCACCATAAGGTGTGCATCTAACAGTGAATATACACATAGATTTTCATACGTATCTCTTCGTATATTTGTTGACAGTGTAATTTTAACCCGCTGTATTAAATCAATGTATTGTTGACAGTCAGCATACTGGTGATTTGTAGCCTTAATGATACCCTTACACTTAATAGACTTAAACCAGGTGAGCAGTTTATCTGGACAAACCCACCACCTAGTATACCTGCCTGTGCACACTTTGTGAAGGTATAAGTGTTTAATGTCACGTGTTTGTGTGTGTGTGTGTGTGTGTGTGTGTGTTGCAGGTGTCTCAAGCACACCTGAGCTGTGTAAGTCTTGCACTCATGTCACATGTATATTGCAGGTATCTCAGGCACACCAGTCTTACTCGCGTGCAGCCAAGACTGAAGAACAGCTGGAACTAGGTGAGAACGGTGCGAGCCACCTGTACTGCGGTGGAGGTGTCGACTTCACCACCACCTGTGGCCTAGACTGGCTCCTCCTGGCAGCCTTCATCGACCGTGTCTCCCTCATAGTCTTCGTCATCATCTTCGTGGGAAACATGTTAGCCTTCAAGGTTGTTCTCTGAGCACTGAACACCGCCACCTCCCTCACCTCGTAAATCCACCTCCCAGAGGTCATAAATCCATCACCCCGGCGTCTTAAATCCACCTCCGAGGCCGTAAATCCACCTCGCTGGGGATTGTAAATCCACCACCCTGGCCTCGTAAATCCACCTCCTTGGCTTCGTAACTCCAACCTCCTCCATTCGAGTCATCCAGTTCATAACATGAGTCACTGTTGGATGAAACCTGAAGAAACTCGTATGAAACTCGTCTATTACGACGTAACAAGGTGTGTGAGAAGTGCCGGGAAGCGAACCGGTGTTCTTACACTTACGAGTCTACAACAATTTCAGCTTAGCCAGAGTTTTCAATTAATTTGGGTCTTACTGAATGAAAAAAAAATGATGTAAAGCAGCGTAAGCTTTATTATAAAGACGTGTGACTCGGTTAAAGCTTTATTATAGCGACGTTTAGCTCAGTTAAAGATTTATTATAACAACGTTTCACTCAATGAAAGCTTTACGACGTTTGATTCAGTGAAAGCTTTATCATGACGAAGTTTGGCTCAAGGAAAGCTTTACTGTAACGACGTTTGCTCCGTAAAAGCTTTATTATGACATCTGACTCAGTGAAAGCTTTATGAAAACGACGTTTGACTCAAGGAAAGCTTAAGCTGTTTTATATCTATTTAAAGCAACTATTACCTTGCCCTTTCTTCTACTTTCTATCTTAAATAAAAATACATTAAAGGAATAGAGCCAACAAGTTGACAAATAAGACACATGATCAGCGCCTGAGTCTCTTTATTCAAGAGACGTTTCGCCCACTTGCGACTTTATTACTCTAATACATTGACATATCAGAAAGGATAATTTTTTAGTTAGGACAGTGACGTGGAAAAAAGGGAGAGATGCAGCAGTACGAGAGGCGGTCACATTTGAGCGAGATCCACTAGTGGCAGTAGGTCAAGTTTGAATGTAGTGATGCAGTAGTAGTAGTACTAGTAGTAATAGTAGTAGGAGTAGTATTAGTAGTAGCAGTAGCAGTAGTAGTAGTACTACTGCTAGTAGTAGTAGTAATACTGCTAGTAGTAGTAGTTGTAGTAGTAGTAGTAGTAGTAGTGGTAGTAGCAATAGTAGTAGTGGTGGTAGCAGTATTAGTAGCAGCAGTAGTACTAGTAGCAGCAGCAGCAGTAGTAGTAGTAGTAGTAGTAGTAGTAGTAGTAGTAGTAGTAGTAGTAGTAGTAGTAGTAGTAGTAGTAGCTTAACCCACAGAATGGAATGAGGTTAGAACTATCAAGCCAGTGATAATACTATCAAGCCAATGCTAATACTATCAAGCCAGTGCTAATACTATCAAGCCAATGTTAATACTATCAAGCCAGTGCTAATACTATCAAGCCACTGCTAATACTATCAAGCCAGTGCTAATACTATCAAGCCAATTCTGATACTATCAAGCCAATGCTAATACTATCAAGCCAGTGCTAATACTATCAAGCCAATGCTAATACTATCAAGCCAGTGCTAATACTATGAAGCCAATGCTAATACTATCAAGCCAATGCTAATACTATCAAGCCAATGCTAATACTATCAAGCCAGTGCTAATACTATCAAGCCAATGCTAATACTATCAAGCCAGTGCTAATACTATGAAGCCACTGCTAATACTATCAAGCCAATGCTAATACTATCAAGCCAGTGCTAATACTATCAAGCCAATGCTAATACTATCAAGCCAATGCTAATACTATCAAGCCAGTGCTAAAACTATCAAGCCAATGCTAATACTATCAAGCCAGTGCTAAAACTATCAAGCCAATGCTAATACTATCAAGCCAGTGCTAAAACTATCAAGCCAATGCTAATACTATCAAGCCAGTGCTAAAACTATCAAGCCAATGCTAATACTATCAAGCCAGTGCTAATACTATCAAGCCAGTGCTAATACTATCAAGCCAGTGCTAATACTATCAAGCCAGTGCTAAAACTATCAAGCCAATGCTAATACTATCAAGCCAGTGCTAAAACTATCAAGCCAGTGCTAATACTATCAAGCCAGTGCTAATACTATCAAGCCAGTGCTAATACTATCAAGCCAGTGCTAATACTATCAAGCCAGTGCTAAAACTATCAAGCCAATGCTAATACTATCAAGCCAGTGCTAAAACTATCAAGCCAATGCTAATACTATCAAGCCAGTGCTAAAACTATCAAGCCAGTGCTAAAACTATCAAGCCAGTGCTAATACTATCAAGCCAGTGCTAAAACTATCAAGCCAATGCTAATACTATCAAGCCAGTGCTAATACTATCAAGCCAATGCTAATACTATCAAGCCAGTGCTAATACTATCAAGCCAGTGCTAAAACTATCAAGCCAATGCTAATACTATCAAGCCAGTGCTAATACTATCAAGCCAGTGCTAATACTATCAAGCCAATGCTAATACTATCAAGCCAATGCTAATACTATCAAGCCAGTGCTAATACTATCAAGCCAATGCTAATACTATCAAGCCAGTGCTAATACTATCAAGCCAATGCTAATACTATCAAGCCAGTGCTAATACTATCAAGCCAGTGCTAAAACTATCAAGCCAATGCTAATACTATCAAGCCAGTGCTAATACTATCAAGCCAGTGCTAATACTATCAAGCCAATGCTAATACTATCAAGCCAATGCTAATACTATCAAGCCAGTGCTAATACTATCAAGCCAATGCTAATACTATCAAGCCAGTGCTAATACTATCAAGCCAATGCTAATACTATCAAGCCAATGCTAATACTATCAAGCCAGTGCTAATACTATCAAGCCAATGCTAATACTATCAAGCCAGTGCTAATACTATCAAGCCAATGCTAATACTATCAAGCCAATGCTAATACTATCAAGCCAGTGCTAATACTATCAAGCCAATGCTAATACTATCAAGCCAGTGCTAATACTATCAAGCCAATGCTAATACTATCAAGCCAGTGCTAATACTATCAAGCCAATGCTAATACTATCAAGCCAATGCTAATACTATCAAGCCAGTGCTAATACTATCAAGCCAGTGCTAATACTATCAAGCCAATGCTAATACTATCAAGCCAGTGCTAATACTATCAAGCCAATGCTAATACTATCAAGCCAATGCTAATACTATCAAGCCAGTGCTAATACTATCAAGCCAATGCTAATACTATCAAGCCAGTGCTAATACTATCAAGCCAATGCTAATACTATCAAGCCAATGCTAATACTATCAAGCCAATGCTAATACTATCAAGCCAATGCTAATACTATCAAGCCAGTGCTAATACTATCAAGCCAATGCTAATACTATCAAGCCAGTGCTAATACTATCAAGCCAATGCTAATACTATCAAGCCAATGCTAATACTATCAAGCCAATGCTAATACTATCAAGCCAATGCTAATACTATCAAGCCAGTGCTAATACTATCAAGCCAATGCTAATACTATCAAGCCAGTGCTAATACTATCAAGCCAATGCTAATACTATCAAGCCAATGCTAATACTATCAAGCCAGTGCTAATACTATCAAGCCAATGCTAATACTATCAAGCCAGTGCTAATACTATCAAGCCAATGCTAATACTATCAAGCCAATGCTAATACTATCAAGCCAATGCTAATACTATCAAGCCAATGCTAAAACTATCAAGCCAGTGCTAATACTATCAAGCCAATGCTAATACTATCAAGCCAGTGCTAATACTATCAAGCCAATGCTAATACTATCAAGCCAATGCTAAAACTATCAAGCCAGTGCTAATACTATCAAGCCAATGCTAATACTATCAAGCCAGTGCTAATACTATCAAGCCAATGCTAATACTATCAAGCCAATGCTAATACTATCAAGCCAATGCTAAAACTATCAAGCCAGTGCTAATACTATCAAGCCAATGCTAATACTATCAAGCCAATGCTAATACTATCAAGCCAATGCTAATACTATCAAGCCAATGCTAAAACTATCAAGCCAGTACCTAGTAAGATTCATCCAACTAGCAGTATTATCAATCTTGTTTGAGGTTCTAGCATGGCCTCCTGAGACATGTGTATAACTGATCCTTTGTAGCTGTGAGCAGTGTGGAGAGGAGGAATGATGCGGCCATGGTTGTGAGAATAATAATAAACACATAAATAATGGTGGATAACCTACCTACCTTCGCTTGCCTTGTCTACCTACCTCAAGGATGACAGGTAGATCTCGTGTATTATCCCACAAACTGGACCAAGGTGGCATCCTGCTATGCCGTCTAGATAAAAGACATCTGCTTCGGGACTTATCCTATGACATCCCTGGACTTGCCAGTGGAAAACAAACCATTATAATCCTTTATGTATTCTGTGTGTGACGAGAAGGAATCACCTTTGATTCCCTAGATTATCTAACTACTGTATAATTATCGCGTCCCTGCGGAAGCAAGGAAGGGACTAAGAACCCTTCTCCAGCATCAAGGCACCTTCCTTGATGACATTAGTGTTTAAACAATATTTATCTACTGTGAAAGACTAATCTTGTGTTGGGAATTGGGTGGGAGGGCAAGGCAGTGTTAATATTGCTCTTACGCAGAGGGGCGCTAAAGACATAAATTAAAGCCATTAAACGATGTTTATGTATAAGGTAATCTGCAAGAGGCTGTGGATGACAGTGTCCTACTGCCAAGCAACAGCGGAGACCCGCGCTGCACAAAAAGCACTTACTGTTGGGGCAACGTTTCGCTCTGTGTAGAGCTTGATCAAGCCATGTGTCCCTTCCTGTTGAGCTTTATCAAGTAATATTTCTCTCTAGGTAGAGCTTTATCAAGTCATGTTTCCCTCTTGGTAGAGCTTTATCAAGAGATATTTGTCAGAGCTTTATCAAGTCATGTTTCCCCACGTAGAGCGGCGAAACATATTTTAGTGTGTGAAGACCATGACCTGGTAAAGCTCTACCAAGCGCGAAATGTTGTCCCGATCAAAATTTGCTCCTGCAATCTATGCGTTGTCTCCGCTAAGACTGTACAGTCTGTGTGAGCCAATCACGAAGTTTGTACGTCATATTTCACCCAATCACGAGGCTTGTCTGTTCTCTCTCTCAACCAATCACCACGTCCGTATATTCTGGTTCATCTAGTCACGAAGTATGTGTATTTTTTTTCTTTTGTGTATTTCCATCGTTTACAGAATATACTTTATTTTACACCTGATTTACAAACTTCGATTTGGCCACAAGCAATGCCATAAAATGCTCAATAAAATTTAGCCAAATACAACATGCTTGAGACTACAGCTGCATTTTTTTTTTTGTATCGACTAGTTAGTGTGTACTTTGTATCAGCCAATGAGAGCTGTTGTTTCGTGTCAGTCAGAAAACTATGTTGTGTCAGCCAGATAACTTTTATTTTGTGTAAACCAGAAATCTGTTATTTAGTGTCAGGTAACTTTTGTGTCACTCAGAATGTTATTGTTTTGTGACACTCAGAAAACTTTTATTTTCTCCCAGTTAGTTCCACTGGATTTGCTTGTTCATCTTCTCTGAGTCAAGGAGGATGAACAAGCTGGTGGAACACTTCATCAATAAATGATACACATTTGTACACTATTACGTTTGTACCATCTATAGCATTGTAAGTTACTTGGGGAGACACTTGATGGAGAAGCCTGAACAAATATAACTTTCTTAAGCTGACATGTTATTTATGCCTCCTGGAACAAAGATGCTTGTGCTGCGAAGCATTGTACTGATGCTGGTACAGTTGGAACCACTGCCTTCGTTCAAATATTGATACTGGCTGGAACAGTTATTTTGCTTGGAGAGGTTTCCTTGCAGGAACACTTACAACATAGAGAATAATTGTGCTGGAACAATTATGCTGCCTGGAGGACACGCACTTCCAGGACTAAATGTACTATACTGCCTGAACAAACTACGCCAAACTGTCTGGAACAGTTATAAAAGACTGCAATGAAACCTCGAGGTAGATAAAACCCTGTTCTGACTGGACACCTGTCTATGCACCTGTGGTTCACCTACCCTGGCACCTGTGGCACACCTACCCTGGCACCTGTGGCACACCTGCCCGGGCTGGTACACCTGTAGCACAACTGTACATACAACAGAGCACTCATGAGGCAGCAGGAGGAGACACAGCAACATCAGCAACAATATAGTGAATCAATCTGTACATAAGTAAAATTATTTTCTCATACTAATAAATAAGTTAGATTTACAGTTTTATTTTATCTATCCTTATCCAGGTGGCAGTATTGCTCTTCTACATTATATTGTATTAAACCAACGGCTTTATCGGTTTTTATATAAACAGAATGAAGATGTATAAACCCAAGAAATAGATACTATACATATTGTTGACATCCACACCACCATTATAGTGCTACTACTACTATTACTTTACTACTACTACTATTACTTCACTACTACTAGTATTACTCACCACTACTAATAGTAGCACTTCACCACTACCACTATGTTTTTTTCCTCTGTCCCCTATCGTATTACCACCCGGCCTTCTCTGCTGTTCTTGCTGCAGTTGTGACACGACAATGCTCCGGGATGAACCGAAACGTCGTCATAAGGTTGCTCTCCTATATGCAGATTTTGGTGAATTATTCCAGCCACGTTATTGACACTTTTTATTCTCTGTTACTCACTTATCTACTTTAAGGGTAAACGCTTGATTTACACAACTGCCCTTTCTAACTCCGTCTTCCTCTTCAATCTTATTCTCTGTCTTCCCCATTATTCTTTCCACAATAATTCTGCTTAGTAAACCATACCACGGGCGAGGATAGAACCCGCAATCAGAGAGTCATACAACTCCAGACCAACGCGTTATCCACTGGGCCAGCTGGCTACAATAAGACTCATCCAACTAGGTATATTTATACACCATAAGAAGGTTAGCATAGGTGTAGACAGCCTGTACTGTCAGCACAGACAGCCTATGCTGTCTGCCAGCTCAGTTCATATTTCACGGCACTAAGGTGCTGCCCTCTCTAGCCAGCCCAAAGTCAGTGGGACGCTGGTCCCATTCGCTAACTCACTCAGCGGCCTAGCAGCAGTCAACAAGTCCTACTACCTCTCTCCCTCGTGAGCATGGCCCTCCTGGGCCATGGGCACAACACACAAGCCTGTGTACCCACCACGACTTTGCAAATAAAGAAAGAAGCCTCCGAAGACATATCATTTACTCCCCGCTACCAGCATCACCAAACAAACTCGTTATATAGGTACCACTGTGACCACCACGCTGGCGGGAGATTCGTCTGTAAAAACTTGCATTTGTGGCCACAGTGGTGCTTATGCTAACCTTCCTATGGTGTATAAATATACCTAGTTGGATGAGTCTTATTGTAGCGAGCTGGCCCAGTGGCTAACGCGTCGGTCTGGAGTTGTATGACTCTCTGATCGCGGGTTTTATCCCCGCCCGTGGTATGGTTTGTTTGCAATAGTGTCATTACAATTTCGTGGGTCATTCTGCTTAGTACTCACCTATTTGTACTCACCTATTTGTGGTTGCAGGGGTCGAGTCTTAGCTCCTGGCCCCGCCTCTTCACCGGTTGCTACTGGGCCCTCTTTCTCCCCGCTCCATGAGCTTTATCAAACCTCGTCTTAAAACTGTGTATGGTTCCTGCCTCCACTACGTCATTTTCTAGGCTATTCCACTGCCTTACAACTCTATGACTGAAGAAATACTTCCTACTATCTCTCTGACTCATTTGTGTCTTCAACTTCCAATTGTCGCCTCTTGTTTCTGTGTCCCCTCCCTGGAACATCCTGTCTTTGTCCACCTTGTCTATTCCACGCAGTATTTTATATGTCGTTATCATGTCTCCCCTGACCCTCCTGTCCTCCAGTGTCGTCAGGCCGATTTCCCTTAATCTTTCTTCATAGGACATTCCCCTTAGCTCTGGAACTAACCTTGTCGCAAACCTTTGTACTTTCTCTAGTTTCTTGACGTGCTTTATCAAGTGCGGGTTCCAAACAGGTGCTGCATACTCCAGTATGGGCCTGACATACACGGTGTACAGTGTCTTGAACGATTCCTTACTAAGGTATCGGAATGCTGTTCTCAGGTTTGCCAGGCGCCCATATACTGCAGCAGTTATCTGGTTGATGTGTGCTTCCGGAGACATGCTCGGTGTTATACTCACCCCAAGATCTTTCTCCTTGAGTGAGGTTTGCAGTCTTTGGCCACCTAGCCTATACTCGGTCTGTGGTCTTCTGTGCCCTTCCCCTATCTTCATGACTTTGCATTTGGCAGGATTAAATTCGAGAAGCCATTTGCCTGACCAGGTGTCCAGTCTGTCCAGGTCTCTTTGAAGTCCTGCCTGGTCCTCATCAGATTTAATTCTCCTCATTAACTTCACATCATCTGCAAACAAGGACACTTCTGAGTCTAACCCTTCCATCATGTCGTTCACATATACCAAAAATAGCACTGGTCCTAGGACCGACCCCTGTGGGACCCCGCTCGTCACAGGTGCCCACTGTGATACATCATTACGTACCATGACTCGTTGTTGTCTCCCTGTCAGGTATTCTCTGATCCATTGCAGTGCCCTTTCTGTTATATGCGCCTGATGCTCTAGCTTCTGCACTAATCTCTTGTGAGGAACTGTGTCAAAGGCCTTCTTGCAGTCCAAGAAGATGCAATCAACCCACCCCTCTCTCTCGTGTCTTACTTCTGTTATTTTATCATAAAACTCCAGAAGGTTTGTGACACAGGATTTGCCTTCCATGAATCCGTGCTGGTTGGCATTTATACTCTTGTTCCGTTCCAGGTGCTCCACCACTCTCCTCCTGATAATCTTCTCCATAATTTTGCATACTATACACGTCAATGACACAGGTCTATAGTTTAGTGCCTCTTTTCTGTCTCCTTTTTTAAAAATGGGAACTACATTTGCCGTCTTCCATACCTCAGGTAGTTGCCCAGTTTCCAGGGACGTGTTGAAGATTGTGGTAAGTGGCATGCACAACATATCTGCTCCCTCTCTAAGGACCCACGGGGAGATGTTGTCCGGTCCCATTGCCTTTGAGGTATCGATGTCCCTTAGCAGTTTCTTCACCTCCTCCTCATCTGTATGTATGTCGTCCAACACTTGTTGGTGTATTCCTTGCTGGTGTCCCCATCTGGTCTGTCCCCCCAGAGTCCTTCCTGTCTCTACTGTAAATACTTCCTTAAATCTCGTGTTGAGTTCTCCACCTTCTTTCCTCAGCCTTATCACCTGGTCCTTGACTGTTGTCTTCCTCCTAATGTGGCTATACAGCAGTTTCGGGTCAGATTTGACTTTCGATGCTATGTCGTTTTCATACTGTCGCTGGGCCTCCCTCCTTATCTGTGCATACTCGTTTCTGGCTCTTCTACTAATCTCCTTGTTTTCCTGGGTCCTATGCCTCCTGTACCTTTTCCATTCTCTGTTGCACTTAGTTTTTGCCTCCCTACACCTTCGGGTAAACCAAGGACTCGTTTTCGTCTTCCTATTATTTCTGTTTCCCTTGGGAACAAAACTTTCCTCTGCCTCCTTGCACTTTGTTCAGTGCTTTACCCTGTATGCTAAGTAGACTTATTTCCCTACAATTCTTGCACTGTACTTGCCTAAACATCGGTGGGTCTAGAGTGTTCAACTTGGTATAAGCAGACATCAGAAATATTGCTGGAACAAGTGTAGATTTTATAAGTGGAAACTATATCGCTGCCTCCGCCAAGTGCCAATCAGGCTGTGATGGATATGTGGGCCGGCGAGCCACCAACAGCAACAGCCTGGCCGACAAAGCAGTTAACAGACAGTTCTGCTTCCAGGTCAGGATGTAAGAGTACAGGAAACTCCCGAAACAGTTGATAGATAAATCACAAGTAAACCCATCCTCACTTTATACATGCTCGTTCCAGTTCTTAAATAAGTTGTCAGCTGTGATACCTTTACCATGAAGTACGCCAACCATCACAAAGCTATATTACCACCTGCTTTAAGATAAGATAAGATTTCGTTCGGATTTTTAATCCTGAGGGTTAGCCACCCAGGATAACCCAAGAAAGTCAGTGCGCCATTGAGGGACTGTCTGTCTTATTTCCATTAGGATGCGACCTATACCAGTCAACTAACACCCAGGTACCTACTTGTTGGTGAACAGGACAACAGGTGTAAGGAAACGCGTCGAAATGTTTCCACCCGCCGGGAATCGAACCCGGGCCCTCCGCGTGTGAAGCGAGAGCTCTGCCAGCCAGGCAAACCCATGATGGCAACACACCCTGAAGGAATGTCTCTCGGAAGGGACAGGATGGATATGGGGTGCACAATAGACTAGCGACTTCGGTGGCAAAATCTATATCAGTATCTAATCTTGGAAGGGACGTACTTGCGATATCTCCCTGGCAAAGGACCCCTAAACAAGACTTCCCTGAGAGACTGGATGCACAAAGGTTTTCCAGAAAGAACATAATGGCACAATACTGTGACTGGAACACTACATTAATAACCTGTAAATGGGAGAGAGAAGCTGCGATTTTGTAAAGTTAGGTAAAAGAACACAAGTGCAATTTACGCGACATTTTTATTTATGGCAATACCGCACCATCCAGGAGCTTTGTCAAGCCGATACGTCTTGACAAATCTCCTGGATAGCGAAAAGATGCACTTGTGTCCTTTACCTAACATATTGTTAGTAATTCTACCAACATTATTTCGACTTCGTAAATGTTCCAAGTTGAACTGAAACTTCGTCGTAAGCTCCTCTCTCCTGTGTGCGGGTTATTTGTGTAAAAGTTTTTCTAGTGCAGTGTCTGAGCTACTCAGGACATGGCTGCCCCAAACTTGCTCCAGCAGATAAAATTACTCTTACGGGGCAGACCCTGGGGCTACTAACTTGGGAAAGGGGTGAAGGGAGGCTCTCAGGAGACACGGATAGACCCCTGAACGCACTGACCGGAAACCTGGAAACACTGATCGGGGATCTTCGCTGCATCGTTCACAATAATGCCATGAGACCAAAAAGACACATAGTTCCAGTTCCTCGAATCAACATTCCTTTGGAAATAAATGGTATAAAATACCGACATAATGAAAAAGTAAACACAGAAGCAGTATAAATACTTACGTGCCTTTCACCCAGGTAGATCTGTTTGTGACTTGATAAAGCCCACTGTGTGGGCGAAACGTTGTTAATAAAGGATCACATTACATAAGAACATAAGAACATAAGAAAGGACGAACACTGCAGCAGGCCTGTTGGCCCATACTAGGCAGGTCCTTTACAATTCATCCCACTAACAAACATTTGACCAACCCAATTTTCAATGCCACCCAAGAAACAAGCTCGGATGTGCAAGTCCCTCTCAAATCCAACCCCTCCCACTCATGTACTTATCCAACCTAAATTTGAAACTACCCAAAGTCCTAGCCTCAATAACCCAACTAGGTAGACTGTTCCACTCATCAACTACCCTATTTCCAAACCAATACTTTCCTATACTGCTTCTGTGTTTATTTTTCAACACTCCTTTACCTGCATCAAAGCAGCACTCGGGAAGATCTACGTTGTTGAATTAAGTGCTGAGAACTTGAGTTAACACAACGCAGTTACCATGGCCAGAGTGAACACAACGCACTTACCATGGCCAGAGTGAACACAACGCACTTACCATGGCCAGAGTGAACACAACACTTACCAAGGCCAGAGTGAACACAACGCACTTACCATGGCCAGAGTGAACACAACGCACTTACCATGGCCAGAGTAAACACAACAGTTACCATGGCCAGAGTGAACACAACGCACTTACCATGGCCAGAGTGAACACAACAGTTACCATGGCCAGAGTGAACACAACGCACTTACCATGGCCAGAGTGAACACAACAGTTACCATGGCCAGAGTGAACCAACGCACTTACCATGGCCAGAGTGAACACAAGTTACCATGGCCAGAGTGAACACAACAGTTACCATGGCCAGAGCGAACACAAAGCACTTACCATGGCCAGAGTGAACACAACGCACTTACCATGGCCAGAGTGAACACAACAGTTACCATGGCCAGAGTGAACACAACGCACTTACCATGGCCAGAGTGAACACAACAGTTACCATGGCCACAGTGAACACAATGCACTTACCATGGCCAGAGTGAACACAACAGTTACCATGGCCAGAGTGAACACAACGCACTTACCATGGCCAGAGTGAACACAACAGTTACCATGGCCAGAGTGAACACAACGCACTTACCATGGCCAGAGTGAACACAACAGTTACCATGGCCAGAGTGAACACAACGCACTTACCATGGCCAGAGTGAACACAAGTTACCATGGCCAGAGTGAACACAACAGTTACCATGGCCAGAGCGAACACAACGCACTTACCATGGCAAGAGTGAACACAACGCACTTACCATGGCCAGAGTGAACACAACAGTCACCATGGCCAGAGTGAACACAACGCACTTACCATGGCCAGAGTGAACACAACAGTTACCATGGCCAGAGTGAACACAACAGTTACCATGACCAGAGTGAACACAACACAGTTACCATGACCAGAATGAACTCAACAGTTACCATGACCAGAGTGAACACAACAGTTACCATGTTCAGAGTGAACACAACAGTTACCATGACCAGAGTGAACACAACAGTTACCATGACGAGAGTGAACACAACAGTTACCATGACCAGAGTGAACACAACAGTTACCATGGCCAGAGTGAACACAACACAATAACCATGACCAGAGTGAACACAACAGTTACCATGACCAGAGTGAACACAACAGTTACTATGACCAGAGTGAACACAACAGTTACCATGGCCAGAGTGAACACAGCACAGTTACCATGACCAGAGTGAACACAACAGTTACCATGACCAGAGTGAACACAACAGTTACTATGACCAGAGTGAACACAACAGTTACCATGGCCAGAGTGAACACAGCACAGTTACCATGACCAGAGTGAACACAACAGTTACCATGACCAGAGTGAACACAACAGTTACCATGACCAGAGCGAACACAACAGTTACCATGACCAGAGTGAACACAACAGTTACCATGGCCAGAGTGAACACAACATAGTTACCATGACCAGAGTGAACACAAGTTACCATGACCAGAGTGAACACAACAGTTACCATGACCAGAGTGAACACAACACAGTTACCATGACCAGAGTGAACACAATAGTTACCATGACCAACACAGCACAGTTACCATGACCAGAGTGAACACAACGCAATTACCATGACCAGAGTGAACACAACGCACTTACCCTGGCCAGAGTGAACACAACAGTTACAATGGCCAGAGTGAACACAACGCACTTACCATGGCCAGAGTAAACACAACAGTTACCATGGCCAGAGTGAACACAACAGTTACCATGACCAGAGTGAACACAACACAGTTACCATGACCAGAGTGAACACAACAGTTACCATGACCAGAGGGAACACAACAGTTACCATGACCAGAGTGAACACAACAGTTACCATGACCAGAGTGAACACAACAGTTACCATGACCAGAGTGAACACAACAGTTACCATGACCAGAGTGAACACAACAGTTACCATGACCAGAGAGAACACAACAGTTACCATGACCAGAATGAACACAACAGTTACCATGACCAGAGCGAACACAACAGTTACCATGACCAGAGTGAACACAACAGTTACCATGGCCAGAGTGAACACAACATAGTTACCATGACCAGAGTGAACACAAAAGTTACCATGACCAGAGTGAACACAACAGTTACTATGACCAGAGTGAACACAACAGTTACCATGACCAGAGCGAACACAACAGTTACCATGACCAGAGTGAACACAACACAGTTACCATGACCAGAGTGAACACAACACTTACCATGGTCAGAGTGAACACAACGCACTTACCATGGCCAGAGTGAACACAAGTTACCATGGCCAGAGTGAACACAACAGTTACCATGGCCAGAGCGAACACAACGCACTTACCATGGCCAGAGTGAACACAACGCACTTACCATGACCAGAGTGAACAGAACAGTTACCATGGCCAGAGTGAACACAACGCACTTACCATGGCCAGAGTTAACACAACAGTTACCATGGCCAGAGTGAACACAACAGTTACCATGACCAGAGTGAACACAACAGTTACCATGACCAGAGTGAACACAACACAGTTACCATGACCAGAGTGAACACAACACAGTTACCATGACCAGAGTGAACACAACAGTTACCATGGTCAGAGTGAACACAACGCACTTACCATGGCCAGAGTGAACACAAGTTACCATGGCCAGAGTGAACACAACAGTTACCATGGCCAGAGCGAACACAACGCACTTACCATGGCCAGAGTGAACACAACGCACTTACCATGACCAGAGTGAACAGAACAGTTACCATGGCCAGAGTGAACACAACGCACTTACCATGGCCAGAGTTAACACAACAGTTACCATGGCCAGAGTGAACACAACAGTTACCATGACCAGAGTGAACACAACAGTTACCATGGCCAGAGTGAACACAACATAGTTACCATGACCAGAGTGAACACAAGTTACCATGACCAACACAGCACAGTTACCATGACCAGAGTGAACACAACAGCTACCATGACCAGAGTGAACACAACACAGTTACCATGACCAGAGTGAACACAACAGTTACCATGACCAACACAGCACAGTTACCATGACCAGAGTGAACACAACGCAATTACCATGACCAGAGTGAACACAACGCACTTACCATGGCCAGTGAACACAACGCACTTACCATGGCCAGAGTGAACACAACGCACTTACCATGGCCAGAGTGAACACAACGCAGTTACCATGGCCAGAGTGAACACAACAGTTACCATGACCAGAGTGAACACAACACAGTTACCATGACCAGAGTGAACACAACACAGTTACCATGACCAGAATGAATACAACACAGTTACCATGACCAGAGTGAACACAACACAGTTACCATGACCACAGTGAACACAACACGGTTACCATGACCAGAGTGAACACAACACGGTTAACATGACCAGAGTGAACACAACACAGTTAACATGACCAGAGTGAACACAACACAGTTACCATGACCAGAGTGAACACAACACAGTTACCATGACCAGAGTGAACACAACACAGTTACCATGACCAGAGTGAACACAACACAGTTACCATGACCAGTGTGAACACAACAGTTACCATGACCAGAGTGAACACAACACAGTTACCATGACCAGAGTGAACACAACACAGTTACCATGACAAGAGTGAACACAACACAGTTACCATGACCAGAGTGAACACAACACAGTTACCATGACCAGAGTGAACACAACAGTTACCATGGCCAGAGTGAACACAACACAGTTATCATGACCAGAGTGAACACAACAGTTACCATGACCAGAGTGAACACAACAGTTACTATGAGCAGAGTGAACACAACAGTTACCATGGCCAGAGTGAACACAAAACAGTTACCATGACCAGAGTGAACACAACAGTTACCATGACCAGAGTGAACACAACAGTTACCATGACCAGAGTGAAAACAACAGTTACCATGGCCAGAGTGAACACAACACAGTTACCATGACCAGAGTGAACACAACAGTTACCATGACAAGAGTGAACACAACAGTTACTATGACCAGAGTGAACACAACAGTTACCATGGCCAGAGTGAACACAACACAGTTACCATGACCACATTGAACACAACAGTTACCATGACCAGAGTGAACACAACAGTTACCATGACCAGAGCGAACACAACAGTTACCATGACCAGAGTGAACACAACAATTACCATGACCAGAGTGAACACAACAGTTACTATGACCAGAGTGAACACAACAGTTACCATGGCCAGAGTGAACACAACATAGTTACCATGACCAGAGTGAACACAAGTTACCATGACCAGAGTGAACAGAACAGTTACCATGACCAGAGTGAACACAACACAGTTACCATGACCAGAGAGAACACAACAGTTACCATGACCAGAGTGAACACAACAGTTACCATGACCAACACAGCACAGTTAACATTACCAGAGTGAACCCCCACGCAATTACCATGACCAGAGTGAACACAACGCACTTATCATGGCCAGAGTGAACACAACGCACTTACCATGGCCAGAGTGAACACAACGCACTTACCATGGCCAGAGTGAACACAACGCAGTTACCATGGCCAGAGTGAACACAACACAGTTACCATGTCCAGAGTGAACACAACACAGTTACCATGACCAGAGTGAACACAACAATTACCATGACCAGAGTGAACACAACACAGTTACCATGACCAGAGTGAACACAACACAGTTACCATGACCAGAGTGAACACAACAGTTACCATGACCAGAGTGAACACAACACAGTTACCATGACCAGAGTGAAAACAACACAGTTACCATGATCAGAGTGAACACAACAGTTACCACGACCAGAGTGAACACAACACAGTTACCATGACCAGAGTGAATACAACACAGTTACCATGACCAGAGTGAACACAACACAGTTACCATGGACAGAGTGAACACAACAGTTACCATGGTCAGAGTGAACACAACGCACTTACCATGGCCAGAGTGAACACAAGTTACCATGGCCAGAGTGAACACAAGTTACCGTGGCCAGAGCGAACACAACGCACTTACCATGGCCAGAGTGAACACAACGCACTTACCATGACCAGAGTGAACAGAACAGTTACCATGGCCAAAGTGAACACAACGCACTTACCATGGCCAGAGTGAACACAACAGTTACCATGACCAGAGTGAACACAACACAGTTACCATGACCAGAGTGAACACAACAGCTACCATGACCAGGGCGAACACAACAGTTACCATGACCAGAGTGAACACAACAGTTACCATGGCCAGAGTGAACACAACACAGTTACCATGACCAGAGTGAACACAACAGCTACCATGACCAGAGTGAACACAACAGTTACCATGACCAGGGCGAACACAACAGTTACCATGACCAGAGTGAACACAACAGTTACCATGACCAGAGTGAACACAACAGTTACTATGACCAGAGTGAACACAACAGTTACCATGGCCAGAGTGAACACAAGTTACCATGACCAGAGTGAACACAACAGTTACCATGGACAGAGTGAACACAACACAGTTACCAGGACCAGAGTGAACACAACAGTTACCATGACCAGAGTGAACACAACAGTTACTATGACCAGAGTGAACACAACAGTTACCATGACCAGAGTGAACACAACACAGTTACCATGACCAGAGTGAACACAACAGTTATCATGACCAGAGTGAACACAACAGTTACCATGACCAGAGCGAACACAACAGTTACCATGACCAGAGTGAACACAACAGTTACCATGGCCAGAGTGAACACAACATAGTTACCATGACCAGAGTGAAGACAAGTTACTATGACCAGAGTGAACACAACACAGTAAACATGACCAGAGTGAACACAACAGTTACCATGACCAACACAGCACAGTTACCATGACCAAAGTGAACACAACGCAATTACCATGACCAGAGTGAACACAACGCACATACCATGGCCAGAGTGAACACAACGCACTTACCATGGCCAGAGTGAACACAACAGTTACCATGGCCAGAGTGAACACAGTAGTTACCATGGCCAAAGTGAACACAACAGTTACCATGACCAGAGTGAACACAACACAGTTACCATGACCAGAGTGAACACAACGCACTTACCATGGCCATAGTGAACACAACGCACTTACCATGACCAGAGTGAACACAACACAGTTACCATGACCAGAGTGAACACAACAGTTACCATGACCAGAGTGAACACAACAGTTACCATGACCAGAGTGAACACAACACAGTTACCATGACCAGAGTGAACACAACAGTTACCATGACCAGAGTGAACACAACAGTTACCATGGCCAGAGTGAACACAACACAGTTACCATGACCAGAGTGAACACAACAGCTACCATGACCAGAGTGAACACAACAGTTATCATGACCAGAGTGAACACAACAGTTACCATGACCAGAGTGAACACAACAGTTACCATGATAAGAGTGAACACAACGCACTTACCATGGCCAGAGTGAACACAACATAGTTACCATGACCAGAGTGAAGACAAGTTACTATGACCAGAGTGAACACAACAGTTACCATGACCAGAGTGAACACAGTTACCACCAGAGTGAAGACAAGTTACTATGACCAGAGTGAACACAACAGTTACCATGACCAGAGTGAACACAACACAGTAAACATGACCAGAGTG
Organism: Cherax quadricarinatus; assembly: GCF_038502225.1. Classification (NCBI taxonomy): domain Eukaryota; kingdom Metazoa; phylum Arthropoda; class Malacostraca; order Decapoda; family Parastacidae; genus Cherax; species Cherax quadricarinatus. The sequence continues at coordinate 12,216,052 of NC_091350.1, read as the reverse complement.
AACACAACAGTTACCATGACCAACACAGCACAGTTACCATGACCAGAGTGAACACAACGCAATTACCATGACCAGAGTGAACACAACGCACTTACCATGGCCAGAGTGAACACAACGCACTTACCATGGCCAGAGTGAACACAACAGTTACCATGGCCAGAGTGAACACAGTAGTTACCATGGCCAGAGTGAACACAACAGTTACCATGACCAGAGTGAACACAACACAGTTACCATGACCAGAGTGAACACAACACAGTTACCATGACCAGAGTGAACACAACAGTTACCATGACCAGAGTGAACACAACAGTTACCATGACCAGAGTGAACACAACAGTTACCATGACCAGAGTGAACACAACAGTTACCATGACCAGAGTGAACACAACAGTTACCATGGCCAGAATGAACACAACACAGTTACCATGACCAGAGTGAACACAACAGCTACCATGACCAGAGTGAACACAACAGTTACCATGGCCAGAGTGAACACAACATAGTTACCATGACCAGAGTGAACACAAGTTTCCGTGACCAGAGTGAACACAACAGTTACCATGACCAGAGTGAACACAACACAGCTACCATGACCAGAGTGAACACAACAGTTACCATGACCAACACAACACAGTTACCATGACCAGAGTGAAAACAACACAGTTACCATGACCAGAGTGAACACAACACAGTTACCATGGCCAGAGTGAACACAACGCACTTACCATGGCCATAGTGAACACAACGCACTTACCATGGCCAGAGTGAACACAACGCAGTTACCATGACCAGAGTGAACACAACACAGTTACCATGACCAGAGTGAACACAACACAGTTACCATGACCAGAGTGAACACAACACAGTTACCATGACCAGAGTGAACACAACACAGTTACCATGACCAGAGTGAACACAACACAGTTACAGTTACCATGACCAGAGTGAACACAACACAGTTACCATGACCAGAGTGAACACAACACAGTTACCATGACCAGAGTGAACACAACACAGTTACCATGACCAGAGTGAACATAACACAGTTAACATGACCAGAGTGAACACAACACAGTTACCATGACCAGAGTGAACACAACACAGTTACCATGACCAGAGTGAACACAACACAGTTAATATGACCAGAGTGAACACAACACAGTTAACATGACCAAAGTGAACACAACACAGTTACCATGACCAGAGTGAACACAACACAGTTACCATGACCAGAGTGAACACAACACAGTTACCATGACCAGAGTGAACACAACACAGTTACCATGACCAGAGTGAACACAACACAGTTACCATGACCAGAGTGAACACAACACAGTTACCATGACCAGAGTGAACACAACACAGTTACCATGACCAGAGTGAACACAACACAGTTACCATGACCAGAGTGAACACAACACAGTTACCATGACCAGAGTGAACACAACACAGTTACCATGACCAGAGTGAACACAACACAGTTACCATGACCAGAGTGAACACAACACAGTTACCATGACCAGAGTGAACACAACACAGTTACCATGACCAGAGTGAACACAACACAGTTACCATGACCAGAGTGAACACAACACAGTTACCATAACAAGAGTGAACACAACACAGTTACCATGACAAGAGTGAACACAACAGTTACAATGGCCAGAGTGAACACAACACAGTTACCATGACCAGAGTGAACACAACAGTTACCATGACCAGAGTGAACACAACAGTTACTATGACCAGAGTGAACACAAGTTACCATGGCCAGAGTGAACACAACACAGTTACCATGACCAGAGTGAACACAACAGCTACCATGACCAGAGTGAACACAACAGTTACCATGACCAGAGTGAACACAACAGTTACCATGGCCAGAGTGAACACAACACAGTTACCATGACCAGAGTGAACACAACAGTTACCATGACCAGAGTGAACACAACAGTTACTATGACCAGAGTGAACACAACAGTTACCATGGCCAGAGTGAACACAACACATTTACCATGACCAGAGTGAACACAACAGTTACCATGACCAGAGCGAACACAACAGTTACCATGACCAGAGTGAACACAACAGTTACCATGGCCAGAGTGAACACAACATAGTTACCATGACCAGAGTGAACACAAGCTACCATGACCAGAGTGAACACAACAGTTACCATGACCAGAGTGAACACAACACAGTTACCATGACCAGAGTGAACACAACAGTTACCATGACCACAGAGATCACAACAGTTACCATGACCAACACAGCACAGTTACCATGACCAGAGTGAACACAACACAATTACCATGACCAGAGTGAACACAACGCACTTACCATGGCCAGAGTGAACACAACGCACTTACCATGGCCAGAGTGAACACAACGCACTTACCATGACGAGAGTGAACACAACACAGTTACCATGACCAGTGTGAACACAACACAGTTACCATGACCAGAGTGAACACAACACAGTTACCATGACCAGAGTGAACACAACACAGTTACCATGACCAGAGTGAACACAACAGTTACCATGACCAGAGTGAACACAACACAGTTACCATGACCAGAGTGAATACAACACAGTTACCATGACCAGAGTGAACACAACACAGTTACCATGACCAGAGTGAACACAACAGTTACCATGGCCAGAGTGAACACAACACAGTTACCATGACCAGAGTGAACACAACAGTTACCATGACCAGAGTGAACACAACAGTTTCTATGACCATAGTGAACACAACAGTTACCATGGCCAGAGTGAACACAACACAGTTACCATGACCAGAGTGAACACAACAGTTACCATGACCAGAGTGAACACAACAGTTACCATGACCAGAGTGAACACAACACTTACCATGGCCAGAGTGAACACAGCACAGTTACCATGACCAGAGTGAACACAACAGTTACCATGACCAGAGTGAACACAACAGTTACTATGACCAGAGTGAACACAACAGTTACCATGGCCAGAGTGAACACTACACAGTTACCATGACCAGAGTGAACACAACAGTTACCATGACCAGAGTGAACACAACAGTTACCATGACCAGAGCGAACACAACAGTTACCATGACCAGAGTGAACACAGCAGTTACCATGGCCAGAGTGAATACAACATAGCTAGCATGACCAGAGTGAACACAAGTTACCATGACCAGAGTGAACATAACAGTTACCATGACCAGAGTGAACACAACACAGTTACCATGACCAGAGTGAACACAACAGTTAACATGACCAGAGTGAACACAACAGTTACCATGACCAACACAGCACAGTTACCATGACCAGAGTGAACACAGCGCAATTACCATGAACAGAGTGAACACAACGCACTTACCATGGCCAGAGTGAACACAACGCACTTACCATGGTCAGAGTGAACACAACGCACTTACCATGGCCAGAGTGAACACAACGCAGTTACCATGGCCAGAGTGAACACAACACAGTTACCATGACCAAAGTGAACACAACACAGTTACCATGACCAGAGTGAACACAACACAGTTACCATGACCAGAGTGAACACAAGACAGTTATCATGACCAGAGTGAACACAACACAGTTACCATGACCAGAGTGAACACAACACAGTTACCATGACCAGAGTGAACACAACCGTTACCATAACCAGAGCGAACACAACAGTTACCATGACCAGAGTGAACACAACAGTTACCACGGCCAGAGTGAACACAACATAGTGACCATGACCAGAGTGAACACAAGTTACCATGACCAGAGTGAACACAACAATTACCATGACCAGAGTGAACACAACACAGTTAATATGACCAGAGTGAACACAACACAGTTACCATGACCAGAGTGAACACAACAGTTACCATGACCAGAGTGAACACAACAGTTACCATGACCAGAATGAACACAACAGTTACCATGACCAGAGTGAACACAACAGTTACCATGACCAGAGTGAACACAACACAGTTACCATGACCAGAGTGAACACAACACAGTTACCATGACCAGAGTGAACACAACACAGTTACCATGGCCAGAGTGAACACAACACAGTTACCATGACCAGAGTGAACACAACACAGTTACCATGACCAGAGTGAACACAACACAGTTAATATGACCAGAGTGAACACAACACAGTTACCATGACCAGAGTGAACACAACACAGTTACCATGACCAGAGTGAACACAACACAGTTACCATGACCAGAGTGAACACAACACAGTTACCATGACCAGAGTGAACACAACACAGTTACCATGACCAGAGTGAACACAACACAGTTACCATGACCAGAGTGAACACAACACAGTTAATATGACCAGAGTGAACACAACACAGTTACCATGACCAGAGTGAACACAACACAGTTACCATGACCAGAGTGAACACAACACAGTTACCATGACCAGAGTGAACACAACACAGTTACCATGACCAGAGTGAACACAACACAGTTACCATGACCAGAGTGAACACAACACAGTTACCATGACCAGAGTGAACACAACACAGTTACCATGACCAGAGTGAACACAACACAGTTACCATGACCAGAGTGAACACAACACAGTTACCATGACCAGAGTAAACACAACACAGTTACCATGACCAGAGTGAACACAACACAGTTACCATGACCAGAGTGAACACAACACAGTTAATATGACCAGAGTGACCACAACACAGTTACCATGACCAGAGTGAACACAACACAGTTAATATGACCAGAGTGACCACAACACAGTTACCATGACCAGAGTGAACACAACACAGTTAATATGACCAGAGTGAACACAACACAGTTACCATGACCAGAGTGAACACAACACAGTTACCATGACCAGAGTGAACACAACACAGTTAATATGACCAGAGTGAACACAACACAGTTACCATGACCAGAGTGAACACAACACAGTTAATATGACCAGAGTGAACACAACACAGTTACCATGACCAGAGTGAACACAACACAGTTACCATGACCAGAGTGAACACAACACAGTTACCATGACCAGAGTGAACACAACACAGTTACCATGACCAGAGTACCATGTGTAGTACACTCTTCTACGTACATGTTTGTTCCTGAAACAAAATTGGTAAGAAGAACAAGAAGAGAAGTCAGCAAGATGTTAGAGGTAGACGTGAACAAGATACAACAACGGTCTTATAAGTGACCATAACACCGACTTGATGAACTTATCAAGCCGCTTCTTGAAGATAGTCCGCTGGTAATTTCCGGACACGAAAGGAGGTTGTTGAAGAGCTCTGGTTCCCTTACACTTATCGACTTCTTTCCTAGTAAACTCATTATACACGTACTCTTCACTGAAGATATTTTGCATTAGTCTTGCTTTCGTATGTAACAGTTTCAGTGTGTGGGTTGGGGACCAATCACTCTAGAATTTTCCAGGTGTAGATTATGTTGTATCTTTCTTGTCTACTGTCCAAGGAATACAGTTCAAGGGACTTCAAGGGTTGCCAGTACCTCAGGTACTTCACTGAATTTATAGAAGTTGATATCACACCAAGTTTTTCTCCTGAAGTGCACACGTACACAACAAGACCGACAGCATTTGCAGAGATAACAACTACAGTGTTATAACTACCTTCATGTATCTAAACCAAGAGATATTGAGACCAGCGTACATGGTATTAACACCAGTGTACATGGTATTAACACAGGTGTACATGGTATTAACACAGGTGTACATGGTATTAACACAGGTGTACATGGTATTAACACAGGTGTACATGGTATTAACACAAGTGTACATGGTATTAACACCAGTGTACATGGTATTAACACAGGTGTACATGGTATTAACACCAGTGTACATGGTATTAACACAGGTGTACATGGTATTAACACAGGTGTACATGGTATTAACACAAGTGTACATGGTAATAACACCAGTGTACATGGTATTAACACAAGTGTACATGGTATTAACACCAGTGTACATGGTAATAACACCAGTGTACATGGTAATAACACCAGTGTACATGGTATTAACACCAGTGTACATGGTAATAACACCAGTGTACATGGTATTAACACCAGTGTACATGGTATTAACACCATACAGGGATATTAACATATACACAAATGAGAGTAAGACACATGTGCAACATCTGGGTATCTTTATTGTAGACGTTTCGCCATCCAGTGGCTTTATCAATACAAATTCTAGGACATAACTTGAAGACAGTAGAACTATGTACAGAAGATGAGGTAATCAGTCCCTCAACCTAGGAGTAGGTGCGAACAGCACCATAGTCGTGGAGATTCTGAATCTCCACGACTATGGTGCTCTTCGCACCTACTCCTAGGTTGAGGGACTGATTACCTCATCTTCTGTACATAGTTCTACTGTCTTCAAGTTATGTCCTAGAATTTGTATTGATAAAGCCACTGGATGGCGAAACGTCTACAATAAAGATACCCAGATGTTGCACATGTGTCTTACTCTCATCTTGTCGGTATTATATACCATTCGTACACATATACACAAATAACCCGCACATAAAAGAGAGAAGCTTACGACGACGTTTCGGTCCGACTTGGACCATTTACAAAGTCACACTAACCAGAAGTGGAGCAGGACGGCTATATATAGGCAGGAAGTTGTGTATTAGAGAGGATTCAACTAGAACAGTCGCCGTCTAGTTGAATCCTCCCTAATACACAACTTTCCTTCTATGAATCTTAGTCCTGGCTTCGTCTCAGTAGATGCTTTCCTCTCCCACTACATTGTAAAATGCTCCAAACTTCAGAACACCCGTGACTTAACCTGACTCCTCATTTTCATTTTCTTTTTTTTTTCTTCTTCTCCCTCTTCCCCTTTCCTCTTTCCTTTTTCTCCTCTGGGTTGTCTTTCTTCTGTCTCGTGTTTCTGTTCCTTCTTTATTTATTTCACCACTTCCCCTTTCACCCACCTCTGTGCACTTGCTCTCCCTCTGTGGGCACCTAGCTCCCTTGCAGTGCTCCCCTTTCTTTGTATTTGACTGGCTCGTCCTCCTTATTTCCCACTACTACCACTACCACTACCTCTACTACTACTACTACTACTACTACTACTACTACTACTACTACTACTACTACTACTACTACTACTTCCACCACCACCTCTTCCTGCCTATATATAGCCGTCCTGCTCCACTTCTGGTTAGTGTGACTTTGTAAATGATCCAAGTCGGACCGAAACGTCGTCGTAAGCTTCTCTCTTTTATGTGCGGGTTATTTGTGTATCGTTCCAGTCACGGTATTGTGCCTTTTTTTATATATATTAACACATTAAGGATACATGTATTCTGTTACAAGTATCGCTCCAGCAGAGACATTACACATGACACAATGGACACACACAGAGGCCATATAATGTGAATCTTTATTTACAACGTTTAAGTTGTCAATAAAGGATCACACTATACCGTATTTGTATCTTTCTATACCTGCTGTCACTGTTCACCTAGCAGTAAGTAGGTACCTGGGTGTTAGTGACCTTACACCTGCTGCCACTGTTCACCTAGCATTAAGTAGGTACTGGGTGTTAGTCGACTGTCGTGGGTCGCTGGGCTTCGAAACGAGCTGAGGCAGGATAACATATCTTATCCTGCAAATTCAAACTCTGTAAATAAAATAATTAAAACGGTGATATGGACAGACTATTTTGGGACACGGAAAGAGTGAAAAGCAGAAATAATAAGTCAACAGCGGGACCCGAAAACTAGATCTCAACCATCAGAGACAAACCCAGGCAAGTACACACTACCTACAATAACCACTACCAGCAGCGGTTACTGCAGCAGTACCCAACACTCACACACGCTTCAGCTGCATTAAGGCGCACAGCCTGGGTATAAATAGGAGAGGGTGTGAGTTGTAGGAAGCGTGGGTAGGGGCGGGGCACAGCAGGAGGGGCACAGCAGGCGGGGCACAGCAGGCGGGGCCAGTAGCGTGATGGTCATCTGAGGATCAACACGTGTTGGTGCGCTCTTTTTCTCTCTCACCTGCTGACTGCTGTAATTATCTGTTATGTTGTATGTTGTTGTGTCTTACTGTATTGTGCTGTGTGTTCCTGTACCATGCATTGTGTTGGGTAAAGCTAAGTAGTGTAGTGCTGCACAATGTAATGCTGTACAGTGTAGTGCTGTGCAGTGTACTGTTGTACAATGTAGTGTTGTGATGAATGGTTTGAAAAACCGACAAGTTGAAGATTGAGACACTTATACAGCATATGGGAATCTTTATTCAGGAAACGTTTCGCACACAGTGGCTTCATCAGTCCAATACAAAGCAGAAGGTGTAAGGAGAGGAGGAGATTGAGGTAATCAGTCCCTCAGCCTGGAGTCGATGTGTTCAGTCCATCAATCTTGTAGAATGTACAGCATAGGGCCGTAGACGTGGCTTATATACTGTAGTGAGGTGAGGTGAAGCAGGCGGAGGCGGGGTCATAGTGGTACCATCCACTAGTCGAAGTAGATCTTCGTCCAAAGGTTGAACAAGTGTTGAAGAATTCTTTGTAACAAGATCCCATGATGCTACAGTGTCTGACAGTTGTGATGAATGGTTTGAAAAACCGACAAGTTGAAGATTGAGACACTTATGCAGCATATGGGAATCTTTATTCAGGAAACGTTTCGCCACACAGTGGCTTCATCAGTGGCGAAACGTTTCCTGAATAAAGATTCCCATATGCTGCATAAGTGTCTCAATCTTCAATGTAGTGTTGTACTTTGTACTGTTGTACAGTGTAGTGTTGTACTGTTTTACAGTGTAGTGTTGTACTGTTGTACAGTGTAATGCTGTATATTGTGCTGTTGTACAGTGCACTGTACAGTGTAGTGCTGTGCAGTGTGATACTGTACAGTGCATTGTTGTACAGTGTATTGTTGTACAGTGTATTGTTGTACAGTGTAGTCACCAGTGTTGTAAGGAGTACAGCTGGAGGGACGTGCAGTACTTGCAGCAACACAGCTGCCTGACAGAGACTGTACCAGCTGTGAAGGTTCTCTACACATTCTCCACTTCTACATATTCCAGTGCCTTGAAGGGCGCCGTTTATATACAGCAATATTCCAGCCAACACAGACGATTACTGTGTTTCGAGGATTTAAACAGAATCTTATAGAGACTCTCCACACACTCGAGGTGGTAGAAGTGAGAGTAATCAAATAAAAATTTTATTTCTTCATGTAGTATATAAACTGTGGTTTACATAAAGTATTGTTAAGCACAAGGAAGTCACTAGGTGTCACTAGGTGTCGCTAGGTGTCGCTAGGTGTCACTAAGTGTCACTAGGTCCTCAGGAAAGACTCGTGCAAAGGAGGTTTCCAAGAACAGTGTTTTGAGAGGACACTTAGTAACCTAACCAATGACTGGGTATTTGTGATGACCTGTTATGACTACAGAAGCAAGGTTCAGCTCTTGGCTCTGCTTCTGTTGTCACTAAAAAAGTCATCACAAATGATCTTCCGTCTCTCCCATGCTAGGTTCACTTACACAATATCAATGATCTTCCATCTCTCCCATGCTAGGTTCACTTACACAATATCAATGATCTTCCGTCTCTCCCATGCTAGGTTCACTTACACAATATCAATGATATTCCGTCTCTCCCATGCTATTTTCACTTACACAATATCAATGATCTTCCGTCTCTCCCATGCTATTTTCACTTACACAATATCAATGATCTTCCGTCTCTCCCATGCTAGGTTCACTTACACAATATCAATGATCTTCCGTCTCTCCCATGCTAGGTTCACTTACACAATATCAATGATCTTCCATCTCTCCCATGCTAGGTTCACTTACACAATATCAATGATCTTCCATCTCTCCCATGCTAGGTTCACTTACACAATATCAATGATCTTCCATCTCTCCCATGCTAGGTTCACTTACACAATATCAATGATCTTCCGTCTCTCCCATGCTAGGTTCACTTACACAAATATCAATGATCTTCCGTCTCTCCCATGCTAGGTTCACTTACACAGTATCAATGATCTTCCATCTCTCCGATGCTAGGTTCACTTACACAATATCAATGATCTTCCATCTCTCCCATGCTAGGTTCACTTACACAATATCAATGATCTTCCGTCTCTCCCATGCTAGGTTCACTTACACAATATCAATGATATTCCGTCTCTCCCATGCTAGGTTCACTTACACAGTATCAATGATCTTCCATCTCTCCCATGCTAGGTTCACTTACACAATATCAATGATCTTCCATCTCTCCCATGCTAGGTTCACTTACACAATATCAATGATCTTCCATCTCTCCCATGCTAGGTTCACTTACACAATATCAATGATCTTCCGTCTCTCCCATGCTAGGTTCACTTACACAATATCAATGATATTCCGTCTCTCCCATGCTAGGTTCACTTACACAATATCAATGATCTTCCATCTCTCCCATGCTAGGTTCACTTACACAATATCAATGATATTCCGTCTCTCCCATGCTAGGTTCACTTACACAATATCAATGATCTTCCATCTCTCCCATGCTAGGTTCACGTACACAATATCAATGATCTTCCGTCTCTCCCATGCTAGGTTCACTTACACAATATCAATGATATTCCGTCTCTCCCATGCTAGGTTCACTTACACAATATCAATGATCTTCCATCTCTCCCATGCTAGGTTCACTTACACAATATCAATGATATTCCGTCTCTCCCATGCTAGGTTCACTTACACAATATCAATGATCTTCCGTCTCTCCCATGCTAGGTTCACTTACACAGTATCAATGATCTTCCGTCTCTCCCATGCTAGGTTTACTTACACAATATCAATGATCTTCCATCTCTCCCATGCTAGGTTCACTTACACAATATTAATGATATTCCGTCTCTCCCATGCTAGGTTCACTTACACAATATCAATGATCTTCCATCTCTCCCATGCTAGGTTCACTTACACAATATCAATGACATTCCGTCTCTCCCATGCTAGGTTCACTTACACAATATCAATGATATTCCGTCTCTCCCATGCTAGGTTCACTTACACAATATCAATGATCTTCCGTCTCTCCCATGCTAGGTTTACTTACACAATATCAATGATCTTCCGTCTCTCCCATGCTAGGTTCACTTACACAGTATCAATGATCTTCCGTCTCTCCCATGCTAGGTTTACTTACACAATATCAATGATCTTCCATCTCTCCCATGCTAGGTTCACTTACACAATATCAATGATATTCCGTCTCTCCCATGCTAGGTTCACTTACACAGTATATTTATAATATGAATACTTAATATAAAAGTTTGGATTTTCTCATGACACCTGGGTATATTTATCCAACTTTGTATATAAAATACTGCAAGTAACGTTGATGTTAGTTTTGTGGTACACGTGGAAGTATACCACCCTGGGTGTTTTGCTAGGTCGTGTGCTTAATGTATGAGTCCCAGGGTAACAAGGGTTGTTTATACTGGGTTTTGGGTTACTGTGGGTGTCCTTGATCATGAGTTGCTCTGTGTGTGTGTGTGTGTGTGTTAGTTACCATTTTGGCCTTGGCACATGTCGACTAGACACTAGGCCTGTTGTATATGCGTGAGCGCGTGTGTACTCACCTAAATGTACTCACCTAATTGTGGTTGCAGGGGTCGATATGCAGCTCCTGGCCCCGCCTCTTCACTGATTGCTACTAGGTCCTCTCTCTCTCTCTGCTTCCAGAGCTTTGTCATACCTCATCTTAAAGCTATGTATGGTTCCTGCCTCCACTACATCACTTGTTAGGCTATTCCACTTCCTGACGACTCTATGACTGAAGAAATACTTCTTAACATCCCTCTGACTCGTCTGAGTCATAGGGAGTGTGTGTGTGTGTGTGTGTGTGTGTGTGTGTGTGTGTGTGTGTGTGTGTGTGTGTGTGTGTGTGTGTGTGTGTGTGTGTGTATCACTGACACTCCGTTACTGCGTGATTGTACTTGATTTTGTGTTACTGTGTGATTGTAAAAGATTTTGGGTTACTATGAGATTGTCCTTGATTTTTTATTGTGTGAGTGTCCTTGATCTTGTTACTGTACGTGTTTTGATCTTGGGTCACTGTGTGTCCTTGATTTTGGATTACTGTGGGTGTCCTTAATCTTGTGCTAATTGATGGTCCTTGATCTTGGGTTAGTGTGGATGTCCTTGATATTGGGTTAGTGTGGGTGTCCTTGATCTTGGGTTACTGTGCGTGTTCTTGATCATGGGATGATGTGGATGTCTTTGATATTGGATTATTATGGATGTCCTTGATCTTGAGTTGCTGTGGGTGTCATTGATCTTGGGTTGCTGTGGGTGTCTTTTATCTTGTGTTACTGTGTGTATCCTTGATCTTATGTTACTGTTGGTGTTGCCCTTGATCTTGCATTACTGCGGGGGGTGTCCTTGATTTTGTTAATGTGAGTGTCCTTGATCTTGGTTTACTGTGGGTGTTCTTGATCTTGGTTTACTGTGGGTGTCCTTGATCCTAGGTTACTGTGGGTGCGACCTCAGCTCAATAAAGCGAGAAATATAAAACTCAAACACATATGTTTGTGTTAGTGTGTTTACTTTCCATGTGTTGCCAAGATGTGTTTATTATTTGTGTTGAGTGACTTTGTTTACTCACTAGTGTCACTCTGAGTCACCTTGTTTACTCACCAGTGTCACTCTGAGTCACCTTGTTTACTCACTAGTGTCACTCTGAGTCACCTTGTTTACTCACTAGTGTCACTCTGAGTCACCTTGTTTACTCACTAGTGTCACTCTGAGTCACCTTGTTTACTCACTAGTGTCACTCTGAGTCACCTTGTTTACTCACTAGTGTCACTCTGAGTCACCTTGTTTACTCACTAGTGTCACTCTGAGTCACCTTGTTTACTCACTAGTGTCACTCTGAGTCACCTTGTTTACTCACTAGTGTCACTCTGAGTCACCTTGTTTACTCACTAGTGTCACTCTGAGTCACCTTGTTTACTCACTAGTGTCACTCTGAGTCACCTTGTTTACTCACTAGTGTCACTCTGAGTCACCTTGTTTACTCACTAGTGTCACTCTGAGTCACCTTGTTTACTCACTAGTGTCACTCTGAGTCACCTTGTTTACTCACTAGTGTCACTCTGAGTCACCTTGTTTACTCACTTATCTAAGTCTTTCTCATTCACAAACTATATAATCGATATTTTTATAAGTCCAACTAATTGTTAAACACCTCAAGTTATAACATCTTTATTATGCACCCCATACCCATGATGTGGGTGGTAGTCACCCCATACCCATGATGTGGGTGGTAGTCACCCCATACCATGATGTGGGTGGTAGTCACCCCATACCCATGATGTGGGTGGTAGTCACCCCATACCCATGATGTGGGTGGTAGTCACCCCATACCCATGATGTGGGTGGTAGTCACACCATACCCATGATGTGGGTGGTAGTCACCCTCATACCCATGATGTGGGTGGTAGTCACCCCATACCCATGATGTGGGTGGTAGTCACCCCATACCCATGATGTGGGTGGTAGTCACCCCATACCCATGATGTGGGTGGTAGTCACCCCATACCCATGATGTGGGTGGTAGTCACCCCATACCCATGATGTGGGTGGTAGTCACCCCATACCCATGATGTGGGTGGTAGTCACCCCATACCCATGATGTGGGTGGTAGTCACCCCATACCCATGATGTGGGTGGTAGTCACCCCATACCCATGATGTGGGTGGTAGTCACCCCATACCCATGATGTGGGTGGTAGTCACCCCATACCCATGATGTGGGTGGTAGTCACCCCATACCCATGATGTGGGTGGTAGTCACCCCATACCCATGATGTGGGTGGTAGTCACCCCATACCCATGGTGTGGGTGGTAGTCACCCCATACCCATGATGTGGGTGGTAGTCACCCCATACCCATGATGTGGGTGGTAGTCACCCATACCCATGATGTGGGTGGTAGTCACCCCATACCCATGATGTGGGTGGTAGTCACCCCATACCCATGATGTGGGTGGTAGTCACCCCATACCCATGATGTGGGTGGTAGTCACCCCATACCCATGATGTGGGTGGTAGTCACCCCATACCCATGACGTGGGTGGTAGTCACCCCATACCCATGATGTGGGTGGTAGTCACCCCATACCCATGATGTGGGTGGTAGTCACCCCATACCCATGATGTGGGTGGTAGTCACCCCATACCCATGATGTGGGTGGTAGTCACCCCATACCCATGATGTGGGTGGTAGTCACCCCATACCCATGAAGTGGGTGGTAGTCACCCCCATACCCATTATGTGGGTGGTAGTCACCCCATACCCATTATGTGGGTGGAAGTCACCCCATACCCATGATGTGGGTGGTAGTTACCTCCATACCCATGATGTGGGTGGTAGTCACCCCCATACCCATTATGTGGGTGGTAGTCACCCCATACCCATGATGTGGGTGGTAGTTACCCCCATACCCATGATGTGGGTGGTAGTCACCCCCATACCCATTATGTGGGTGGTAGTCACACCATACCCATGATGTGGGTGGTGGTCACCCCCATACCCATTATGTGGGTGGTAGTCACCCCCATACCCATTATGTGGGTGGTAGTCACCCCCATACCCATTATGTGGGTGGTAGTCACCCCCATACCCATTATGTGGGTGGTAGTCACCCCATACCCATGATGTGGGTGGTAGTCACCCCATACCCATGATGTGGGTGGTAGTCACCCCATACCCATGATGTGGGTGGTAGTCACCCCATACCCATGATGTGGGTGGTAGTCACCCCATACCCATGATGTGGGTGGTAGTCACCCCATACCCATGATGTGGGTGGTAGTCACCCATACCCATGATGTGGGTGGTAGTCACCCCATACCCATGATGTGGGTGGTAGTCACCCCATACCCATGATGTGGGTGGTAGTCACCCCATACCCATGATGTGGGTGGTAGTCACCCCATACCCATGATGTGGGTGATAGTCACCCCATACCCATGATGTGGGTGGTAGTCACCCCATACCCATGATGTGGGTGGTAGTCACCCCATACCCATGATGTGGGTGGTAGTCACCCCCATACCCATTATGTGGGTGGTAGTCACCCCATACCCATGATGTGGGTGGTGGTCACCCCCATACCCATGATGTGGGTGGTAGTCACCCCCATACCCATTATGTGGGTGGTAGTCACCCCCATACCCATTATGTGGGTGGTAGTCACCCCCATACCCATTATGTGGGTGGTAGTCAACCCATACCCATGATGTGGGTGTTAGTCACTCCATACCCATGATGTGGGTGTTAGTCACTCCATACCCATGATGTGGGTGTTAGTCACTCCATACCCATGATGTGGGTGTTAGTCACTCCATACCCATGATGTGGGTGTTAGTCACTCCATACCCATGATGTGGGTGGTAGTCACCCCATACCCATGATGTGGGTGGTAGTCACCCCATACCCATGATGTGGGTGGTAGTCACCCCATACCCATGATGTGGGTGGTAGTCACCCCATACCCATGATGTGGGTGGTAGTCACACCATACCCATGATGTGGGTGGTAGTCACCCTCATACCCATTATGTGGGTGGTAGTCACCCCATACCCATTATGTGGGTGGTAGTCACCCCCATACCCATTATGTGGGTGGTAGTCACCCCCATATCCATTATGTGGGTGGTAGTCACCCCATACCTATGATGTGGGTGGTCACCCCCATACCCATGATGTGGGTGGTAGTCACCCCCATACCCACGATGTGGGTGATAGTCACCCCCATACCCATTATGTGGGTGGTAGTCACCCCATACCCATGATGTGGGTGGTGGTCACCCCCATACCCATGATGTGGGTGGTAGTCACCCCCATGCCCATGATGTGGGTGGTAGTCACCCCCATACCCATTATGTGGGTGGTAGTCACCCCATACCCATGATGTGGGTGGTAGTCACCCCCATACCCATTATGTGGGTGGTAGTCACCCCATACCCATTATGTGGGTGGAAGTCACCCCATACCCATGATGTGGGTGGTGGTCACCCCCATACCCATGATGTGGGTGGTAGTCATCCCCATACCCATTATGTGGATGGTAGTCACCCCATACCCATGATGTGGGTGGTGGTCACCCCATACCCATGATGTGGGTGGTAGTCACCTTCATACCCATTATGTGGGTGGTAGTCACCCCATACCCATGATGTGGGTGGTAGTCACCCCCATACCCATTATGTGGGTGGTAGTCACCCCATACCCATTATGTGGGTGGTAGTCACCCCATACCCATGATGTGGGTGGTGGTCACCCCCATACCTATGATGTGGGTGGTAGTCACCCCATACACATTATGTGGGTGGTGGTCACCCCCATACCCATGATGTGGGTGGTAGTCACCCCATACCCATTATGTGGGTGGTAGTCACCCCCATACCCATTATGTGGGTGGTAGTCACCCCATACCCATGATGTAGGTGGTAGTCACCCCATACCCATTATGTGGGTGGTAGTCACCCCCATACCCATTATGTGGGTGGTAGTCACCCCATACCCATGATGTGGGTGGTGGTCACCCCCATACCCATGATGTGGGTGGTAGTCACCTCTATACCCATTATGTGGGTGGTAGTCACCCCCATACCATGATGTGGGTGGTAGTCACCCCCATACCCATTATGTGGGTGGTAGTCACCCCATACCCATGATGTGGGTGGTAGTCACCCCCATACCCATTATGTGGGTGGTAGTCACCCCATACCCATGATGTGGGTGGTAGTCACCTCATACCCATGATGTGGGTGGTAGTCACCCCATACCCATGATGTGGGTGGTAGTCACCCCATACCCATTATGTGGGTGGTAGTTACCCCATACCCATTATGTGGGTGGTAGTCACCTCATACCCATTATGTGGGTGGTAGTCACTCCATACCCATTATGTGGGTGGTAGTCACCTCATACCCATTATGTGGGTGGTAGTCACTCCATACCCATTATGTGGGTGGTAGTCACCCCATACCTATTATGTGGGTGGTAGTCACCCCATACCCATTATGTGGGTGGTAGTCACCACATCCCCATTATGTGGGTGGTAGTCACTCCATACCCATTATGTGGGTGGCAGTCACCTCATACCCATTATGTGGGTGGTAGTCACTCCATACCCATTATGTGGGTGGTAGTCACCTCATACCCATTATGTGGGTGGTAGTCACTCCATACCCATTACGTGGGTGGTAGTCACTCCATACCCATGATGTGGGTGATAGTCACCCCATACCCATTATGTGGGTGGTAGTCACCCCATACCCATTATGTGGGTGGTAGTCACCCCATACCCATTATGTGGGTGGTAGTCACCCCATACCCATTATGTGGGTGGTAGTCACCCCATACCTATTATGTGGGTGGTAGTCACCCCATACCCATGATGTGGGTGGTAGTCACCCCATACCCATGATGTGGGTGGTAGTCACCCCATACCCATTATGTGGGTGGTAGTCACCCCATACCCATGATGTGGGTGGTAGTCACCCCATACCCATTATGTGGGTGGTAGTCACCCCATACCCATGATGTGGGTGGTAGTCACCCCATACACATTATGTGGGTGGTAGTCACTCCATACCCATGATGTGGGTGGTAGTCACCCCATACCCATGATGTGGGTGGTAGTCACCCCATACCCATGATGTGGGTGGTAGTCACCCCATACCCATGATGTGGGTGGTAGTCACCCCATACCCATGATGTGGGTGGTAGTCACCCCATACACATTATGTGGGTGGTAGTCACTCCATACCCATTATGTGGGTGGTAGTCACTCCATACCCATTATGTGGGTGGTAGTCACCCCATACCCATGATGTGGGTGGTAGTCACCCCATACCCATTATGTGGGTGGTAGTCACTCCATACCCATTATGTGGGTGGTAGTCACCCCATACCCATGATGTGGGTGGTAGTCACCCCATACCATGCTGTGGGTGGTAGTCACCCCATACTCATTATGTGGGTGGTAGTCACTCCATACCCATTATGTGGGTGGTAGTCACCCGATTCCCATGATGTGGGTGGTAGTCACCCCATACCCATGATGTGGGTGGTAGTCACCCCATACCCATGATGTGGGTGGTAGTCACCCCATACCCATGATGTGGGTGGTAGTCACACCATACCCATGATGTGGGTGGTAGTCACCCCATACCCATGATGTGGGTGGTAGTCACCCCATACCCATGATGTGGGTGGTAGTTACACCATACCCATGATGTGGGTGGTATTCACACCATACCCATGATGTGGGTGGTAGTCACCCCATACCCATGATGTGGGTGGTAGTCACCCCATACCCATGATGTGGGTGGTAGTCACCCCATACCCATGATGTGGGTGGTAGTCACCCCATACCCATGATGTGGGTGGTAGTCACCCCATACCCATGATGTGGGTGGTAGTCACCCCATACCCATGATGTGGGTGGTAGTCACCCCATACCCATGATGTGGGTGGTAGTCACCCCATACCCATGATGTGGGTGGTAGTCACCCCATACCCATGATGTGGGTGGTAGTCACCCCATACCCATGATGTGGGTGGTAGTCACCCCATACCCATGATGTGGGTGGTAGTCACCCCATACCCATGATGTGGGTGGTAGTCACCCCATACCCATGATGTGGGTGGTAGTCACCCCATACCCATGATGTGGGTGGTAGTCACCCCATACCCATGATGTGGGTGGTAGTCACCCCATACCCATGATGTGGGTGGTAGTCACCCCATACCCATGATGTGGGTGGTAGTCACCCCATACCCATGATGTGGGTGGTAGTCACCCCATACCCATGATGTGGGTGGTAGTCACCCCATACCCATGATGTGGGTGGTAGTCACCCCATACCCATGATGTGGGTGGTAGTCACCCCATACCCATGATGTGGGTGGTAGTCACCCCATACCCATACTGTGGGTGGTAGTCACCCCATACCCATGCTGTGAGTGGTAGTCACCCCATACTCATGCTGTGGGTGGTAGTCACCCCATACCCATGCTGTGAGTGGTAATCATCCCATACTCATGCTGTGGGTGGTAGTCACCCCATACCCATGATGTGGGTGGTAGTCACCCCATACCCATGCTGTGAGTGGTAGTCACCCCATACTCATGCTGTGGGTGGTAGTCACCCCATACCCATGTCACCACACACCCATGCTGTGGGTGGTAGTCACCCCATACCCATGTGTGGGTGGTAGTCACCCCATACCCATGATGTGGGTGGTAGTCACCCCATACCCATGCTGTGGGTGGTAGTCCCCATACCCATGATGTGGGTGGTAGTCACCCCAGACCCATGCTGTGAGTGGTAGTCACCCCATACCCATGATGTGGGTGGTAGTCACCCCATACCCATGATGTGGGTGGTAGTCACCCCATACCCATGATGTGGGTGGTAGTCACCCCATACCCATGATGTGGGTGGTGGTCACCCCATACCCATGATGTGGGTGGTAGTCACCCCATACCCATGATGTGGGTGGTAGTCCCCATACCCATGATGTGGGTGGTAGTCACCCCATACCCATGATGTGGGTGGTAGTCACCCCCCCATGTGGGTGGTGGTCACCCCATACCCATGATGTGGGTGGTTGTCACCCCATACCCATGATGTGGGTGGTAGTCACCCCATACCCATGATGTGGGTGGTGGTCACCCCATACCCATGTCACCCTCATACCCATGATGTGGGTGGTAGTCACCCCATACCCATGATGTGGGTGGTAGTCACCCCATACCCATGATGTGGGTGGTAGTCACCCCATACCCATGATGTGGGTGGTAGTCACCCCATACCCATGATGTGGGTGGTAGTCACCCCATACCCATGATGTGGGTGGTAGTCACCCCATACCCATGATGTGGGTGGTAGTCACCCCATACCCATGATGTGGGTGGTAGTCACCCCATACCCATGATGTGGGTGGTAGTCACCCCATACCCATGATGTGGGTGGTAGTCACCCCATACCCATGATGTGGGTGGTAGTCACCCCATACCCATGATGTGGGTGGTAGTCACCCCATACCCATGATGTGGGTGGTAGTCACCCCATACCCATGATGTGGGTGGTAGTCACCCCATACCCATGATGTGGGTGGTAGTCACCCCATACCCATGATGTGGGTGGTAGTCATGATGTGGGTGGTAGTCACCCATACCCATGATGTGGGTGGTAGTCACCCCATACCCATGATGTGGGTGGTAGTCACCCCATACCCATGATGTGGGTGGTAGTCACCCCATACCCATGATGTGGGTGGTAGTCACCCCATACCCATGATGTGGGTGGTAGTCACCCCATACCCATGATGTGGGTGGTAGTCACCCCATACCCATGATGTGGGTGGTAGTCACCCCATACCCATGATGTGGGTGGTAGTCACCCCATACCCATGATGTGGGTGGTAGTCACCCCATACCCATGATGTGGGTGGTAGTCACCCCATACCCATGATGTGGGTGGTAGTCACCCCATACCCATGATGTGGGTGGTAGTCACCCCATACCCATGATGTGGGTGGTAGTCACCCCATACCCATGATGTGGGTTGTATCTTTATTTGTAGACGTTTGGTCATCCAGTGGCTCGGTTATGAATACTGTACATGAACCTAATGTGAAGACCGTAGAACTATATACAAAAGATGAGGTAATCAGAGCACCGTAGTCTTCAAGACTACGGTGCTCTTCACCATCTCCAGGGACTGATTACCTCATCTTCAATAATGTTTACATTATGTCCCTGTATTGTATTGTATTGATGAAGCCACTGGATGAGGAAACGTTCACAAATAAAGATACCCATACATCGCACATGTGCCTAATTCTTCATGTTGTTGGTAGTGTAAACATTTATGTACAAGATCATAACACATTCTCGTCTCTGTGACACAGCAAGATCGCGAGTGAAGGAAGGAACTGGTTCAACAAGTTGTGGAGGAAATATAGCAAGATGCTTTACGGAGGGTGGACAACCAGAGTGTTGATGGTCGTTGTGGGAGTCATCTTACTGGCCACCAACAACGGTAAGTCACACCAACAGATTTGTTGTATTAACCAAGCTTTGTGGTCCATTCTCGCACCAACGGATTACTTGGTTAATTGAGTTTAAGGTGCACGTTGGTTCCCCGGTCTTCTAATAATGTGCTCATTTTTTCCACTAAAATCCACCTTGTTCATAATCACTATCGCATTTGCTTCGTTTTCGTCCAGGATGTTTCCTTAATTCATGGTATAACTTAACAGATATTTGAAGATCTGGATTTATATATCAGCAATTTGTCTCATATCTTGAAAGAAAGTTTAGGATATTTGCATAGTATGTCTTTTATCTTATTTCCATTAAAAATATGCCTTAACGTATCATAAAAGTTATTATACTATTTTTATATTCCTCAATAAGTGGAATATCAAGAACTAAGTGTTCAAGCAAGTAACACTAGAGGTGACCACATACTTTGCGTTTAGTTTGAACGTAGTCTGGGTGTCTGGCTATCTGCCAGAAATACTTGTAATCTGGCAGATACGCTACACTGAGAACACGGATGATCAGGGAACAAACGGAGATAAAATACAGAATAAAGAAACATTACAATAAATTATGGAATACTGAACAAATTAAACAATTATAGTAAAAATAACTGGTACATCCATCTTTCTGACCAGTACCCCACCGATACTATACCTGTTGAGTTATTGTATAATAAAGTACACCAACTGTACCCCAACTTTCGAGTTACTGTAAAATATACCAACTGTACCCCAACCATTGTGTTATTGTGTAGCCATATCATATAAGAGAAGTTCAAAGATGAGGTGCCAAGAAGCAGAGTTTAACTTCAAACACAACTAAGGTGGCACACACAGAGCACAACACAAGCTGCACGTCACTCACTCTCCTACACAACACACTTCACATAAATTTGTTTACATAGTTGAAGTGCTTATTTAGTTTGCATTGTGGAGAAGAGGGCATTCCAAGCACCCACACGTGTTTAACTTCATGAACCCAATAAAAACTTATACCACTGTCTGCCTTCCTGCCTTCCTTCCTGCCTTTCTCTTTGACTTTCTGCCTGCATTTATGTCTGCTTTCCTGACTGTCTGTCAGTATTCCTGTCTGTCCTTAGTTTTGTCTGAAACTAGCAAAACGCGCGTGCACACACACACACGCACACACACACACACACACACACACACACACACACACACACACACAACACACACAACACACACACACACACACACACACACACACACACACACACACACACACACACACACACACACACACACACACACACACACTTCAAAATACTTAGAGGAACTGATAGGGTGGACAGGGACAGACTGAGAGACAAGAAACAGGAAGAGGTCACAACTGGAAGTTGAAAACACAGATGGGTCACAGGGATGCTAGGAAGCATTTCTTCAGCCTTAGAGTAGTCAGGAAGCGAAATGACCTGGAGAAGGAAGTGGTAGGGGCAGGATCATATATATGTTTAAGAAGAGGTACTATAAGACTCTCGAAGCCATGAGTGAATCTAGTAGCAACCAATGACGAGGTGACGGGGCCTGGAGCTGAGACTCGAGCCATGCAACTACATATAGGTGAGTACACACACATACACGAGATAATTCTTCAGTGAGATGCAGTGGAAAAGGGAGCTGGAAGGGAAGACATTCAATGAGATGATGAAGTACGTAGGTGGAAAGTGCCTAGAGGCAGAGGAGACATTCACACTCAGTAGTAAAACTTGTAGTGGCATGGACAGAGTAAGCCCACTGTTCATCCAGAGCTGTAGAGGTAAGGGCAAGAAAAAAATGTGCTAGAGCATGGAAAAAAATATAAGAGGCAAAGAAAGCAGGAAAACAAGGAACTGACCATAAAAGCCAGGAACGAATATTCCTGTGTAAGAAGAGAGGTTCAGCGATGATTTGAGAATTACATAATATCGAAAGCCAGATATAACCCATAGTAGCTATGAGGCCACACAAGGAGGATAACCGTAAGGACCATGTAATCAGGCTGGAGACGGAAGGAGGAAAGCTCACAAGGAATAACCAGGAGGTCTTTGAGGAGCTCAGCAAGAAACTTAGAGGCATTCTCGAAGGAAATAGGGACGATACCAAAGAGTCAAATAAGTAGAGGTATTACAACCCAGGGGCAATAAGGCCTGTTACCCTGGGTGTAAAGGGGAGCGAGGAACAGACCAAACACAGCTGAGTGACTGAAATATATTTTCCTTCACCAAGAGCAATGTGAATATTTACAAGTATGTACACTATATACAGTTGGAAAATGTATGTGTACAACACGGTTTAGGCAAGGTCAAGACACAGCCTGGAGACAGAATGGACAACCGTGCTCAACCAGCTCTAGTATGGAACTGACAAGGGCAGACAGGCCGGTGGTGCCCACAACACCTCAGCGATTGCCAAAACCATCTTCTCATTAGCTGAACCTGAGTACTGATCGAACGATGGGGCCCCGTCGTTCGACCCAAGTACTGGTTCGCTGGTTGGGGAGATAGCCTTTCAATGAGGGTGTGTACATGCGCCGAATAAAGGTTACGTACTCTTTGTATGCCACCAGAGGTCACCAGTGAGTACTGGACACAAAATATAAGACAAAAGAAACAAGGAAACAAATGTGTAAACTTGATACGTAATATGCAATGGAACCGGATAATATCTCTCCGTGGGTCCTGGGAGAGGACGGAAGTATTGTGTGAACCACCTTGTTTATAGAAACAAGGCAACTGCCGGAGGTATGGAAGATAGAAAATGTAGTTCCAATATTTAAGAACGGGGGACAGACAGGCAGCGTTAATTTAAAGACCAATGTCACTAGCATGCATAGTAAGTTAAGTTATGGAAAAGATTATCAAAAGAGTAGCGGAGCACCTAGAAAGAAGCGGATTCATAAACAACAATTAGCACGGCTTTACAAAATGTAAATCCCACCTCTTAAACTTTCTTGAATTTTAAAGGGTAACAGAAGTAAGGAGAGAGAGAGGGGAGAGAGAGAGAGAGAGAGAGAGAGAGAGAGAGAGAGAGAGAGAGAGAGAGAGAGAGAGAGAGAGAGAGAGAGAGAGAGAGAGAGAGAGAGAGAGAGAGAGGTGGATATATTACATATCTCTGGATTGTAAGGTTTTTGACACAGTACCACACAAGAGACTGATACAGAGCTAGAGGAGCAGTCAGGAATAACAGGAATACTGAACAGAAAGGAAACAATGAGTAATTATGCATATGACGAGTGAGGTTCTATAAAGATTAGTACCAGGATCGATATTTCTTGTATACGTGAATAACATGACAGAAGGGATGGAATCAGAGGTATCCCTGTTCACAGATAGTGTGAAACTAATGAGGAATATACAAGTATTTAAGGATCAAAGGCTAAAGAGAAGTAAAACAGGGGATTAGAAAGGCTAAACCTGACTATGAAATTA
>NC_091350.1:11986508-12186508 GCF_038502225.1 Cherax quadricarinatus | reverse complement strand
GGTTGTGGTGGTGGTGGTGGTGGTGGTGGTGGTAGTGATGGTGGTGGTGGTGGTGGTGGTTGTGATGGTGGTGGTGGTGGTGGTGATGGTGATGGTGGTGGTGGTGGTGATGATGGTGATGGTGGTGGTGATGGTAGTGGTTGTGGTGGTGGTGAAGGTGGTGGTGGTGGTGATAATGGTGGTGGTGAAGGTGGTGGTGAAGGTGGTGGTGGTGATGGTGGTGGTGGTGATGGTGATGGTGGTGGTGGTGGTGGCGAAGGTGTTGGTGGTGGTGGAAGTGTTGGTGGTGTTTGTGATGGTGGTGATGGTGGTGGTGAAGGTGTTGGTGGTGGTGGAGGTGTTGGTGGTGTTTGTGATGGTTGTGGTGGTGATGTGGTGGTGATGAAGGTGGTGGTGGTGTTGATGGTAGCGGTGGTGGTGGTGGTTGTGGTGGTGGTGGTGGTGGTGGTGATGGTGGTGGTGATTCTGGTGTGGTGGTGATTGTGGTGTGGTGGTGAGTGGTGGTGGTGATGGTGGTGGTGATGGTGGCGATGGTGGTGTTGGTGGTGGTGATGGTGGTGATCGTCAGTGATGGTGGTGGTGGTGGTGGTGGTGTTTTCTTGGTCAGGAAACAACACAGTGTCTCCTGTCTCGGGTCTTAATCAGATGATGACCAGTCACGGGTTAAGCATCCGCTGGTCTGCCTCAGCTAGGTGGTTTTTACATCACGTATAAAACAGGTTCACCACACAACTGTGTATCCAGTAACATAAATAAACAAAGGATTTAGATAAGAAATTGAAGATAACCAAAGAAGAGAAAGCGATAAACACGAGGCATGAAGTTGAACTATTAGAAGGCAAACTTGAAATTGAAGGATTTAGGTAATTAGATAATGAAGCTTGTGTAAACACAACACCACCTGTTATCTTGGTACAGGACAAGTGTTTACTTCTGTTTATTATGACCTGCTTCCACTAGTGGGTCACTCTCTATGCTTTAAGCTTGATGAACTGACCCCCTGCTACTAAGGTGACAGACGGATCACGTCAAAACTACTTCTGTTGTCTCCAGTTTAATTTAATATCCTTATCATGCAGCCCATACCCATCCTGTGGGCGGTAGTCAGAGGATTACAGAGGTACATAATGGGTCCAGGGACTGGACCACAAAGTTTTGATAGCTGAACTTCAGGTATATCTGGTCACAATCATGACCAAGTGGCAAGGTAATGAACTCCAGGTAGATCTGGTCACAATCATGACCAAGTTACAAGGTAATGAACTCCAGGTAGATCTGGTCACAATCATGACCAAGTTGCAAGGTAATGAACTCCAGGTAGATCTGGTCACAATCATGACCAAGTTACTGTCTCCACTGAAGTATTCTCCTGCATTCAAGCGAAGAAGCCTGCTGTCTAGGCGAAACGTTTCGGCAATAAAGATACTCGAGTGTTGCACGTGTCTGTTATTCATTGTTACAAAAAATGCGATTTCTAATAATGATAGAGATCTCCAATGAACACTAGAAAGGTCTGCCCTTCTAGCATCCAGCCTGTTACTGGGTTTTTGTAACAAGTAGTCAGTATCCTGGTCCAATTATCCATTAGAATTTAGTCAGATTCAATAGTGCTTCAGGATTACAACTGGTAGGCTACTAACTAAA
Source organism: Cherax quadricarinatus (assembly GCF_038502225.1). Lineage (NCBI taxonomy): Eukaryota > Metazoa > Arthropoda > Malacostraca > Decapoda > Parastacidae > Cherax > Cherax quadricarinatus. The sequence goes on along the minus strand of NC_091350.1, from coordinate 12,184,864 downwards.
GAAATTAAAGTTTAATAAGTTTATTAATAACAATAAAGTTGTCTAGGTGTATAAGATCAAAGTAAATTATAGTAATCAATTGAATATAATATAGGATGCAAGTTCCTACACTTTTCTAGTGTACAGTAGTATTGTGCTGAAGGTGCATATCACATCTTTATGGCTTTTAAGTACCGTCTGGTACATTGTTAACATTTAATAACATAATACATATATATATATATATATATATATATATATATATATATATATATATATATATATATATATATATATATACATTTTACAAGTAAGTTTGTGTGTATGTGTGTAAGTGCTCTAAGTAGTTCGCTATGTCTCAAGACTCGACTAGACTTAACCAGTGACTGACTAAAAGTCCTCACATAAACTAACTTCTTGACCAACCTGGCAATCAGAACAGCTTGCTTGAACAATAAAGCGACTGTTAAGCCGAACAGCAATATAACAAGCAACAGCGACACAGAATCAGGAACAAGGAGATAATATAACGACACTAAGTAGGGACCATCTGCAGATCCTCCACAAAAGTCATAAAACTCCCATACTACTGAATCTAAGTTCAGCATTAGAAAATCCCCGACTGTGAGAGTACACAGATACCAGTACAAATTAGGTCAGAAGCTACAGCTCAGGACCTGAGTTTCTCAGAGTGTCTAAGTGACACACAACCTCAGTACAACGTCGAAAATCACTAAGTCTAAGCTATGTTCTATGAGTTACAGAGTTACACAGAACCAATAACAAGAAAGTGACAGAGACGATCTTCCAACAAGAGCCCGCAATGGAGAGCTGGAGAGGGAAGTCTTGTTAGAAGCAACGTCAAACAGACAAGAAGGAGCACAAGCCAGGCAGACTCACTCCTGGTGAGGTGTGATTACCCCACCCTGATCACGTGACTCTCCATGGACTGCTGCTGCCCAGCAATACAGAGAAGCCCGCAGCGTAACGAGCGAAATGCTTGTTAGACAATGTTGTCAGTTACTTAACACTCGAACTATGAGCACTGAATAATATATAAATGTTATATCCTACCTAATAATATAACTAAGTCAAATAATAATATAAAGCAATATATTTACGATTTAGCTAATATTGCAAATATAAGCAATATAAAATTATATGAACAGATAATATACATTATATACATTGTGACCCATTCAGAGGTCGCAATATTCATCAATATAGAAACATTATCAGCTCATATAACAAAACAAGAGACAGAAAAGCAATAATTAATCAAGAACTGACGCAACACTGAGGATAATAAAAGACAGGAATGGTGGTATCAAACAGACAGGAATGGTGGCATCAAAAAGACAGGAATGGTGGCATCAAAAAGACAGGAATGGTGGCATCAAAAACACAGGAATGGCGGTATCAAAAAGAACTTTTAAGTTTTTCTTGAGGTGGTAAGTGTAACAAAGACTTTAATAGATTGATAATCTTCAAGCAGATGGCGAGAGAGGTACTAAGATACAAAACATTCTCATAGATGGTAACAGGAATGTTTACACTAAAGAAGACAAGAAATGGTGGGGGAGGTGAGTAACAACGCAGGAAAACATCACAACTGCCTTCAGAGTAAGAAAACAAGTTTATTTAGGTGTAATTTTACACAATTGTGGATGATTACAATTGTCTTACAGAGTAACATATATGTGTTACTATGTAACATACGTGAGAGCGGGTTATTACATTACATTCAACGCACCACAACTCTATCCTATATGAGTATACATCATCAGTCAGAAGCCCACACATTAGCACACCTACATGTCTGTCTGTCCCACATATGTAGGCAACCAACAACTACATGGAAAAAACAAAAAGGTACTGATCTTAACATCTACAGAATGCGAAAAGAGGTGAGATATGATCAACACATGACGGACATACAGACATATCGAACAAGACGAGTGTTGAACACGAGTGTGAAAAATAAACTTGCACTGAAGGAAGCTGAACACCCAAATAAGCAACAGTGACGTTGAGAAAAAAAATCATGAAACAAACACAAACATTATTTCAATAAAGCGGAGTGCAGTATGTTATACAATAAGCGTGATAAACATAGTATATTTTTACTTAACAGAAAGACCCTTGTTATGCAGAGCAATTAGGGCAGCCTTTAAACTAAATTATTATAAATATACTAGAATAAGATACAAGTGAGGTGATTAATGAGACACTTGTGTAACATCTGAGTATCAATAAGAATACAACTGAGGTGATTAATGAGACACTTGTGTAACATCTGAGTATCAATAAGAATACAATTGAGGTGATTAGTTTCCTCTCCTAAGTTCGGGTTATTTGTGAAAAGTTAAGAAATGCTTCTTAAATTTAGTAAAGACAAAACACAATAAAGCGTAACCAACAAGACGTTTGAAATCTGAACGATTATTCCTAGTGGAGGTGGAATAGTTGGTCTACTGAGGATAAACTGGTCTCTTTAACCTATTGGTGGGGTGATGGGTGAGTGTGGCTGGTGATGGGGAAGTGAGACTGGTGATGGGGTAGTGTCTGGTAATGGGGTTATAGGGTAGTGAGTTAAATCAGACACATGTGCAACTCTTGGGTATCTTTATTGAGGAAATGTTTCGCCACACAGTGGCTTCATCAGTTCATACAAAGGATAAACTTGAAGAACAGGAGGAGAATGAGGTAATCAGTCCCTCAACCTTGAGTCAAACCATTCATCTACAAACCTGTCAGACACTGCAACTTCTTGGGATCTTAATACTTGGGAATTCTTCGCTTGCCTAACCCTTGGGCACGACCTACTTCCACACTGGACAAGTGTGACACCACCTATGACTGCTGCACCTCTCCTGCCATACGGTTTATAAGCTCCTTCTCCGCTCATATGCCGTATTCTATTCAAGATTGATGGACTGACCACATCGACTCAAGGTTGAGGGACTGATTACCTCATTCTCCTCCTGTTCTTCAAGTTTATCCTTTGTATGGACTGATGAAGCCACTGTGTGGCGAAACGTTTCCTCAATAAAGATACCCAAGAGTTGCGCACGTGTCTAATTTAACAACGTGTCGGTTCTTTGAACCATTCATCTACACAGGGTAGTGAGGCTGGTGATAGGATAGTGATGCTGGTGATGGTGTGATGGGGGACTGAGGCTGGTAATGGAGTAGTGATACTGTTGATGGGGTGATGGGGTAGTGAGGCAGGTGATGGGTGATTGGGTAATGAGGCTGGTGATGGGGAAGTAATGCTGGTGATGGGGTGATGGGTAGTGAGGTTGGTGATGGGGTAGTGATACTGGAGATGGGGTGATAGGGTAGTGAGGCTGGTGATGGGGTGATGGGTAGTGAGGCTGGTGATGGAGTAGCTATGCTGATGATGGGGTAATGAGGCTGGTGATGGGGTAGTGACGCCGATGATGGCGTGATGGGGTAGTGAGGCTGGTGATGAGGTAATGATACTGGTGATGGGGTAGTGATGCTGGTGATGGGGTAGTGACGTTGGTGATACGGTGATGGGGTACGAGGTTGGTGATGGGGTAGTGATGCTAGTGATGGGGTAGTGATGCTTGTGATGAGGTGATGGGGTAATAAAGTTGGTGATGGGGTAGTGATGTTGGTGGTGGGGGAAGTGAGGCTGGTGATGGGGTAGTGAGGCTGGTGATGGGTAGCGATGTTGGTGATGGGGTAGTGAGGCTGGTGACGCAGTAGTAATGTTGGTGATCGGGTAGTGAGGCTGGTGATAGGGTAGTGAGGCTGGTGATGGGTAGCGATGTTGGTGATGAGGTAATGAGACTGGTGATGGGGTAGTGACGCCGATGATGGCGTGATGAGGTAGTGAGGCTGGTGATGAGGTAGTGATACTGGTGATGGGGTAGTGAGGCTGGTGATGGGGTAGTGACGTTGGGGATGCGGTGATGGGGTAGTGAGGTTGGTGATGGGGTAGTGATGCTGATGATGGGGTAGTAAGGTTGGTGATGGGGTAGTGATGTTGGTGGTGGGGCAGTGAGGCTGGTGATAGGTTAGTGAGGCTGGTGATGGAGTAGTAATGTTGGTGATCGGGTAGTGAGGCTGGTGATGGGGTAGCGAGGCTGGTGATGGGGTAGTGAGGCTGGTGATGGGTAGCGATGTTGGTGATGGGGCAGTGAGGCTGGTGATGGAGTAATGATGTTGGTGATGGGGTAGTAACGTTGTTGATGGGGTAGAGAGGCTGGTGATGGTGTAGTGAGGCTGGGGATGGTGTAGTGAGGCTGGTGATGGGGTAGTGATGTTGGTGATGGGGTAGTAATGTTGGTGATGGGGTAGTGAGGCTGGTGATGGGGTAGTGAGGCTGGTGATGGGGTAGTGATGTCGGTGATGGGGTAGTAATGTAGGTGATGGGGTAGTGAGGCTGGTGATGGGGTAGTGAGGCTGGTGATGGTGTAGTGAGGCTGGTGATGGTGTAGTGAGGCTGGTGATGGGGTAGTGCGGCTGGTGATGGGGTAGTGAGGCTGGTGATGGGGTAGTGAGGCTGGTGATGGGGTAGTGAGGCTGGTGATGGGGTAGTGAGGCTGGTGATGGGATAGTGATGTTGGTGATGGGGTAGTAATGTTGGTGATGGGGTGGTGAGGCTGGTGATGGGGTAGTGAGGCTGGTGATGGGGTAGTGATGTTGGTGAGGGGGTAGTAATGTTGGTGATGGGGTAGTGAGGCTGGTGATGGGGTAGTGAGGCTGGTGATGGGGTAGTGATGTTGGTGATGGGGAAGTAATGTTGGTGATGGGGTAGTGAGGCTGGTGATGGGGTAGTGAGGCTGGTGATGGGGTAGTGAGGCTGGTGATGGTGTAGTGAGGCTGGTGATGGGGTAGTGAGGCTGGTGATGGGGTAGTGAGGCTGATGATGGGGTAGTGCGGCTGGTGATGGGGTAGTGAGGCTGGTGATGGGTAGTGAGGCTGATGATGGGGTAGTGCGGCTGGTGATGGGGTAGTGAGGCTGATGATGGGGTAGTGAGGCTGGTGATGGGGTAGTGAGGCTGATGATGGAGTAGTGCGGCTGGTGATGGGGTAGTGAGGCTGATGATGGGGTAGTGAGGCTGGTGATGGGGTAGTGAGGCTGATGATGGGGTAGTGAGGCTGATGGGGTCGTGCGGCTGTTGATGGGGTAGTGAGGCTGTTGATGGGGTAGTGAGGCTGGTGATGGGGTAGTGAGGCTGATGATGGGGTAGTGAGGCTGGTGATGGGGTAGTGAGGCTGGTGATGGGGTAGTGAGGCTGGTGAGGTAGTGAGGCTGATGATGGGGTAATGAGGCTGGTGATGGGGTAGTGAGGCTGTGTTGGGGTAGTGAGGCTGGTGATGGGGTAGTGAGGCTGGTGATGGGGTAGTGAGGCTGGTGATGGGGTAGTGAGGCTGGTGATGGGGTAGTGAGGCTGGTGATGGGGTAGTGAGGCTGGTGATGGGGTAGTGAGGCTGGTGATGGGGTAGTGAGGCTGGTGATGGGGTAGTGAGGCTGGTGAGGGGGTAGTGAGGCTGGTGATGGGGTAGTGAGGCTGGTGATGGGGTAGTGAGGCTGATGATGGGGTAGTGAGGCTGGTGATGGGGTAGTGAGGCTGGTGATGGGGTAGTGAGGCTGGTGATGGGGTAGTGAGGCTGGTGATGGGGTAGTGAGGCTGATGATGGGGTAGTGCGGCTGGTGATGGGGTAGTGAGGCTGATGATGGGGTAGTGAGGCTGGTGATGGGGTAGTGCGGCTGGTGATGGGGTAGTGAGGCTGATGATGGGGTAGTGAGGCTGGTGATGGGGTAGTGAGGCTGATGATGGGGTAGTGAGGCTGGTGATGGGGTAGTGAGGCTGGTGATGGGGTAGTGCGGCTGGTGATGGGGTAGTGAGGCTGATGATGGGGTAGTGAGGCTGGTGATGGGGTAGTGAGGCTGGTGATGGGGTAGTGAGGCTGATGATGGAGTAGTGAGGCTGGTGATGGGGTAGTGAGGCTGATGATGGGGTAGTGAGGCTGGTGATGGGGTAGTGAGGCTGATGATGGGGTAGTGAGGCTGGTGATGGGGTAGTGAGGCTGGTGATGGGGTAGTGAGGCTGGTGATGGGGTAGTGAGGCTGATGATGGGGTAGTGAGGCTGGTGATGGGGTAGTGCGGCTGGTGATGGGGTAGTGAGGCTGGTGATGGGGTAGTGAGGCTGGTGATGGGGTAGTGAGGCTGGTGATGGGGTAGTGAGGCTGGTGATGGGGTAGTGAGGCTGGTGATGGGATAGTGATGTTGGTGATGGGGTAGTAATGTTGGTGGTGGGGCAGTGAGGCTGGTGATGGGGTGATGATGGGGTAGTGAGGCTGGTGATGATGGGGTAGTGAGGCTGGTGATGGGGTAGTGAGGCTGGTGATGGGGTAGTGAGGCTGGTGATGGGGTAGTGAGGCTGGTGATGGGGTAGTGAGGCTGGTGATGGGGTAGTGAGGCTGGTGATGGGGTAGTGAGGCTGATGATGGGGTAGTGAGGCTGGTGATGGGGTAGTGAGGCTGGTGATGGGGTAGTGAGGCTGGTGATGGGGTAGTGAGGCTGGTGATGGGGTAGTGAGGCTGATGATGGGGTAGTGAGGCTGGTGATGGGGTAGTGAGGCTGGTGATGGGGTAGTGAGGCTGGTGATGGGGTAGTGAGGCTGGTGATGGGGTAGTGAGGCTGGTGATGGGGTAGTGAGGCTGATGATGGGGTAGTGCGGCTGGTGATGGGGTAGTGAGGCTGGTGATGGGGTAGTGAGGCTGATGATGTAGTGATGGTGATGGGGTAGTGAGGCTGGTGATGGGGTAGTGAGGCTGGTGATGGGGTAGTGAGGCTGATGATGGGGTAGTGAGGCTGGTGATGGGGTAGTGGTGATGGGGTAGTGAGGCTGGTGGTGGGGTAGTGAGGCTGATGATGGGGTAGTGAGGCTGGTGATGGGGTAGTGAGGCTGATGGGGTAGTGATGGGGTAGTGAGGCTGATGATGGGGTAGTGCGGCTGATGATGGGGTAGTGAGGCTGGTGATGGGGTAGTGAGGCTGGGGTGATGGGGTAGTGAGGCTGATGATGGGGTAGTGAGGCTGGTGATGGGGTAGTGAGGCTGGTGATGGGGTAGTGAGGCTGGTGATGGGGTAGTGAGGCTGGTGATGGGGTAGTGAGGCTGGTGATGGGGTAGTGAGGCTGGTGATGGGGTAGTGAGGCTGGTGATGGGGTAGTGAGGCTGGTGATGGGGTAGTGAGGCTGGTGATGGGGTAGTGAGGCTGGTGATGGGGTAGTGAGGCTGGTGATGGGGTAGTGAGGCTGGTGATGGGGTAGTGAGGCTGGTGATGGGGTAGTGAGGCTGGTGATGGGGTAGTGAGGCTGGTGATGGGGTAGTGAGGCTGGTGATGGGGTAGTGAGGCTGGTGATGGTGTAGTGAGGCTGGTGATGGGGTAGTGAGGCTGGTGATGGTGTAGTGAGGCTGGTGATGGTGTAGTGAGGCTGGTGATGGTGTAGTGAGGCTGGTGATGGGGTAGTGAGGCTGGTGATGGTGTAGTGAGGCTGGTGATGGGGTAGTGAGGCTGGTGATGGGGTAGTGAGGCTGGTGATGGGGTAGTGAGGCTGGTGATGGGGTAGTGAGGCTGGTGATGGGGTAGTGAGGCTGGTGATGGGGTAGTGAGGCTGGTGAAGGGGTAGTGCGGCTGGTGATGGGGTAGTGAGGCTGGTGATGGGGTAGTGAGGCTGATGATGGGGTAGTGAGGCTGGTGATGGGGTAGTGAGGCTGATGATGGGGTAGTGCGGCTGGTGATGGGGTAGTGAGGCTGGTGATGGGGTAGTGAGGCTGGTGATGGGGTAGTGAGGCTGGTGATGGGGTAGTGAGGCTGGTGATGGGGTAGTGAGGCTGATGATGGGGTAGTGCGGCTGGTGATGGGGTAGTGAGGCTGGTGATGGGGTCAAGAGGGGCACTTCAAGGCTGTGTCATGACAGTGAGAGAGTATAATAGGTAACTTCCCCTTTACCCGCATCACTGTGCAGTGATTTATCAACCTCGCAGTGACAGGACACGTGTTGCATGACACTGCCGCCGTACACGTGGACCAATAACTCACCAACATTGTCACTGCTGCTGTCACCAGCACCGCCACTGCTGCAGTCACCAGCATTGTCACTGCTTCTGTCGCAAGCACAGCAACTGCTGCTGTCACCAGCACAGTCACTGCTGCTGCCACCAGCACAGCCATTGCTGCTGTCACCAGCACAGCCACTGCTCTGTCACTAGCACAGTCACTGCTGCAGTCACCAGCAGTCATTGATGCTGTCACAAGCACAGTCACTGATGCTGTGAATAGCAACGCCACTGCTGCTGCCACCAGCACTGCCATTGCTGCTGTCACCAGCACAGTCACTGCTGCTGTCACCAGCACCGCCACTGCTGCTGTCACCAGCACAGCCACTGCTCTGTCACCAGCACAGTCACTGCTGCTGTCACCAGCACAGCCATTGCTGCTGTCACCAGCAAAGCCACTGCTCTGTCACTAGCACAGTCACTGCTGCTGTCACCAGCAGTCATTGATGCTGTCACCAACACAGTCACTGATGCTGTCACCAGCACCGCCACTGCTGCTGTCACCAGCACCGTCACTGCTGCTGTCACCAGCACCGCAACTGCTGCTGTCACCAGCACAGCCAATGCTGCTGTCACCAGCACCGTCACTGCTGTTGTCACCAGCACAGTCACTGCTGCTGCCACCAGCACAGCCATTGCTGCTGTCACCAGTACAGCCACTGCTCTGTCACTAGCACATTCACTGCTGCAGTCACCAGCAGTCATTGATGCTGTCACCAGCACAGTCACTGATGCTGTGAACAGCACCGCCACTGCTGCTGTCACCAGCACTGCCATTGCTGCTGTCACCAGCACAGTCACTACTGCTGTCACCAGCACAGTCACTGCTGCTGTCACCAGCACCGCCACTCCTGCTGTCACCAGCACAGCCACTGCTCTGTCACCAGCACAGTCACTGCTGCTGTCACCAGCACAGCCACTGCTCTGTCACTAGCACAGTCACTGCTGCTGTCACCAGAAGTCATTGATGCTGTCACCAGCACAGTCACTGAGGCTGTTACCAGCACCGCCATTGCTGCTGTCACCAGCACAGCCACTGCTCTGTCACTAGCACAGTCACTGCTGCTGTCACCAGAAGTCATTGATGCTGTCACCAGCACAGCCACTGATGCTGTCACAAGCACCGTCACTGCTGCTGTCACCAGCACAGTCACTGCTGCTGACACCAGCACCGCCAATGCTGCTGTCACCAGCACCGCCACTGCTGCTGTCACCAGCACTGCCACTGCTGCTGTCACCAGCACAGTCACTACTGCTGTCACCAGCACAGGCACTGCTGCTGTCACCAGCACCGCCACTGCTGCTGTCACCAGCACAGCCACTGCTCTGTCACCAGCACAGTCACTGCTGCTGTCACCAGCACAGCCATTGCTGCTGTCACCGGCAAAGCCACTGCTCGGTCACCAACACAGTCACTGATGCTTTCACCAGCACCGCCACTGCTGCTGTCACCAGCACCGTCACTGCTGCTGTCACCAGGACCGCAACTGCTGCTGTCACCAGCACAGCCAATGCTGCTGTCACCAGCAGTCATTGATGCTGTCACCAGCACAGTCACTGATGCTGTGAACAGCACCGCCACTGCTGCTGTCACCAGCACTGCCATTGCTGCTGTCACCAGCACAGTCACTACTGCTGTCACAGGCACAGTCACTGCTGCTGTCACCAGCACCGCCACTGCTGCTGTCACCAGCACTGCCAATGCTGATGTCACCAGCACAGTCACTGCTGCTGCCACCAGCACAGCCATTGCTGCTGTCACCAGCACAGCCACTGCTCTGTCACTAGCACAGTCACTGCTGCAGTCACCAGCAGTCATTGATGCTGTCACAAACACAGTCACTGATGCTGTGAACAGCACCGCCACTGCTGCTGTCACCAGCACTGCCATTGCTGCTGTCATCAGCACAGTCACTACTGCTGTCACCAGCACAGTCACTGCTGCTGTCACCAGCACCGCCACTGCTGCTGTCACCAGTACAGCCACTGCTCTGTCACCAGCACAGTCACTGCTGCTGTCACCAGCACAGCCCTTGCTGCTGTAACCAGCAAAGCCACTGCTCTGTCACTAGCACAGTCACTGCTGCTGTCACCAGAAGTCATTGATGCTGTCACCAGCAAGTCACTGATGCTGGTACCAGCACCGCCATTGCTGCTGTCACCAGCACAGTCACTGATGCTGTCACAAGCACCGCCACTGCTGCTGTCACCAGCACAGTCACTGCTGCTGCCACCAGCACAGTCACTGCTACTGTCACCAGCAAAGTCACTACTGCTGTCACCAGCACCGCCACTGCTGCTGTCACCAGCACAGTCACTACTGCTGTCACCAGCACAGTCACTGCTGCTGTCACCAGCGCCGCCACTGCTGGTGTCACCAGCACAGTCACTACTGCTGTCACCAGCACCGCCACTGCTGCTGTCACCAGCACAGTCACTAATGCTGTCACCAGCACAGTCACTACTGCTGTCACCAGCACAGTCACTGCTGCTGTCACCAGCACAGTCACTGCTGCTGTTACCAGCACCGCCGCTGCTGCTGTCACCAGCACAGTCACTACTGCTGTCACCAGCACAGTCACTGCTGCTGTCACCAGCACAGTCACTGCTGCTGTCACCAGCACAGTCACTGCTGCTGTCACCAGCACAGTCACTACTGCTGTCACCAGCACCGCCACTGCTGCTGTCACCAGCACAGCCACTGCTCTGTCACCAGCACAGTTACTGCTGTTGTCACCAGCACAGTCACTGCTGCTGTCACCAGCACAGTCACTGCTGCTGTCACCAGCACAGCCACTGCTCTGTCACCAGCACAGTTACTGCTGCTGTCACCAGCAGTCATTGATGCTGTCACCAACACAGTCACTGATGCTGTCACCAGCACCGCCACTGCTTCAGTCAACAGCACAGTCACTGCTGCTGACTCCAGCACCGCCACTGCTGCTGTCACCAGCACCGCCACTGCTGCTGTCTCAAGCACCGCCACTGCTGCTGTCTCAAGCACCGCCACTGCTGCTGTCACCAGCACCGCCACTGCTGCTGTCACCAGCACAATCACAGCTGAAGTCACCAGAACCGCCACTTCTGCAGTCAACAGCACAGTCACTGTTGCTGTCACCAGCACCGCCACTGCTGCTGTCACCAGTACCGCCACTACTGGTGTCACCCGCAGTCACTGCTGCTGTCACCAACAGTCACTGATGCTGTCACCAGGACAGTCACTGATGCTGTCACCAGGACAGTCACTGATGCTGTCTCCAGCACACTCACTGATGCTGTCACCAGCACCATCACTACTGCTGTCATCAGCAAATTCGCTGCTGCTGTCACCAACAGTCACTAATGCTGTCACCAGGACAGTCACTGATGCTGTCTCCAGCACACTCACTCATGCTGTCACCAGCACCGCCACTACTGCTGTCACCAGCACAGTCACTGCAGCTGTCACCAACAGTCACTGATGCTGTCACCCGGACAGTCACTGATGCTGTCTCCAACACAGTCACTGCTGCTGTCACCAGCATAGTCACTGATGCTGTCTCCAACAGAGTCACTGCTGCTGTCATCAGCATAGTCACTGATGCTGTCTCCAGCAGAGTCACTGCTGCTGTCACCAACTGTCACTGATGCTGTCACCAGGACAGTCATTGATGCTGTCACCTGCACAGCCACTGCTGCTGTCACCAGCACAGTCACTGCTGCTGTCACCAACATCCACTGCTGCTGTCACCAGCGCAGTCACTGCTGCTGTCACCAGCACAGTCACTGCTGTCACCTGAACAGTCACTGCTGCTGTCACCAGCACAGTCACTGATACTGTCTCCAGCACATTCACTACTGCTGCTGTCACCAACAGTCACTGATGCTGTCACCAGGACAGTCACTGCTGCTGTCTTCAGCACAGTCACTGCTGCTGTCACCAGCACAGTCACTGCTGCTGTCACTAACAGTCACTGATGCTGTCACCAGGACAGCCACTGATGCTGTCTCCAGCAAAGTCACTGATGCTGTCACCAGGACAGTCACTGATGCTGTCTCCAGCACAGTCACTGCTGCTATCACCAGCACAGTCACTGCTGCTATCACCACCACAGTCACTGCTGCTGTAACCAACAGTCACTGATGCTGTGACCACGACAGTCACTGATGCTGTCTTCAGCACAGTCACTGTTGCTGTCTTCAGCACAGTCACTGCTGCTGTCACCAGCACAGTCACTGCTGCTGTCACCAGCACAGACACTGCTGCTGTCACCAGCACAGTCACTGCTGCTGTCACCAGCACAGTCACTGATGCTGTCACCAGCACAGCCACTGCTGCTGTCACCACCACCGCCACTACTGCTGTCACCAGCACAGTCACTGCTGCTGTCACCAGCACAGTCATTGTTGCTGTCACCTGCACAGTCACTGATGCTATGACCAGCACCGCCACTGCTGCTGTCACCAGCACAGTCATTGCTGCTGTCACCAGCACAGTCATTGATACTACCAGCATAGTCACTGCAGTTGTCAACAGCACCGTCAATGCTGCTATTACCACCACAGTAAATGTTGCTGTCACCAGCAGTCACTGTTCCTGTCACTAGCACCGCAACTGCTGCTGTCACCACCACAGTCACTGATGTTATCACCAGCACAGTCACTGCTGCTGTCACCAAGACAGTCACTAGGACAGTCAACAAGACATTCACTAGGACAGTCACCAAGACAGTCACTAGACAGTCACCAAGAAAGCCACCAGCACAGTCACCAAGACAGACAGTCAAGAAAAGAGTCACCAAGCTAAGTCACGAAGACAGTCACGAAACACACATCAGAAGAGTCAACAAGACAGTCACGAAGACAGCCACCAACACAATCACCAAGACAGACACAAGGACAGTCACGAAGACAGTCACCAAGATCAATAGTTGTGTTAATTATGTTGTTGATGTTGATACTGATATTGTGTTCCAGTGGTTATATCTACACTGCCAGGTAGGTGGTACTGGGTAGGTGAAGGTAGAGGAGCAGGTGGTACTGGGTAGGTGAAGGTAGAGGAGCAGGTGGTACTGGGTAGGTGAAGGAAGAGGAGCAGGTGGTACTGGGTAGGTGAAGGTAGAGGAGCAGGTGGTACTGGGTAGGTGAAGGTAGAGGAGCAGGTGGTACTGGGTAGGTGAAGGTAGAGGAGCAGGTGGTACTGGGTAGGTGAAGGTAGAGGATCAGGTGGTACTGGGTAGGTGAAGGTAGAGGATCAGGTGGTACTGGGTAGTTGAAGGTAGAGGAGCAGGTGGTACTGGGTAGGTGAAGGTAGAGGAGCAGGTGGTACTGGGTAGGTGAAGGTAGAGGATCAGGTGGTACTGGGTAGGTGACGGTAGAGGATCAGGTGGTACTGGGTAGGTGAAGGTAGAGGAGCAGGTGGTACTGGGTAGGTAAAGGTAGAGGAGCAGGTGGTACTGGGTAGGTGAAGGTAGAGGAGCAGGTGGTACTGGGTAGGTGAAGGTAGAGGATCAGGTGGTACTGGGTAGGTGAAGGTAGAGGAGCAGGTGGTACTGGGTAGGTGAAGGTAGAGGATCAGGTGGTACTGGGTAGGTAAAGGTAGAGGAGCAGGTGGTACTGGGTAGGTGAAGGTAGAGGAGCAGGTGGTACTGGGTAGGTAAAGGTAGAGGAGCAGGTGGTACTGGGTAGATGAAGGTAGAGGAGCATGGGGTACTGGGTAGGTAAAGGTAGAGGAGCAGGTGGTACTGGGTAGGTGAAGGTAGAGGAGCATGGGGTACTGGGTAGGTAAAGGTAGAGGAGCAGGTGGTACTGGGTAGGTGAAGGTAGAGGAGCAGGTGGTACTGGGTAGGTGAAGGTAGAGGAGCAGGTGGTACTGGGTAGGTGAAGGTAGAGGAGCAGGTGGTACTGGGTAGGTGAAGGTAGAGGAGCAGGTGGTACTGGGTAGGTAAAGGTAGAGGAGCAGGTGGTACTGGGTAGGTGAAGGTAGAGGAGCAGGTGGTACTGGGTAGGTGAAGGTAGAGGAGCAGGTGGTACTGGGTAGGTGAAGGTAGAGGAGCAGGTGGTACTGGGTAGGTGAAGGTAGAGGAGCAGGTGGTACTGGGTAGGTAAAGGTAGAGGAGCAGGTGGTACTGGGTAGGTGAAGGTAGAGGAGCAGGTGGTACTGGGTAGGTGAAGGTAGAGGAGCAGGTGGTACTGGGTAGGTGAAGGTAGAGGAGCAGGTGGTACTGGGTAGGTGAAGGTAGAGGAGCAGGTGGTACTGGGTAGGTAAAGGTAGAGGAGCAGGTGGTACTGGGTAGGTGAAGGTAGAGGAGCATGGGGTACTGGGTAGGTAAAGGTAGAGGAGCAGGTGGTACTGGGTAGGTGAAGGTAGAGGAGCATGGGGTACTGGGTAGGTAAAGGTAGAGGAGCAGGTGGTACTGGGTAGGTGAAGGTAGAGGAGCAGGTGGTACTGGGTAGGTGAAGGTAGAGGAGCAGGTGGTACTGGGTAGGTAAAGGTAGAGGAGCAGGTGGTACTGGGTAGGTGAAGGTAGAGGAGCATGGGGTACTGGGTAGGTAAAGGTAGAGGAGCAGGTGGTACTGGGTAGGTGAAGGTAGAGGAGCATGGGGTACTGGGTAGGTAAAGGTAGAGGAGCAGGAGGTACTGGGTAGGTGAAGGTAGAGGAGCAGGTGGTACTGGGTAGGTGAAGGTAGAGGAGCAGGTGGTACTGGGTAGGTGAAGGTAGAGGAGCAGGTGGTACTGGGTAGGTGAAGGTAGAGGAGCAGGTGGTACTGGGTAGGTGAAGGTAGAGGAGCAGGTGGTACTGGGTAGGTGAAGGTAGAGGAGCAGGTGGTACTGGGTAGGTGAATGTAGAGGAGCAGGTGGTACTGGGTAGTTGAAGGTAGAGGATCAGGTGGTACTGGGTAGGTGAAGGTAGAGGAGCAAGAGGTACTGGGTAATTGAAGGTAGAGGAGCAGGTGGTACTGGGTAGGTGAAGGTAGAGGAGCAGGTGGTACTGGGTAGGTGAAGGTAGAGGAGCATGGGGTACTGGGTAGGTAAAGGTAGAGGAGCAGGTGGTACTGGGTAGGTGAAGGTAGAGGAGCAGATGGTACTGGGTAGGTGAAGGTAGAGGAGCAGGTGGTACTGGGTAAGTGAAGGTAGAGGAGGAGGTGGTACTGGGTAGGTGAAGGTAGAGGAGCAGGTGGTACTGGGTAGGTGAAGGTAGAGGAGCAGGTGGTACTGGGTAGGTGAAGGTAGAGGAGCAGGTGGTACTGGGTAGTTGAAGGTAGAGGATCAGGTGGTACTGGGTAGGTGAAGGTAGAGGAGCAGGTGGTACTGGGTAGTTGAAGGTAGAGGATCAGGTGGTACTGGGTAGTTGAAGGTAGAGGATCAGGTGGTTTGAAGGTGTCTTCACAAAATACAACTTCAACAACAAGAACATCAACTGGGACCAGGTAAACCATGTCCTAAACGAAACATGTTGGGAAGATGTCTTAAATGACATGGATCCAAACCAGTGCCTTGAAAGGATCAACTTCCTGGTAGCCGAAGCATGTTCTAGGCATATTCCCCTAAGAAAGAAGAAGAGCAGGAGTAAACTGGAGAGAAAAAGACGCTCCCTCTACAGAAGACGACGAAGAGTCACTGAGCTCCTCAGGAGTGCTAGAATATCTGATACACGAAAGGAGGCGCTGACCAGGGAAGTGGAAACTATCGAACTTAAGCTAAATGACTCTTACAGGAACCAGGAGAGGCAGGAGGAGCTTAAAGCTATTAGTGAAATTGAAAGAAATTCAAAATATTTCTTTTCATATGCCAAAAACAAGGCAAATACCACATCTAGTATCGGGCCCTTACTCAGACAGGATGGGACTTACACAGACGACAACAAGGAAATGAGTGAAATATTGAACTCCCAGTACGACTCTGTGTTTAGTGAACCACTAATCGGTCTGAGGATCGACGACCCAAATGATTTCTTCATGAATGAGCCTCAAAACTCCATAAATGTATGCCAGATTTCCGACATTACCCTAACTCCGATAGATTTCGAAAAAGCCATTGACAACATGCCTATGCACTCAGCCCCGGGCCCAGACTCGTGGAACTCTGTTTTCATTAAGAACTGCAAGAAACCCCTCTCGCGTGCCCTAAGTACACTATGGAGGAGGAGCTTGGACATGGGTGAAATTCCACAGTCACTTAAAACAACGGATATAGCCCCGCTCCATAAAGGTGGCAGCAAAGCATTAGCTAAGAACTATAGACCAATAGCTCTGACGTCCCACATCATAAAAATCTTTGAAAGAGTGCTAAGAAGCAGGATTGCAAATCACCTGGATTCCCAAAATCTGCACAATCCAGGGCAACATGGGTTCAGGGCAGGTCGCTCCTGCCTCTCACAACTACTGAATCACTATGACATGGCCTTGGATGCACTGGAAGAAAATCAGAATGCAGATGTAATATACACAGACTTTGCAAAAGCATTTGACAAATGCGATCATGGCGTAATAGCCCATAAAATACGTGCTAAAGGAATAACTGGGAAAGTGGGGAGATGGATCTTCAACTTCCTAACAAATCGAACACAAAGAGTAGTGGTCAACAGAGTTAAATCGGAGGCTGCCATAGTGAAGAGCTCTGTTCCACAAGGCAGAGTACTCGCCCCCATCTTATTCCTTATCCTCATATCAGACATAAACAGAGATATACACCACAGCACCGTATCATCCTTTGCGGATGATACTAGGATCTGCATGAGGCTGTCATCTGCTGAGGACGCGGTTAACCTCCAAGAAGATATAAACAAAGTTTTCCAGTGGGCAACGGTAAACAATATGATGTTCAATGAGGACAAATTCCAACTACTCCGTTATGGAAAACTGGAGGAGATAATAACTAGAACAGAGTATACTACTGACTCCGGCCATACAATAGAGCGAAAAAATAATGTAAGGGACCTGGGAGTAGTAATGTCTGAGGATCTCACTTTCAAGGATCACAACAGTGCCACGATCGCACGTGCAAAGAAAATGATAGGATGGATAATGAGAACTTTCAAAACGAGAGATGTCAAGCCCATGATGATCCTTTTCATATCACTTGTTCTCTCTAGGCTGGAATACTGCTGTACATTAACATCTCCATACAAAGCAGGTGAAATCGCAGATCTAAAGAGTGTACAGAGATCCTTTACTGCACGTATAAGTTCTGTCAAGCACCTTAACTACTGGGAACGCTTGGAAGCACTTGACTTGTACTCGTTGGAACGCAGGAGGGAGAGATATATCATAATCTACACTTGGAAAATCTTGGAAGGAATGGTCCCAAATCTGCACACAGAAATCACTCCCTACGAAAGTAAAAGACTGGGCAGGCGATGCAAAATGCCGCCAATAAAAAGTAGGGGCGCCATTGGTACACTAAGAGAAAACACCATAAGTGTCCGGGGCCCAAAACTGTTCAACAGCCTCCCATCAAGCATTAGGGGAATTGCCAATAAACCCCTGGCTGCCTTCAAGAGAGAGCTGGACAGATACCTAAAGTCAGTGCCGGATCAGCCGGGCTGTGGCTCGTACGTCGGACTGCGTGCGGCCAGCAGTAACAGCCTAGTTGATCAGCCCCTGATCCATCGGGAGGCCTGGTCATGGACCGGGCCGCGGGGGCGTTGATCCCCGGAATAACCTCCAGGTAACCTCCAGGTAGGTGAAGGTAGAGGAGCAGGTGGTACTGGGTAGTTGAAGGTAGAGGAGCAGGTGGTACTGGGTAGTTGAAGGTAGAGGAGCAGGTGGTACTGGGTAGGTGAAGGTAGAGGAGCAGGTGGTACTGGGTAGGTGAAGGTAGAGGATCAGGTGGTACTGGGTAGGTGAAGGTAGAGGAGCAGGTGGTACTGGGTAGTTGAAGGTAGAGGAGCAGGTGGTACTGTGTAGGTGAAGGAAGAGGAGCAGGTGGTACTGGGTAGGTGAAGGTAGAGGAGCAGGTGGTACTGGGTAGGTGAAGGTAGAGGAGCAGGTGGTACTGGGTAGGTGAAGGTAGAGGAGCAGGTGGTACTGGGTAGGTGAAGGTAGAGGAGCAGGTGGTACTGGGTAGGTGAAGGTAGAGGAGCAGGTGGTACTGGGTAGGTGAAGGTAGAGGAGCAGGTGGTAATGGGTAGGTGAAGGTAGAGGAGCAGGTGGTATTGGGTAGGTGAAGGTAGAGGAGCAGGTGGTACTGGATAGGTGAAGGTAGAGGAGCAGGTGGTACTGGGTAGGTGAAGGTAGAGGAGCAGGTGGTACTGGGTAGGTGAAGGTAGAGGAGCAGGTGGTACTGGGTAGAAGGTAGAGGAGCAGGTGGTACTGGGTAGGTGAAGGTAGAGGAGCAGGTGGTATTGGGTAGGTGAAGGTAGAGGAGCAGGTGGTACTGGGTAGGTGAAGGTAGAGGAGCAGGTGGTACTGGGTAGGAGAAGGTAGAGGAGCAGGTGGTACTGGGTAGGTGAAGGTAGAGGCGCAGGTGGTACTGGGTAGGTGAAGGTAGAGGAGCAGGTGGTACTGGGTAGGTGAAGGTAGAGGAGCAGGTGGCACTGGGTAGGTGAAGGTAGAGGAGCAGGTGGTACTGGGTAGGTGAAGGTAGAGGAGCAGGTGGTACTGGATAGGTGAAGGTAGAGGAGCAGGTGGTACTGGGTAGGTGAAGGTAGAGGAGCAGGTGGTACTGGGTAGGTGAAGGTAGAGGAGCAGGTGGTACTGGGTAGGTGAAGGTAGAGGAGCAGGTGGTATTGGGTAGGTGAAGGTAGAGGAGCAGGTGGTACTGGGTACGTGAAGGTAGAGGAGCAGGTGGTACTGGGTAGGTGAAGGTAGAGGAGCAGGTGGTAATGGGTAGGTGAAGGTAGAGGAGCAGGTGGTACTGGGTAGGTGAAGGTAGAGGAGTAAGTGGTACTGGGTAGGTGAAGGTAGAGGACCAGGTGGTACTGGGTAGGTGAAGGTAGAGGAGCAGGTGGTACTGGGTAGGTGAAGGTAGAGGAGCAGGTGGTACTGGGTAGGTGAAGGTAGAAGAGCAGGTGGTACTGTGTAGGTGAAGGTAGAGGAGCAGGTGGTACTGGGTAGGTGAAGGTAGAGGAGCAGGTGGTACTGGGTAGGTGAAGGTAGAGGATCAGGTGGTACTGGGTAGGTGAAGGTAGAGGATCAGGTGGTACTGGGTAGGTGAAGGTAGAGGAGCAGGTGGTACTGGGTAGGTGAAGGTAGAGGAGCAGGTGGTACTGGGTAGGTGAAGGTAGAGGATCAGGTGGTACTGGGTAGGTGAAGGTAGAGGATCAGGTGGTACTGGGTAGGTGAAGGTAGAGGAGCAGGTGGTACTGGGTAGGTGAAGGTAGAGGAGCAGGTGGTACTGGGTAGGTGAAGGTAGAGGAGCAGGTGGTACTAGGTAGGTGAAGGTAGAGGAGCAGGTGGTACTGGGTAGGTGAAGGAAGAGGAGCAGTTGGTACTGGGTAGGTGAAGGTAGAGGAGCAGGTGGTACTGGGTAGGTGAAGGTAGAGGAGCAGGTGGTACTGGGTAGGTGAAGGTAGAGGAGCAGGTGGTACTGGGTAGGTGAAGGTAGAGGAGCAGGTGGTAATGGGTAGGTGAAGGTAGAGGAGCAGGTGGTACTGGGTAGGTGAAGGTAGAGGAGCAGGTGGTACTGGGTAGGTGAAGGTAGAGGAGCAGGTGGTACTGGGTAGGTGAAGGTAGAGGAGCAGGTGGTAATGGGTAGGTGAAGGTAGAGGAGCAGGTGGTATTGGGTAGGTGAAGGTAGAGGAGCAGGTGGTACTGGATAGGTGAAGGTAGAGGAGCAGGTGGTACTGGGTAGGTGAAGGTAGAGGAGCAGGTGGTACTGGGTAGGTGAAGGTAGAGGAGCAGGTGGTACTGAGTAGAAGGTAGAGGAGCAGGTGGTATTGGGTAGGTGAAGGTAGAGGAGCAGGTGGTATTGGGTAGGTGAAGGTAGAGGAGCAGGTGGTACTGGGTAGGTGAAGGTACAGGAGCAGGTGGTACTGGGTAGGAGAAGGTAGAGGAGCAGGTGGTACTGGGTAGGTGAAGGTAGAGGCGCAGGTGGTACTGGGTAGGTGAAGGTAGAGGAGCAGGTGGTACTGGGTAGGTGAAGGTAGAGGAGCAGGTGGTACTGGGTAGGTGAAGGAAGAGGAGCAGGTGGTACTGGATAGGTGAAGGTAGAGGAG
The DNA here is from genome assembly GCF_038502225.1 of Cherax quadricarinatus. NCBI lineage: Eukaryota > Metazoa > Arthropoda > Malacostraca > Decapoda > Parastacidae > Cherax > Cherax quadricarinatus. Next base: position 12,164,645 of record NC_091350.1, on the reverse strand, counting down.
CAGGTGGTACTGGGTAGGTGAAGGTAGAGGAGCAGGTGGTACTGGGTAGGTGAAGGTAGAGGAGCAGGTGGTACTGGGTAGGTGAAGGTAGAGGAGCAGGTGGTACTGGGTAGGTGAAGGTAGAGGAGCAGGTGGTACTGGGTACGTGAAGGTAGAGGAGCAGGTGGTACTGGGTAGGTGAAGGTAGAGGAGCAGGTGGTACTGGGTAGGTGAAGGTAGAGGAGCAGGTGGTACTGGGTAGGTGAAGGTAGAGGAGTAAGTGGTACTGGGTAGGTGAAGGTAGAGGAACAGGTGGTACTGGGTAGGTGAAGGTAGAGGAGCAGGTGGTACTGGGTAGGTGAAGGTAGAGGAGCAGGTGGTACTGGGTAGGTGAAGGTAGAGGAGCAGGTGGTACTGTGTAGGTGAAGGTAGAGGAGCAGGTGGTACTGGGTAGGTGAAGGTAGAGGAGCAGGTGGTACTGGGTAGGTGAAGGTAGAGGATCAGGTGGTACTGGGTAGGTGAAGGTAGAGGATCAGGTGGTACTGGGTAGGTGAAGGTAGAGAAGCAGGTGGTACTGGGTAGGTGAAGGTAGAGGAGCAGGTGGTACTGGGTAGGTGAAGGTAGAGGATCAGGTGGTACTGGGTAGGTGAAGGTAGAGGATCAGGTGGTACTGGGTAGGTGAAGGTAGAGGAGCAGGTGGTACTGGGTAGGTGAAGGTAGAGGAGCATGTGGTACTGGGTAGGTGAAGGTAGAGGAGCAGGTGGTACTAGGTAGGTGAAGGTAGAGGAGCAGGTGGTACTGGGTAGGTGAAGGTAGAGGAGCAGGTGGTACTGGGTAGGTGACGGTAGAGGAGCAGGTGGTACTGGGTAGGTGAAGGTAGAGGAGCAGGTGGTACTGGGTAGGTGAAGGTAGAGGAGCAGGTGGTACTGGGTAGGTGAAGGTAGAGGATCAGGTGGTACTGGGTAGGTGAAGGTAGAGGAGCAGGTGGTACTGGGTAGGTGAAGGTAGAGGAGCAGGTGGTACTGGGTAGGTGAAGGTAGAGGAGCAGGTGGTACTGGGTAGGTGAAGGTAGAGGAGCAGGTGGTACTGGGTAGGTGAAGGTAGAGGAGCAGGTGGTACTGGGTAGGTGAAGGTAGAGGAGCAAGTGGTACTGGGTAGGTGAAGGTAGAGGAGCAGGTGGTACTGGGTAGGTGAAGGTAGAGGAGCAGGTGGTACTGGGTAGGTGAAGGTAGAGGAGCTCTCAGTAGTAGTAGTTACCAGTCTCAGTAGTAGTAACCAGTTACCAGTAACCGTCCGTTGACTCAACGACCAACCGTCTCTCCCTGAGTCACGGTCTTTCATATTGCGCTGAACTGACACTATTTCAAAAGACCCACTCACTGGGTACTGGGCAGCCGGCTAGTTAGTATTACGGGTGTGACCAAGGAGGCAAGGTAACGGCTGCGGGCTCTCTCCACATATCGCAATTATACGTAATAACAGCCTACGTGAGTATTTCTTACCTAATCCACGAGTCGAACTCCCACATGATAAATGGTGACAGCGGTGTGGAGCGTGGATTTACGTTTTTAAGGGTAATTCAAGGCGTTAGAAGGCTGTTTGTGTGAGTAGCGCCAGGGTCAAAGGTGAACCGTCACCCACCAGCCACTACCCTCAAGCACCACCTCCAGCCACGCCGCCTACTCCCCTCACGACCTACAGCCTGCAAGCCTGTTGCAGCCGTTTCGAGCTTCCTGGCTTAGTTCGTGTGCTAATTGCTTCAATCTCCGAGGGGTTGACCCGGATTTTGCAATTAAGCCAGTCAGTAAGCCAGACTGTGGAAGTGAACGCCAGTCAGCCTATCATCCAGCCTGTCTCCTGTCATCCAACTGCTCCTCCGTGCTTTGTGCATCGTTACACGTCTTCCAGTCAGCCATTCTCGTGGGGTAAGCCAGTCAGCCAACCCAGCTTCTAACCCAGCTGAGAGAGAGAAGTAAGCCACGCAGTAAGAAGTAAGCCAAGTTCCTCTGAAGTATTGTCTATATCGCTTTGTGCTCCCTGTTGGATGCTAAGAGTGGTTTTCACCATTCCTGTGGCATAGAGTGGCTTAAGCCACCTTCGTGGGTAGAGAGTGGAGTCCGCGCCAGTGAGCGCCAGCAGAGTCACACCCACCACCCCCCCTCTACTCACACCACCCCACCACCACCACTCTCTCCCACCACCAGACACCTCATCTACCTGTGGTTGTTTGTACCCTTGTACCGGGTCCTAGTACTGTTTTGGCTCACATAATTGGTCAAGAGATTGTAGCTGAGCACCAACGATAAAGCCAGTTATGTGAGTTCACCTAGAAAGCACATTTCTTCCGACAACAGTGAATGTAGGAGGCGTCAGTATCACCGCGCGGGACACCCTACACCCGCCCCCATCACCAGTAATCGCCCGTCTACTACTCCAGACTCCAGTGATAATTTTCTTGAGACATTTTCTTGCATTTAAAGACATTTGCGTGTGTGAGACATTTATAGTAAATTGCTTGTGTACTCTAAACCTTGTGTTTTCAGTTTTTCGTTAACTCATTATTTTTAGAATATTTTTCAGTGTTTTCACTTATCTTATATTTTTTATTCTGTTTTTTTTTCTTATGCTACTCGTCTGTAGTAAGTATTATTGTGTAGTGTACCAGTCAGTCACTCTGTGTGAAGTGATTCATTTTTTTTATTGTATTCTTTCAGTGTTGTGTCATTGTATTTCATGCAGTGATATTCACCCCAGTATACCAAATTATCCATTTATTTCTATGTGTCTTTTTTTTTCGTATGCCAGCAGTCTCATTCCTCTAATTTTTTCGCAGACTGTGTACCATTATTTTTGCCAGCAAATTTTTGTCGTATCAATCACAGCAAGATTTTGTTGTATCAGTCTCAGCAGGAATTTGTTGTAAGAATAAACTAATACTGTTGTGTGCCCCGCCACTGTAAGTGTCATATTACCTGTTTTGTTCTTGTGTTTTATTTTATTCATATTTTTTATATTTCTTTGAACAAATTCACTCTTGATGCAATTTCAATTACTTTTAACGTAAAGTGTTTTCCTTACTCTGTTTGAGTAAATTGTTTTGTCTAATTTACAATTAAGAGTTAAAGTGTTCAATCAGTTTATTTTTTTTTTTGATCTTTATATTTTAATTTTATCATTTAACCTGAGTTTTCCCAGTGACACTTTATTACTGCAGTGATTATTTTTACACTTTATTTGTTAAACTTGTTCTGCAGTGAATTATTTTCTTTTATTGATATTTTTATGAATTATATTTTAATTTTGTCTATGCATTCTTAGAAAATACTTAAATTTCCCAGTTAACAATTTAGTAATTTTATTTTATACTTTTTACATTGATTTAAAATTTAATTAATTAATTTCTTTATTAGCAAGAGTAAAGACAGCTCATTTTGAATTTAATTCAGTCTCCAGTAATATTTTTACTTGTATATTTCAATGTAAATTTTTTTTTCTTGGTCAATAGTCCTTTAAATTGAGTTTTCCTTCGTCTTGCAGTGTATCTTAGACATTAATTTTTTATTATTTCTGCAAAATTAGTTGTATATCTTTTATCTCAATTCTAGAATTTTATATCATTTTTATTGTTCATTATTTTTGCCTTATTTGTTCTTGTGCTACTTTGCCATTATGTCTCACATACCGTCAAGTGATACTTTAGTGAATGTCGACACTCAGACCTCTCAGGCTACTGCTGGTCCTGTCATCAGTCCTTACAGTTCCTTACCGACTGACAGACCGACCCAGACACCGAGATATTATAGTTATACTCGTGATTCCCTTGATGCGTTACCTTTATTCAATGGCCATGTACATAGTCTTGAAGCATGGTTTGCAGCCATTCGTTCTCGTGCTAGTGCTCTAGTTGAAGGTCCTCCTTCAGAGGAAAGCCTTATCAGACTTGCTAAAGAAGCTCTTTATCGATCTCCTGCTGCTGTTCACGTTGTTGATCTCCTTGATATGCGAGACTTCAGGAAACTTACTAAGTGGTCACAATATGAGGAACTGATTCGTTCTTTCCTTGTCCCAGTAAAAACAGCTGATCCATATGTCGTTCTTAGGGAACTAGTGAATGCTACACCCATGAGTAATGAATCGTTGAGTGCATTTGCTGTTAGATTAGACAAACTTTTATCATCATTTATCAATGCTGTCCAATCATCATCTTTTCTCCCTGAAGAGGCTAAACCATTTACGAAATCACTTGCTAAAATAGCAGCTTTTGGAGCAATTAAAGAACTAATGCCGCCTGCTTCTGTGTGTGCTTATGAGGCTCATCCTCCAACTGTAACGATGGAACCACTTACAGCTTTAAATCATGTACGTTCCTTGTGCCCCCAGGGTACTTTCCCTTGTATTAAAAGTAATGTCACACATATGCCTCAGTCTGCACCACCTCTTGTCTGCGCCACAGAGACAAATCGTGGTCGTCCACCATCTCAGAGATCACCAAGAACCAGTGTACAGAGTCGTTATACACCTCGTAGTATTCATAGTACATTCAGTAACCATAGTCGGCGGAATTGTTACAACTGTGGTTTCCGTGGCCATATTGCAATTAATTGTCCTGATAGTTACCCTAAGAGACGTCGTACTGATGATGAGTACTCAGATCTTCCCTACTGTACTTATCATAGAATACATGGACATGACACATCTGAGTGTAATGCTCTCTATAACCTTCAGTACTCTAGGTCTTTCCGTGGTCGTTCCAACCGCAGAACCCGTAGAGGAAACAGATCTCGTGGTTTTCAAAATAACCAGAACCAGGCTCATTCTTTCAATTCTCAAACTAACCAGAACCAGGCTCGTTCTTCCAATTCGGGGGAATTCGAGCGCCCCAGTCAAACCGTCCCATGGTGACAGTAGGTGATAATGAGTACACCATCCCCGTTCACAATTCCTTTGAAGCCTTAAGCAGTCTCGAGAATGACAACCCTGCTGATGATGTTGCTTCACATGTCTCTGACATAGATGATTTTGGGGATGGAGTAGAACAAGTCTTTTCTGAGGACAATCCACCTTTTTGTTTGCACATAACTTCCAATGCAACCATAGGCCCTATAGTGCAAGCATCTGTTTATAATGCGCCCGTTCAATTGTTCATGGACTCTGGTGCGCAAGTCAATATTATTAGGTCTAGTTTGTTTAAGGATAAGAAGTTACGACATGTCCTTCTCGTAGAACCGACTCCCGTGTCCTCCCTTAGTGGAGTATCTGGTTCTCACATGCGTGTCCGAGGTCGGACTTCCCTAACCTTTTCTATCCAAGGTAGAGACTTCACTGTTTCCTTCCTTGTTGTCGACCAGATTACTTTCCCTGGTGACCTTCTACTGGGATTTGCTTCCATGCGAGACTTACGCATTGTACTCGACCCTTATCGATGGCATGCACAAATTGACGACTTGATCGTTCCATTCTGGGGTTACCAGCTTGGATCAGAAATCTGTTATACTGCTGCAGAGTATGATGTACGGATTAAGTCCTTACAAGCTAATGCATTCTCCAGTAGCGTACCCAAGCGGTCAGGCACTGGTAATTCTGTCACTCCCATCAGTGTTCCACCTATACCTTCAGATTTGCAGGATAGTCCGATGCCTCAAGTGTCCGAGGACGCTCAGATTGACTTGAGTGCACAACCTATCCCTGCAATGCCTGCTAGTTCGAGTAGTAGTTTCTCCACAGGGGACGCCTTGTCGGAAAACAATTACTTGCAACTAGTAATGCCATCTCTTGTTGATGTCACATGCCGTCTGCAGAAAGACGTTTCTGTTGCGGCTAGTGCTCTCACTAGAGTGTCTGTAGTTGTTCCTAGTGTTCCAGATGGTGATAACGTCCTAGTTGACAGTGATTCCTGCAAAGTAAAAGGTCTATTTGTTGAACCATCCTTACATGTTGTAAGAGATAGTAAGATCCATTTCTACCTGGCCAACACTTCTGGTCACAGTGTTCGCCTCAGAGCAAATACCAATCTTGTTGACCTTGTTCACTATCCTTACCCTGTTCAGGTAGAGGATGAGTTGTCACCTGACCAGTGGGTCGGTGCTATTTCTGCCGGGGAGACCTCATCCACTTCACTGGATCGATCTGTTCCACCAGTAGAGGAGAAAGACTTAGCTCCCACTGACTTCCCAGATGAAGTCAAGCGTTTGTTGACTCTGTTGAACAAACGTCGTAAAGCCATTGCTTTACCAGGTGAGAAGATGGGTATAACGAACTTATTGTCCCATCGTATTCCACTTGAACCTGGTACTAGACCTATCTACATACCTGCGTACAGAATGCCTCATTCACAAGTTGCTGTCGCAGAAGAATTGATCAATCAAATGCTTGATGATGGAGTTATTGCACCTAGCAATTCCCCTTGGAATGCACCCTTGATACTAGTACCTAAGAAGGATGGTACTTGGCGTCCAGTAATTGACTTTAGGAAGTTAAACGCAAAAACCATTCCAGATCGCTTTCCACTCCCTGTACTGGGTGATCTTTTACGTAATATCGGAGATAACAAAGTCTTTTCAACCCTAGATTTGTTACAAGGGTTTTGGCAAGTCCCTCTTCACGAGGACAGCCAAGAACTAACTGCATTCTCCACTCCTACAGGTCATTATCACTTCCTCCGTATGGCATTTGGATTACGATCTTCCCCTATCACGTTCTCAAGGCTCATGACTAATATCTTTAGAGGTCTCATAGGTAATGCACTTATGGTGTACTTAGATGACGTAATCGTCATGTCTAAAGACGTGGATACACACTTGAAAAGACTTGATGTAGTACTTGGTAAGCTTGAAGAAGCCAATTTAAAGATCAAACTGTCAAAATGTCAATTTTTCAGATCAGAAATTAAGTTTCTTGGTCACGTAGTCACTCCTAGAGGGGTTACGACTGACCAAAGTAAAGTAACTGCAGTACTAAATTTTCCAACTCCCAAAACTGCTGATGCCGTAAGATCCTTTGTGGGCTTAGCAGGTTTTTATAGATCTTTCATTGCCAATTTTTCTTCCATAGCTGCTCCTCTAACTGAGTTGCTTAAGAAAGATGCTCCTTTTGTTTGGACCTTCCGTCAAGAAAGAGCATTCCAAACTCTAAAAGAAAAGCTAACTTCTGCTCCAATTTTGAAATTTCCAGATTTTTCTAAGCCCTTCTATCTGACAACTGATGCTAGTTCAATTGGCATAGGTGCCGTACTAGCTCAGAAGACCGATGGCAAGTACAACGCAGTTGCATTTGCTAGCCGAGTCCTTACAAAGGCTGAACGTAATTATACAGTAACTGAGCAAGAAGCTTTAGCAATAGTATGGTCTTTAAAGCACTTCCGAGACATTATTTATCAGTACTCTGTTCATGTCTTGACAGATCATGCTCCACTGATACCCTTATTCCAGAACAAACAACCTACTGGAAGGTTAGCTAGATGGACCTTGACTATCCAAGAGTTCAATCCCACCTTTGAGCATTTACCTGGCAAGTCAAATGTAGTCGTAGATGCCTTATCGCGACATGTTAGTATAGTAACTGCAGACCCTCCATTTAGTGCTGAAGATGTAAAGAATGCTCAACGAACAGATCCCATGTGGTCTGGTGTGATACGATTCCTGCTCCAGGAAGATCTTATTCTGAATGTGAAGCCACCAGCACCCATCAGTGACTTTGTCATGAACCAAGAATTACTGTATCGAACAGCCGAGTTGGGTACTCCTAGCAGAAGAGTATACCAGTTAGTAATTCCACAGTCACTAGTGAATGTAGCCTTACAGCTAGTTCACGATGTACCAGGTGTTGCACACCCTGGTATGGATCGTTCAGTAAAACAAGCCAGATTGAAATACTTTTGGCCTCGTATGGCAACTGATATTTCTGAGTATGTTAAGAAATGTAGTGTCTGCATGCAACATAAAGGCAATGCTAATGGTCCTAATCCAATCCAAGTATATCCAACTACTAGCGAACCGTGGGAAAGAGTTGCACTAGATTTGTTAACTAATTTCCAATGTTCCCTCCAAGGTAACAAACATCTGTGTGTTATGGTAGACCATTTCACCAGATATTGCGAGTTAGTTCCTATTGCAGATAAGACTGCCGAGACAGTAGCTAAAGCGTTTAAAGAACGCATTATCTGCAGGCATACCACCCCTAAGTCCCTAGTAACAGATAATGGAGGTGAATTCTGTAATGAAATTCTTGAAAATTTGTGTACCTTGTACAAGATCTCCAAATCCACCATTGTTCCTCATCATCCTGCCAGCAATGGGTTAGCGGAACGAACCAATAAGAAAGTACTTGATGTCTTGAGAGCCACTATCAATCCCAACAGTGAAACTTGGGATGAAGTTATACCTGATGTGCAGTGTGCTATAAATTCTGCTTACAATGTTTCTATAGGTGACACTCCACATTATGCATTGTATGGTGTAGATAAACGTTTGCCTTATGAGTTGTTGTATTCTAATCCGAAACCAAATTACAACCCTGATGATTTCATAGCAACTCGTACCAGCTTAGCTCAAAGTGTTTTTAGAAGAATCCGTGAAACACTTCATAAATCAACAGCTGAATTTACAAGAGTCGCAAACACTCGAGTAAAGCCATCCAAAATCAAAGTAGGTTCGAGAGTTATGCTGATTAACTTTAACAAAACGTCTGCAATGCCAAAGCTTGATCAAAAGTTTGTTGGTCCTTATCGAGTAGTTGAACATATCACTGGTAATAAGTATAAGGTTAGAGAGATTAGTACTGGTCAGTATAAAGAATCGCATTTGGATCATATGAAGTTAGTATGTGATGATAATGATGTTCCAACCCAGACTAATGTGACAGACTCTGACAATCCTCCTGATCCTGTACTCTCTTCCTCTGATACTCAGTCAGACGATCAACCTGAATGTCGTTATTCCCTACGTACACGACAGGTATTGAGAAATCCTCAAGTATCATTTGTAACTTCCAATTCAGATTTGCCTCAAATACAGCATGAGTTAGCCAATGCTACAGAGTTTGATCCTCCCAGAGATGACACCCATTCTGCATATGCCAATCTTACCCTAGCAGAGTTGGGGTTAAATGTAAATAACCTGTATAGATGAATAATTACAGTATCAACTTATCAGTATTCAAGAATTTTTTTTTTGTGTTCATGTTCTCTCCGCATTCTGAGAGTTAACAGTCTAGATTTGCGTGCACCGAATCTGCCTTTCTGTTAAACACACTTTCTTTGTATATATTCCTTCCTCAGAATCCGTAGATCACATGAATACAGATCGATCGATCAAAATTTATTTTATGATAGAGCAGGTGGTACTGGGTAGGTGAAGGTAGAGGAGCAGGTGGTACTGGGTAGGTGAAGGTAGAGGAGCAAGTGGTACTGGGTAGGTGAAGGTAGAGGAGCAAGTGGTACTGGGTAGGTGAAGGTAGAGGAGCAGGTGGTACTGGGTAGGTGAAGGTAGAGGAGCAGGTGGTACTGGGTAGGTGAAGGTAGAGGAGCAGGTGGTACTGGGTAGGTGAAGGTAGAGGAGCAGGTGGTACTGGGTAGGTGAAGGTAGAGGAGCAGGTGGTACTGGGTAGGTGAAGGTAGAGGAGCAGGTGGTACTGGGTAGGTGAAGGTAGAGGAGCAGGTGGTACTGGGTAGGTGAAGGTAGAGGAGCAGGTGGTACTGGGTAGGTGAAGGTAGAGGAGCAGGTGGTACTGGGTAGGTGAAGGTAGAGGAGCAGGTGGAACTGGGTAGGTGAAGGTAGAGGAGCAGGTGGTATTGGGTAGGTGAAGGTAGAGGAGCAGGTGGTACTGGGTAGGTGAAGGTAGAGGAGCAGGTGGTACTGGGTAGGTGAAGGTAGAGGAGCAGGTGGTACTGGGTAGGTGAAGGTAGAGGAGCAGGTGGTACTGGGTAGGTGAAGGTAGAGGAGCAGGTGGTACTGGGTAGGTGAAGGTAGAGGATCAGGTGATACTGGGTAGGTGAAGGTAGAGGAGCAGGTGGTACTGGGTAGGTGAAGGTAGAGGAGCAGGTGGTACTGGGTAGGTGAAGGTAGAGGAGCAGGTGGTACTGGGTAGGTGAAGGTAGAGGATCAGGTGATACTGGGTAGGTGAAGGTAGAGGATCAGGTGATACTGGGTAGGTGAAGGTAGAGGATCAGGTGATACTGGGTAGGTGAAGGTAGAGGATCAGGTGATACTGGGTAGGTGAAGGTAGAGGATCAGGTGATACTGGGTAGGTGAAGGTAGAGGATCAGGTGATACTGGGTAGGTGAAGGTAGAGGAGCAGGTGATACTGGGTAGGTGAAGGTAGAGGATCAGGTGATACTGGGTAGGTGAAGGTAGAGGAGCAGGTGATACTGGGTAGGTGAAGGTAGAGGATCAGGTGATACTGGGTAGGTGAAGGTAGAGGATCAGGTGATACTGGGTAGGTGAAGGTAGAGGATCAGGTGATAGTGGGTAGGTGAAGGTAGAGGATCAGGTGATACTGGGTAGGTGAAGGTAGAGGATCAGGTGATACTGGGTAGGTGAAGGTAGAGGATCAGGTGGTACTGGGTAGGTGAAGGTAGAGGATCAGGTGATACTGGGTAGGTGAAGGTAGAGGATCAGGTGGTACTGGGTAGGTGAAGGTAGAGGATCAGGTGATACTGGGTAGGTGAAGGTAGAGGATCAGGTGGTACTGGGTAGGTGAAGGTAGAGGATCAGGTGGTACTGGGTAGGTGAAGGTAGAGGATCAGGTGGTACTGGGTAGGTGAAGGTAGAGGATCAGGTGGTACTGGGTAGGTGAAGGTAGAGGATCAGGTGGTACTGGGTAGGTGAAGGTAGAGGAGCAGGTGATACTAGCTAGGTGAAGGTAGAGGAGCAGGTGGTACTGGGTAGGTGAAGGTAGAGGATCAGGTGATACTGGGTAGGTGAAGGTAGAGGATCAGGTGGTACTGGGTAGGTGAAGGTAGAGGAGCAGGTGGTACTGGGTAGGTGAAGGTAGAGGATCAGGTGATACTGGGTAGGTGAAGGTAGAGGAGCAGGTGGTACTGGGTAGGTGAAGGTAGAGGATCAGGTGGTAGTGGGTAGGTGAAGGTAGTTAATATTACAGTTACATTTAAAACTTGAATTATAGAAACTCAATATATTACTTTGAATGTATTATCTCACTGCCACCCATTTCTTTCATTTCAATGTCCTCATTTCTTTCATTTCAATGTCCTCATTTCTTTCATTTCAATGTCCTCATTTCTTTCATTTCAATGTCCTCATTTCTTTCATTTCAATGTCCTCATTTCTTTCATTTCAATGCCCCCCATTTCTTTCATTTCAATGTCCTCATTTCTTTCATTTCAATGCCCCCCATTTCTTTCATTTCAATGTCTCCCATTTCTTTCAATTCTGAACATTAAAATTATCGCGATAACGTCAAACGTATGAACTACTGTCACATTGATAAATAACAAACTCCGTGTTTAGATTTAACCTTACACTAAAAAGTTAGGTTATTTTAGGTTAGGGAACGTTAAGTTATGCCAGGCGAGGATGGATTAGGTTATGCCAGGCGTGGATGGATTAGGTAATGCCAGGCGAGGATGGATTAGGTTATGCCAGGCGAGGATGGATTAGGTTATGCCAAACGAGGCTGGGTTAGGTTAGGTTATGCCAGGCGATAATGGGTTAGGTTAGGTTATGCCAGGCGAGGATGGGTTAGGTTATGCCAGGCGAGGATGGGTTAGGTTATGCCAGGCGAGGATGGATTAGGTTATGCCAAACGAGGCTGAGTTAGGTTAGGTTATGCCAGGCGAGGATGGGTTAGGTTATACCAGGCGAGGATGGGTTAGGTTATGCCAGGCGAGGATGGATTAGGTTATGCCAAACGAGGCTGAGTTAGGTTAGGTTATGACAGGCGAGGATGGGTTAGGTTATGCCAGGCGAGGATGGGTTAGGTTATGCCAGGCGAGGATGGGTTAGGTTATGCCAGGCGAGGATGGGTTAGGTTACGCCAGGCGAGGCTGGGTTAGGTTAGGTTATGCCAGGCGAGGATGGGTTAGGTTAGGTTATGCCAGGCGAGGATGGGTTAGGTTATGCCAGGCGAGGATGGGTTAGGTTACGTTATGCAAGGCGAGGATGGGTTAGGATAGGTTATGCCAGGCGAGGATGGGTTAAGTTACTTTATGCCAGGCGAAGATGGGCTAGTTTAGGTTATGCCAGGGGAGGCTGGGTTAGGTTAGGTTATGCAAGGCGAGGATGGGTTAGGTTAGGTTATGCCAGGCGAGGCTGGGTTAGGTTAGGTTATGCCAGGCGAGGATGGGTTAGGTTATGCCAGGCGAGGATGGGTTAGGTTAGGTTATGCCAGGCAAGGCTAGGTTAAGTTAGGTTATGCCAAACGAGGATGAGTTAGGTTATGCCAGGCGAAGATAGGTTAGGTTAGGTTATGCCAGGCGAGGATGGGTTAGGTTAGATTATGCCAGGCGAGGCTGGGATAGGTTAGGTTATGCCAGGCGAGGATGGGTTAGGTTAGGTTATGCCAGGCGAGGATGGGTTAGGTTAGGTTATGCCAGGCGAGAATGGGTTAGGTTAGGTTATGCCAGGCGAGGATGGGTTAGGTTATGCCAGGTGAGGATGGGTTAGGTTAGGTTATGCCAGGCGAGGATGGGTTAGGTTAGGTTATGCCAGGCGAGGCTGGGTTAAGTTAGGTTATGCCAGGCAAGGTTGGATTAGGTTAGGTTATGCCAGGCGAGGATGGGTTAGGTTAGGTTATGCCAGGCGAGGATGGGTTAGGTTAGGTTATGCCAGGCGAGGATGGGTTAGGTTATGCCAGGCGAGGATGGGTTAGGTTAGGTTATGCCAGGCGAGGCTGGGTTAGGTTAGGTTATGCCAGGCGAGGATGGGTTAGGTTAGGTTATGCCAGGCGAGGATGGGTTAGGTTAGGTTATGCCAGGTGAGGATGGGTTAGGTTAAGAACATAAGAACATAAGAACGAAGGAACACTGCAGAAGGCCTACTGGCCCATGCGAGGCAGGTCCAAGTCCCTACCGGCTTAAGCCAATGCACCCAACCTAGTCAGGTCAGGTCACATTGACTCAAGGGAGGAACACGGCAACCGACCCGTTAGCACAAGCTATCAGGTCTAACTCACACCCACCCACATCTACTCATGTATTTATCCAACCTATTTTTAAAGCTACACAACGTTCTGGCCTCTATAACGGTACTTGGGAGTTTGTTCCACTCATCCACAACTCTATTACCAAACCAGTACTTTCCTATATCCCTCCTGAATCTGAATTTTTCCAACTTAAAACCATTGCTGCGAGTCCTGTCTAGGCTAGATATTATCAGCACACTATTTACATCCCCTTTATTTATTCCTGTCTTCCACTTATAAACCTCAATCATATCCCCCCTAATTCTACGTCTTTCTAGAGAGTGCAGTTTCAGGGCCCTTAGTCTATCCTCATAGGGAAGGTTTCTGATACATGGGATCATCTTTGTCATCCTCCTTTGTACATTTTCCAGAGAATTTATATCCATTCTGTAATACGGTGACCAAAACTGTGCAGCATAATCTAAATGAGGCCTAACCAAGGATGTATAGAGTTGAAGAACAACCTGAGGACTCCTATTATTTATGCTTCTTGATATGAAGCCAAGGATTCTATTAGCTTTATTGCGAACACTTATGCACTGTTGTCTTGGTTTCAGATTACTGCTAACCAGAACTCCTAAATCTTTTTCGCAATCCGTAATATTAAGATCTACATTATTTAGTTTATATGTGGCATGGTTATTGTCCTGTCCAACATTTAGAACTTTGCATTTGTCTATATTAAACTGCATCTGCCACTTCTCCGACCACTGCATCAGTCTATTCAAATCTTCCTGGAGTGCTCGAATGTCCTCGTCAGAATGAATTCGACGGCCTATTTTGGTGTCATCGGCAAACTTGCCGATGTCGCTCTTTATGCCCTCATCTATGTCGTTTATGTAGATTGTGAACAGCAGGGGGCCCAACACTGACCCCTGTGGAACACCGCTCGTGACGCTTCCCCACTCTGATTTCTCCCCATTTATGCAAACTCTCTGCTGCCTATTTGTCAACCATGCCTCTATCCAGGAAAAAATTTCTCCTCCTATTCCATGTGCTTTAATTTTCCTCAATAGTCTCTGATGTGGGACCCTGTCAAAAGCCTTACTGAAGTCCATATACACAATATCATATTCGTTACCATGATCTACCTCCTCAAATACCTTAGTGAAAAAAGTTAATAAATTCGTAAGGCAGGAACGTCCCTTTGTAAAACCATGCTGAGATTCGTTGATTAATTTATGCTTTTCAAGGTGGCTACGAACTGCCTCGGCAATTATTGATTCCATAAATTTTCCCACTATGGAGGTTAGGCTTATTGGTCTATAGTTCGAAGCTAAGGACCTGTCACCTGTTTTGAAAATAGGTATCACATTTGCCATTTTCCACTTATCTGGCACCATGCCAGTTTGTAGTGATATGTTGAAAAGATTAGCCAAAGGTGTGCTAAGCTCCTCTTTACATTCCTTTAGAACCCTTGCATACAGTTCATCAGGGCCTGGGGATTTGTTAGGTTTTAATTTATCTATTTGCCTAAGGACCATGTCACTTGTGACCCTAATAGTGCACAGTTTATTATCGTCCTGTTCTACATAATTTATCATTACTGGAATATCACTGGTATCCTCCTGTGTAAAAACTGAGAGGAAGTATGTGTTAAAAATTCTACACATTTCCTTATCACTGTCAGTGAGCTGACCCGAGGAACTTTTGAGTGGGCCTATCTTGTCCCTGATCTTACTTCTGTATACCTGAAAGAATCCTTTTGGGTTAGTCTTCGATTCTCTTGCAACTTTAACCTCATAATCTCTTTTTGCTTTTCTAATTCCCTTTTTTATTTCTCTCTTTAACTGAATATATCGATTTCTTAATTGCCCCTCTCCTCTTTTGATTTGCCTATATATGCCTCTCTTTTGACCAATCAGATATTTTAATCTATTGTTCATCCATTTAGGATCATTTTTGTTTGATCTGATTTCCCTATTTGGAACATAATTTGACTGAGCAGCTAGAACTATGCCCTGGAAAGCATCATATCGGCAACCATCACCACCTACCTGACCCCTAGTCAGGTCATTCCAGTTCAGGTTATTCCAGGAGAGGCTGGGTTAGGTTAGGTTATGCCAGGCGAGGATGGGTTAGGTTAGGTTATGCCAGGCGAGGATGGGTTAGGTTATGCCAGGCGAGGATGGGTTAGGTAAGGTTATGCCAGGCGAGGATGGGTTTGGTTAATTTATGCCAGGCGAGAATGGGTTAGGTTAGGTTATACCAGGCGGGGCTGGGTTAGGTAAGGTTATGCCAGGTGAGGATGGGTTAGGTTAGGTTATGCCAGGCGAGGATTGGTTAGGTTAGGTTATGCCAAGCGAGAATAGGTTAGGTTAGGTTATGCCAGGCGAGGCTGAGTTAGGTTAGGTTATGCCAGGCGAGGCTGGGTTAGGTTAGGTTATGCCAGGCGAGGATGGGTTAGGTTAGGTTATGCCAGGCGATGTTGGGTTAGGTTAGGTTATGCCAGGCGAGGATGGGTTAGATTAGGTAATGCCAGGCGAAGCTGAGCTAGGTTAGTTTATGCCAGGCGAGGATGGGTTAGGTTAGGTTATGCCAGGCGAGGCTGAGTTAGGTTAGATTATGCTAGGCGAGGATGGGTTAGGTTAGGTTATGCCAGGCGAGGATAGGTTGGGTTAATTTATGCCAGGCGAGGATAGGTTAGGTTAGGTTATGCCAGGCGAGGCTGAGTTAAGTTAGGTTATGCCAGACGAGGATGGGTTAGGTTACGTTATGCCAGGCGAGGATAGGTTACGTTAATTTATGCCAGGCGAGGATAGGTTAGGTTAGGTTATGCCAGGCGAGGCTGAGTTAGGTTAGGTTATGCCAGGCGAGGCTGAGTTAGGTTAGGTTATGCCAGGCGAGGCTGGGTTAGGTTAGGTTATGCCAGGCGAGGATGGGTTAGGTTAGGTTATGCCAGGCGAGGTTGGGTTAGGTTAGGTTATGCCAGGCGAGGATGGGTTAGGTTAGGTAATGCCAGGCGAGGCTGAGTTAGGTTAGGTTATGCCAGGCGAGGATGGGTTAGGTTAGGTTATGCCAGGCGAGGCTGAGTTAGGTTAGGTTATGCCAGGCGAGGATAGGTTAGGTTAGGTTATGCCAGACGAGGATAGGTTAGGTTAATTTATGCCAGGCGAGGATAGGTTAGGTTAGGTTATGCCAGGCGAGGCTGAGTTAGGTTAGGTTATGCCAGGCGAGGATGGGTTAGGTTAGGTTATGCCAGGCGAGGCTGAGTTAGGTTATTTTATGCCAGGCGAGGATGGGTTAGGTTAGGTTATGCCAGGCGAGGATAGGTTAGGTTAATTTATGCCAAGCGAGGATAGATTAGGTTAGGTTATCCCAGGCGAGGATGAGTTATTTTAGGTTATGCCAGGTGAGAATGGGTTAGGTTAGGTTATGTCAGGCGAGGCTGAGTTAGGTTAGGTTATGCCAGGCGAGGCTGGGTTAGGTTAGGGTATGCCAGTCGATTCTGGGTTAGGTTAGGTTATGCCAGGCGAGGCTGGGTTAGGTTAGGTTATGCCAGGCGAGGCTGGGTTAGGTTAGGTTATGCCAGGCGAGGATGTTTTATTTTTAGGTTATGCCAGGCGAGGATGGGTTAGGTTAGGTTATGCCAGGCGAGGATGTTTTTTTTTAGGTTATGCCAGGCGAGGATGGGTTAGGTTAGGTTATGCCAGGTGAGGCTGGGTTAGGTTAGGTTATGCCAGGTGAGGATGGGTTAGGTTAGGTTATGCCAGGCGAGGATGGGTTAGGTTAGGTAATGCCAGGCGAGGCTGAGTTAGGTTAGGTTATGCCAGGCGAGGATGGGTTAGGTTAGGTTATGCCAGGCGAGGCTGAGTTAGGTTAGGTTATGCCAGGCGAGGATAGGTTAGGCTAATTTATGCCAGGCGAGGATAGGTTAGGTTAGGTTATGCCAGGCGAGGCTGAGTTAGGTTAGGTTAGGTTATGCCAGGCGAGGATGGGTTAGGTTAGGTTATGCCAGGCGAGGCTGAGTTAGGTTAGGTTATGCCAGGCGAGGATGGGTTAGGTTAGGTTATGCCAGGCGAGGATAGGTTAGGTTAATTTATGCCAGGCGAGAATAGGTTAGGTTAGGTTATGCCAGGCGAGGCTGAGTTAGGTGAGGTTATGCCAGGCGAGGCTGAGTTAGGTTAGGTTATGCCAAGCGAGGCTGGGTTAGGTTAGGGTATGCCAGTCGATTCTGGGTTAGGTTAGGTTATGCCAGGCGAGGCTGGGTTAGGTTAGGTTATGCGAGGCGAGGATGGGTTAGGTTAGGTTATGCCAGGCGAGGATGGGTTATTTTAGGTTATGCCAGGCGAGGATGGGTTAGGTTAGGTTATGCGAGGCGAGGATGGGTTAGGTTAGGTTATGCCAGGCGAGGATGGGTTATTTTAGGTTATGCCAGGAGAGGATGGGTTAGGTTAGGTTATGCCACGTGAGGCTGGATTAGGTTAGGTTATGCCAGGTGAGGATGGGTTAGGTTAGGTTATGCCAGGCGAGGATGGGTTAGGTTAGGTTATGCCAGGTGAGGCTGGGTTAGATTAGGTTATGCCAGGCGAGGATGGGTTAGTTTAGGTTATGCCAGGCGAGGATGGGTTAGGTTAGGTTATGCCAGGTGAGGATGGGTTAGGTTAGGTTATGCCAGGTGAGGCTGGGTTAGGTTAGGTTATGCCAGGCGAGGCTGGGTTAGGTTAGGTTATGCCAGCCGAGGATGGGTTAGGTTAGGTAATGCCAGGCGATGCTGGGTTAGGTAAGGTTATTCCAGGAGAGGCTGGGTTAGGTTAGGTTATGCCAGGCGAGGATGGGTTAGGTTAGGTTATGCCAGGCGAGGATGGGTTAGGTAATGCCCGGCGAGGATGGGTTAGGTTATTTTATGCGAGGCGAAGATGGGTTAGGTTAGCTTATGTCAGGCGAGGATGGGTTAGGTTATGCCAGGCGAGGATGGGTTAGGTTATGCCAGGCGAGGCTGGGTTTGGTAAGGTTATTCCATTAGAGGCTGGGTTAGGTAAGGTTATGCCAGGCGAGGATGGGTTAGGTAAGGTTATGCCAGGCGAGGCCGGGTTAAGTTGGGTTTATGCCAGGCGAGGCTGGGTTAGGTTAGGTTATGCCAGGCGAGGCTGGGTTAGGTAAGGTTATGCCAGGTGAGGCTGGGTTAGGTAAGGTTATGCCAAGAGAGGCTGGGTTAGGTAAGGTTATGCCAGGAGAGGCTGGGTTAGGTTAGGTTATGCCAGGAGAGGATGGGTTAGGTTAGGTTATGCCAGGAGAGGCTGGGTTAGGTTAGGTTATGTCAGGCGAGGCTGGGTTAGGTAAGGTTATGTCAGGAGAGGCTGGGTTAGGTTAGGTTATGCCAGGAGAGGCTGGGTTAGGTTAGGCTATGCCAGGAGAGGCTGGGTTAGGTTAGGTTATGCCAGTAGAGGCTGGGTTAGGTTAGGTTATGCCAGGAGAGGCTGGGTTAGGTTAGGTTATGCCAGGAGAGGCTGGGTTAGGTTAGGTTATGCCAGGAGAGGCTGGGTTAGGTTAGGTTATGCCAGGAGAGGCTGGGTTAGGTTAGGTTATGCCAGGAGAGGCTGGGTTAGGTTAGGTTATGCCAGGAGAGGCTGGGTTAGGTTAGGTTATGCCAGAAGAGGCTGGGTTAGGTTAGGTTATGCCAGGAGAGGCTGGGTTAGGTTAGGTTATGCCAGGAGAGCCTGGGTTAGGTTAGGTTATGCCAGGAGAGGCTGGGTTAGGTTAGGTTATGCCAGGAGAGGCTGGGTTAGGTTAGGTTATGCCAGGAGAGGCTGGGTTAGGTTAGGTTATGCCAGGAGAGGCTGGGTAAGGTTAGGTTATGCCAGGAGAGGCTGGGTTAGGTTAGGTTATGCCAGGAGAGGCTGGGTAAGGTTAGGTTATGCCAGGAGAGGCTGGGTTAGGTTAGGTTATGCCAGGAGAGGCTGGGTAAGGTTAGGTTATGCCAGGAGAGGCTGGGTTAGGTTAGGTTATGCCAGGAGAGGCTGGGTTAGGTTAGGTTATGCCAGGAGAGGCTGGGTTAGGTCACGTCAAGTAACTGACAGTCACTGGCAACTTTTTTATCCTCGAAATTTTGCACACTAAAAACAGTTAATATTATCAACCTGTGTCTTGCTCTTGTAAAATTCATAAACATATCACAAAATTTAGCCAACTTCGACCTCTGTTTTTTGTCCACATAGAATCCACAACAATCTCTATAATCCACAAGAATTATTATAATCCACAACAATCACTAACAACTCACTATAACCCACACCAATCACTATAATCCACAACAATCACTATTAACTCACTATAATCCACAACAATGACTATCAACTCACTATAATCCACAACAATCACTAACAACTCATTGTAATCCACAAGAATGACTATAATCCACAACAATCACTAACAACTCACTATAATCCACAACAATCACTAACAACTCACTATAATCCACAACAATGACTATCTACTCACTATAATGCACAACAATCACTAACAACTCATTGTAATCCACAAGAATGACTATAATCCACAACAATCACTAACAACTCTCTATAATCCACAACAATCACTAGCAACACATTATAATCCACAACAATCACTAACAACTCACTATAATCCACAAGAATCACTAACAACTCACTATAATCCACAACAATCACTAACAACTCACTGTAATCCACAACAATCACTAACAACTCACTATAATCCACAACAATCACTAACAACTCACTATAATCCACAACAATCACTAACAACTCACTACAATCCACAACAATCACTAACAACTCACTATAATCCACAACAATCACTAACAACTCACTATAATCCACAACAATCACTAACAACTCACTATAATCCACAACAATCTCGAAGAACTCACTATAATCCACAACAATCACTAACAACTCACTATAATCCACAACAATCGCTAATTCACTATAATCCACAACAATCACTAACAACTCACTATAATCCACAACAATCACTAACAACTCACTATAATCCACAACAATCGCTAACTCACTATAATCCATAACAATCACTAACAACTCACTATAATCCACAACAATCACTAACAACTCACTATAATCCACAACAATCACTAACAACTCACTATAATCCACAACAATCGCTAACTCACTATAATCCATAACAATCACTAACAACTCACTATAATCCACAACAATCACTAACAACTCACTATAATCCACAACAATCACTAACAACTCACTATAATCCACAACAATCGCTAACTCACTATAATCCATAACAATCACTAACAACTCACTATAATCCACAACAATCACTAACAACTCACTATAATCCACAACAATCACTAACAACTCACTATAATCCACAACAATCACTAACTCACTATAATCCACAATATTCACCAACAACTCACTACAATCACTAACAACTCACTATAATCCACAATATTCACCAACAACTCACTACAATCACTAACAACTCACTATAATCCACAATATTCACCAACAACTCACTACAATCACTAACAACTCACTACAATCACTAACAACTCACTATAATCCACAATATTCACCAACAACTCACTACAATCACTAACAACTCATCACAATATTTAACAACTTACTACAATCACAACAATCACTAATGACTCACTATCAACACTAAAAAATCACAGCAGTCGCCAACTTTATTTTATCTACACTAAACACAGTAAATTTAAAAACAGCAAAACTTATCAAAAAATGAATCACCAGGATGTTAACTCCTACATCCACCCTTAATGAATCACCAGGATGTTAACTCCTACATCCATCCTTAATAAATCACCAGGATGTTAACTCTTACATCCACCCTTAATGAATCACCAGGATGTTAACTCCTACATCCATCCTTAATGAATCACCAGGATGTTAACTCCTATATCCATCCTTAATGAATCACCAGGATGTTAACTCCTACATCCATCCTTAATGAATCACCAGGATGTTAACTCCTATATCCATCCTTAATGAATCACCAGGATGTTAACTCCTACATCCATCCTTAATGAATCACCAGGATGTTAACTCCTATATTCATCCTTAATGAATCACCAGGATGTTAACTCCTACATCCATCCTTAATGAATCACCAGGATGTTAACTCCTACATCCACCCTTAATGAATCACCAGGATGTTAACTCCTACATCCATCCTTAATGAATCACCAGGATGTTAACTCTTACATCCATCCTTAATGAATCACCAGGATGTTAACTCCTACATCCATCCTTAATGAATCACCAGGATGTTAACTCCTATATCCATCCTTAATGAATCACCAGGATGTTAACTCCTACATCCATCCTTAATGAATCACCAGGATGTTAACTCCTATATCCATCCTTAATGAATCACCAGGATGTTAACTCCTACATCCACCCTTAATGAATCACCAGGATGTTAACTCCTACATCCATCCTTAATGAATCACCAGGATGTTAACTCTTACATCCATCCTTAATGAATCACCAGGATGTTAACTCCTACATCCATCCTTAATGAATCACCAGGATGTTAACTCCTATATCCATCCTTAATGAATCACCAGGATGTTAACTCCTACATCCATCCTTAATGAATCACCAGGATGTTAACTCTTACATCCATCCTTAATGAATCACCAGGATGTTAACTCTTACATCAATCCTTAATGAATCACCAGGATGTTAACTCTTACATCCATCCTTAATGAATCACCAGGATGTTAACTCTTACATCCATCCTTAATGAATCACCAGGATGTTAACTCCTATATCCATCCTTAATGAATCACCAGGATGTTAACTCTTACATCCATCCTTAATGAATCACCAGGATGTCAACTCCTACATCCATCCTAAATGAATCACCAGGATGTTAACTCCTATATCCATCCTTAATGAATCACCAGGATGTTAACTCCTACATCCATCCTTAATGAAGCACCAGGATGTTAACTCCTATATCCATCCTTAATGAATCACCAGGATGTCAACTCCTACATTCATCCTTAATGAATCACCAGGATGTTAACTCCTATATCCATCCTTAATGAATCACCAGGATGTTAACTCCTATATCCATCCTTAATGAATCACCAGGATGTTAACTCCTACATCCATCTTTAATCAATCACCAGGATGTTAACTCCTACATCCATCCTTAATGAATCACCAGGATGTCAACTCCTACATCCATCCTTAATGAATCACCAGGATGTTAACTCCTACATCCATCTTTAATGAATCACCAGGATGTTAACTCCTACATCCATCCTTAATGAATCACCAGGAAGTCAACTCCTACATCCATCCTTAATGAATCACCAGGATGTTAACTCCTATATCCATCCTTAATGAATTACCAGGATGTTAACTCCTACATCCATCCTTTATGAATCACCAGGATGTCAACTCCTACATCCATCCTTAATGAATCACCAGGATGTTAACTCCTACATCCACCCTTAATGAATCACCAGAATGTTAACTCCTACATCTATCCTTAATGAATCACCAGGATGTTAACTCCTACATCCATCCTTAATGAATCACCAGGATGTTAACTCCTACATCCATCCTTAATGAATCACCAGGATGTCAACTCCTACATCCATCCTTAATGAATCACCAGGATGTTAACTCCTATATCCATCCTTAATGAATCACCAGGATGTCAACTCCTACATCCATCGTTAATGAATCACCAGGATGTTAACTCCTATATCCATCCTTAATGAATCACCAGGGTGTTAACTCCTACATCCATCCTCAATGAATCACCAGGATGTTAACTCCTACATCCATCCTTAATGAATCACCAGGATGTTAACTCCTACATCCATCCTTAATGAATCACCAGGATGTTAACTCCTATATCCATCCTTAATGAATCACCAGGATGTTAACTCCTATATCCATCCTTAATGAATCACCAGGATGTTAACTCCTACATCCATCCTTAATGAATTACCAGGATGTTAACTCCTACATCCATCCTTAATGAATCACCAGGATGTTAACTCCTAAATCCATCCTTAATGAATCACCAGGATGTTAACTCCTACATCCATCCTTAATGAATCACCAGGATGTTAACTCCTACATCCATCCTTAATGAATCACCAGGATGTTAACTCCTATATCCATCCTTAATAAATCACCAGGATGTTAACTCTTACATCCATCCTTAATGAATCACCAGGATGTTAACTCCTACATCCATCCTTAATGAATCACCAGGATGTTAACTCCTACATCCATCCTTAATGAATCACCAGGATGTTAACTCCTACATCCATCCTTAATGAATCACCAGGATGTTAACTCCTATATCCATCCTTAATGAATCACCAGGATGTTAACTCTTACATCCATCCTTAATGAATCACCAGGATGTTAACTCCTACATCCATCCTTAATGAATCACCAGGATGTTAACTCCTACATCCATCCTTAATGAATCACCAGGATGTTAACTCCTACATCCATCCTTAATGAATCACCAGGATGTTAACTCCTATATCCATCCTTAATGAATCACCAGGATGTTAACTCTTACATCCATCCTTAATGAATCACCAGGATGTTAACTCCTACATCCATCCTTAATGAATCACCAGGATGTTAACTCCTACATCCATCCTTAATGAATCACCAGGATGTTAACTCCTACATCCATCCTTAATGAATCACCAGGATGTTAACTCCTACATCCATCCTTAATGAATCACCAGGATGTTAACTCCTACATCCATCCTTAATGAATCACCAGGATGTTAACTCCTACATCCATCCTTAATGAATCACCAGGATGTTAACTCCTACATCCATCCTTAATGAATCACCAGGATGTTAACTCCTACATCCATCTTTAATGAATCACCAGGATGTTAACTCCTATATCCATCCTTAATGAATCACCAGGATGTTAACTCCTATATCCATCCTTAATGAATCACCAGGATGTTAACTCCTACATCCATCCTTAATGAGTCTTCCGTTAATCACCTCTGAAAGGCTCGCTAATTATTCAGGAAAAATATCCCACATCAAGACAAGGCTAAATCTTATTTCCCACGTCTAAAATTTAATTATTATTATTTTTGTGGTTATTATGTTTATTAATAATAATAATAATAATAACAATAATAATAATAATAATAATAATAATATTATTATTATTATTATTATTATTATTATTATTATTAATCATTATTATTTATTTATTTTTATATTATTATTATTATTATTATTATCATCATTTTTCAAGACACTGGCGTCTGCTACCGAGGTAGGGTGACCATCCAATAAAGAGGAAAACATCCGCCGTCATTCATTCACTGTCTTGTCAGTAGGGTGCTGACACTGCAGTTCACATGCCCCTCCAAACTGC
This sequence comes from Cherax quadricarinatus, assembly GCF_038502225.1. Classification (NCBI taxonomy): domain Eukaryota; kingdom Metazoa; phylum Arthropoda; class Malacostraca; order Decapoda; family Parastacidae; genus Cherax; species Cherax quadricarinatus. The sequence continues at coordinate 12,140,153 of NC_091350.1, read as the reverse complement.
ATTATCTCCACCCCACCTTCAGAGTGCAGGCACTGTACTTCCCACCCCCAGGACTCAAGCCCAGCTAACCAATTTCCCCAGAGTCTCTTCATAAATGTTACCTCGCTCACACTCTAACATCGCGTCAAATCATTAAAAAAAAAAACACAAACAAATCACAAAATTTAGCCAACTCCGATCTCTGTTTTTCGTCCACATAGAATCTTCAACAATGACTATAATGCACAAGAATCACTAACAACTCACTGCCTCCACTACAATCTAACGAGGTCAGTCAAGCCTGTTGGATGTTCAAGCCCCTGGCACTCAAAACCTCCTTGACAGCCCCTCCTGTAACAATTCCTAGGACGACCCTTATCATTCCTTCCACTCTAGCCTTGTGTACCCTCCTGGCCGTTCTATCTTATTCCATTCTCTCTAAATGTCCAAATCATCTTAACAAATCCCTCTGAAAAACAAATCAGGAGAAAAAATATCATAATATGCAGACAATTCACGCGAGGGATATAAGGAACATAAATCGCATTAAAAGGACAATTCACATGAAATATAAGGGAGGGAGGAATCGAATTATGAGAAAAATTTACATGTGAAATAAAAGCCAAACTACTCTGGCTGAAACAATCCACAAATAACTCACACTTAGGCGAGGAAATTAAAGACGACGATTCGGTTCGTCTTGAACCATTATCAAGTGACTTGATAATGGCCCAGAACGGACCGAAACGTCAGTTAGAATGGTAAGGTTAGGTTAGGTTAGGTCAGGTTAGGTTAGGTCAGGTTAAGTTAGGTCAGGTTATGTTAGGTTATTAACTAAAGTAAAAGGACACAAGTCCAACTAATGTGACATTTTTATTGTGGCAACGTTTCGCTCCCCAGGAGCTTTGTCAAGCTTGACAAAGCTCCTGTGTCCTTTTACTTTACATATTGTCGGTAATTCTACCAACTTTATTAGGTTAGTAAGGTTCGTCAGGAGTTCAACCCCACCAATTACAACAAAGTCATGAAGATTGGGGAAGGGCAAAGAAGACCGCAGACGGAGTACAGTCTAGGGGGCCAGAGACTACAAACTTCACTCAAGGAAAAAGAGACAAGTGTTTCCTGACGCTGGTCTTAGATAATGACACGCCGTTGGAGCTTTTGGTCATCTAACCGAGGCCTTCCGCTGGCTTACCGGTCCATCCCTTTAAAAATTTGGGTCGTAGTTATAATCAACTGTTTATTACCGAAACGGTGTCTAAAGTCTCCTCTTGACTGTAGGTCAGAGACAGTTCACAAGGAATGTCAAGGTGCATAAATCACCCAAAGAAATCTCACAGTGGCTACAACCTTTATCTCGGGTGTCAGTGAAGTCAGGCAGCTGCGGCAGAATGGTGTTCCAAAGGCCACAGAAGCCAACAAATAGTGACTAGCTTCTTTGCTTGGTTAGTAGGTTTATTCAGGTATAAACAAATACAGTTGCATAGATTATCATATATAGTACCATATGTGTAGTGAACCTGGTATAACCAAAGAAAAGTCATGGGGTCCTTTTAATACCTTATTATTATACTATAAAAGAGATACTAGGAATAAGGTAAAAATTAGTTATTTATATTTACATGTGTGTTAGCTAAAAAAAAAATAAATAAAAAATCATTCTTTCTGTAGCTACATTCATCAGACACCTTTTGGCACTCTTCTTGAACTGGTTCATGCTATGACTGGCTTTGACATGTGCAGGCAGTCTGTTCCATTCCTTTATTGCTGTACAATTAAAGGTGTTTGAAGCCTGGCCACTGACTGTGGGTACTACAAAGTTGTCTTCTCTCCCCCTAGTACTATGATTGCCTTGGTTCCCGACCTTGACAAAATTGGCAACAAGATATTCTGGACACTGTTTGTGAGCAATTTTATAAACTTGATTTAACTTTAGTAGTTTTACTCAGTTGTTTTAATGGGGTTAAGGCTGTACGTCACCACCAGTCAACAATACTTTAATCCCTAAAATAGGGATTAGAATAACCTATCGGTGTATATACATTGAAATTCATACACCTCTCAGTGTATATACACTGAATTTCATACATGGCTCAGTGTGTATGCATTTGTGTTTGAATGTTTCGTCGATCAATAGTAGAGGATTCAACTCACGATCGAAAGGACTAGGCTTCGAATTTCAGTGATATGAGATGTATGGGAGAATATGACTGAGAGACACAGCTCCTGTTCTCACTGTGTAACTATAATGTAAAAGAAACGGTAGCAGCATAATGCCGATATATCCAATTTTATTAATTACAAAACATGTAAAAGCTGTCTGTCCCCCATATCTGTTCCCACAAAACCCATTTGACTAGAAATTACATGTTTTTTTCTGGGTGGCTTCCTGGGGGAAAAAAGGAACTAAAGATCCCATTGGAAATAAGCCATAATACTTGACTTTCTTGGGTAATCATGGGTTAGCAACCCCCCGGGGTTAATAATCCGATTAGAAACCTGATTCAGTTCAAGTGTGAGTGAAGACAACTGGGTTCGATACGGCGCAAGCTGTCACCTGCCCTATAAACCACAACAACAGGATAATTGGACCCGTCTTCTAACACCTGGTGCGCTCCTCATCCTCACCTAGTAGTAGTAGTAAACAGATGCAGAGGAGTTAGGAGACTGTTGTGTGTGGCTTCCTAGGAAACAACCCTGACAAACCACCACTGCAAACAAAAGCCACCTTTCTTGGGTTAAGGGAGGAAAAAGAGGCTCTCGTTGGGACAACAGTTGCGTTTCGTTCTGTGTAAACTTTATTAAGCCGTCTCTTGTATGTAGAGTTTTATCATGTGTCCCTCTTTGTAGAGCTTTATCATTCTCGCTCTGTGTAAAGCTTTATCAAGCCATATTTCCCTCTTTGTAGAGCTTTATCATTCTCGCTCTGTGTAAAGCTTTATCAAGCCATATTTCCCTCTTTGTAGAGCTTTATCATTCTCGCTCTATGTAAAGCTTTATCAAGCCATATTTCCCTCTTTGTAGAGCTTTATAGTCATAATTATGAATGACTTCTGAAACTATTACATTATTATTATTATTATTATTATTATTATTATTATTATTATTATTATTATGTGGAAACACTAAACTTATAAACATTATACATCACCAGTAGAACGCGTCTAATACATCATTTCAGCATATATGCAACTGAGAGACATACATCTCACGGTGTATATATCCCGTAGCGGCAGAATGCTGAGTTCAAGGGATACACAGGAACGTACAGACGAACAGTCCACATTATGCACAATAACCTTTTATTAAGACAACGTTTCGCTAAGGGTAGAGGATTATAAGGTCATGATACGGCTCGACCCCTGAGCGAAACGTTGTGCCAAGGAAAGTTTGTTGTGCCTATTGTTGACTTGATAGGCAGGGAGATGGAGAAGTGAGTGTGGGTGTTGCTTGTGTGACAGTATGACCCTCACGTCCGCTCTACCCACCATCCCTGACCTACTACTGACACTGCTCTTCACTCTCGTCCATTTATCAGTAACTATACACATCCTGACTACTTCTAGCGTATACTCCTTTGACAGACGCATCCTGGCTACTTCTAGCGTATACACCTTTGATAGACACATCCTGTCTACTTCTAGCGTATACTCCTTTGATAGACACATCCTGTCTACTTCTAGCGTATACTCCTTTGATAGACACATCCTGTCTACTTCTAGCGTATACTCCTTTGATAGACGCGTCCTGACTACTTCTAGCGTATACTCCTTTGATAGACGCGTCCTGACTACTTCTAGCGTATACTCCTTTGATAGACGCATCCTGACTACTTCTAGCGTATACTCCTTTGATAGACGCATCCTGACTACTTCTAGCGTATACTCCTTTGATAGACGCATCCTGACTACTTCTAGCGTATACTCCTTTGATACACACATCCTGACTACTGCTAGTGTATACTCCTTTGATAGACGCATCCTGACTACTTCTAGCGTATACTCCTTTGATAGACACATCCTGTCTACTTCTAGCGTATACTCCTTTGATAGACGCATCCTGACTACTTCTAGCATATACTCCTTTGATACACACATCCTGACTACTGCTAGTGTATACTCCTTTGATAGACGCATCCTGACTACTTCTAGCGTATACTCCTTTGATAGACGCATCCTGACTACTTCTAGCGTATACTCCTTTGATAGACGCATCCTGACTACTTCTAGCGTATACTCCTTTGATAGACACATCCTGTCTACTTCTAGCGTATACTCCTTTGATAGACGCATCCTGACTACTTCTAGCGTATACTCCTTTGATAGACGCATCCTGTCTACTTCTAGCGTATACTCCTTTGATAGACGCATCCTGTCTACTTCTAGCGTATACTCCTTTGATAGACGCATCCTGTCTACTTCTAGCGTATACTCCTTTGATAGACACATTCTGACTACTTCTAGCGTATACCCCTTTGATAGACGCATCCTGTCTACTTCTAGCGTATACTCCTTTGATAGACACATCCTGACTACTTCTAGCGTATACTCCTTTGATAGACACATCCTGTCTACTTCTAGCGTATACTCCTTTGATAGACGCATCCTGACTACTTCTAGCGTATACTCCTTTGATAGACACATCCTGTCTACTTCTAGCGTATACTCCTTTGATAGACGCATCCTGACTACTTCTAGCGTATACTCCTTTGATAGACACATCCTGACTACTTCTAGCGTATACTCCTTTGATAGACACATCCTGTCTACTTCTAGCATATACTCCTTTGATAGACGCATCCTGACTACTTCTAGCATATACTCCTTTGATAGACACATCCTGGCTACTTCTAGCATATACTCCTTTGATAGACACATCCAGACTACTTCTAGCATATACTCCTTTGATAGACGCATCCAGACTACTTCTAGCGTATACTCCTACTTCTAGACGCATCCTGACTACTTCTAGACACATCCTGTCTACTTCTAGCATATACTCCTTTGATAGACACATCCTGGCTACTTCTAGCATATACTCCTTTGATAGACACATCCAGACTACTTCTAGCATATACTCCTTTGATAGACGCATCCTGACTACTTCTAGCGTATACTCCTTTGATAGACGCATCCTGACTACTTCTAGCATATACTCCTTTGATAGACACATCCTGGCTACTTCTAGCATATACTCCTTTGATAGACGCATCCTGACTACTTCTAGCGTATACTCCTTTGATAGACACATCCAGACTACTTCTAGCATATACTCCTTTGATAGACGCATCCTGACTACTTCTAGCGTATACTCCTTTGATAGACACATCCTGACTACTTCTAGCGTATACTCCTTTGATAGACACATCCTGACTACTTCTAGCATATACTCCTTTGATAGACGCATCCTGACTACTTCTAGCGTATACTCCTTTGATAGACACATCCTGACTACTTCTAGCGTATACTCCTTTGATAGACGCATCCTGGTTTCTAGCGTAGGTATGAAGTAGTAGTAGTAGTAGACATAGTAATATATTCATAAACACGTAGGAGCAGGATAGCTACAATCCCCTGGAACAAGAGCCAAGGCATCAACTTTAACATGTTCCCAGAGGACATGTAACGGAATCCAAAAGAATTTTACCTGAATACCTTTGTTAGTAATTTGTGCATGTGTGTGTGTGTGTGTGTGTGTGTGTGTGTGTGTGTGTGTGTGTGTGTGTGTGTGTGTGTGTGTGTGTGTGTGTGTGTACTCACCTAGTTGTGGTTGCAGGGGTCGAGTCCTAGCTCCTGGCCCCACTTCTTCACTGGTTGCTACTAGGTCCTCTCTCTCTCTCTCCCCGCTCCACGAGCTTTATCAAACCTCGTCTTAAAACTATGTATGGTTCCCGCCTCCACTACGTCACTTTCTAGGCTATTCCACTGCCTGACAACTCTATGACTGAAGAAATACTTCCTAACATCCCTTTGACTCATCTGAATCTTCAGCTTCCAATTGTGACTCCTTGTTTCTGTGTCCCATCTCTGGAACATCCTGTCTCTGTCCACCTTATCTATTCCACGCATTATTTTGTATGTCGTAATTATGTCTCCCCTGACCCTCCTGTCCTCCAGTGTCGTCAGACCGATTTCCCTTAACTTTTCTTCATAGGACATAATCCTTAGCTCTGAAACCAGCCTTGTTGCACTTTCTCTAATTTCTTGACGTGCTTGACCAGATGTGGGTTCCAAACTGGTGCTGCGTACTGCAGTATGGGCCTGACGTGCACAGTGTACAGTCTTGAACGATTCCTTACTGAGGTATCGGAACGCTATTCTCAGGTTTGCCAGGCGCTCATATGCTGCAGCAGTTATTTGGGTAACGTGTGCTTCCGGCGACGTGCTCGGTATTATATACTCACCCCCAAATCTTTCTCCTTGAGAGAGGTTTGCTGTCTTTGGCCATAATTTGTATGCCGCTCGTCTTCCAGGCACTCGCCAGGGCAGTTCAAGTTGAGTCGTAAGAGATGAGACAGGACAGGCCTGGCGTCCCTATACATATATATTCCCTCTAATATACGTACTAATACATCCGACGTCAGTGTTTATTACCCAATCCGTGATTGAACCCCATTTGACATATACTCTGTCTGCAGTCTTCTTTGCCCTTCCCCGATCTTCATGACTTTGCATTTGGCGGGGTTAAATTCTAAGAGCCAGTTGCTGGACCACACGTCCAGACTGTCCAGGTCTCTTTGTAGACCTGTCTGATCCGCATCAGATTTAATTCTCCTCATTAACTTCACATCATCTGCAAACACGGATATTTCTGAGTCTATCCCTTCGGTAATGTCATTCACATATACCAAGAATAGCACTGGTCCCAGGAATGACCCCCGTAGGACCCCGCTCGTCACAGGCATCCACTGTGATACCTCATCACGTACCATTACTCGCTGTTGCCTCCCTGTCAGCTATTCTCTGATCCACTGCAGTGCTCTTCCTGCTATACGTGCCTGATCCTCTAGCTTCTGCACTAATCTCTTGTGAGGAACTGTGTCGAAGGCCTTCTTGCAGTCCAAAGAAATGCAATCAACCCACCCCTCTCGTGTCTTACTTCAGTTACCTTGTCAAAAAACTCCAGTAGCTCTGTGACACAGGATTTGCCTTCCATGAATCCGTGCTGGCTGTCATTTATAACATTGTTCCGTTCCAGGTGTTCCACCACTCTCCTCCTGATATTCTTCTCCATGACTTTTCATTCTATACACGTCAGTGACACTGGTCTATAGTTTAGTGCCTTGTTCTGTCTCCTTTCTTAAAGATGGGGACTACATTTGCCGACTTCCATACCTCAGGTAGTTGCCCAATTTCAAGGGATGTGTTGAAGATTGTGGTTAGTGGCACACACAGTATCTCTGCTCCCTCTCTAAGGGACTACGGAGAGATGTCCGATCCCACTGCCTTTGAGGTATCAAGGTCACTTAGGAGCTTCTTCACCTCCTCCTCGGTTGTGTGCATTTCATCTAACACTTGTTAGTATATTCCTTGTTGGTGTACCCCTCTGTTTTGTTTTTCCAGTGTCCCTTCTGCCTCCACTGTAAATACTTCCTGAAATCTCGTGTTGAGCTCCTCACATACTTCATGGTCGTTTCTTGTGAGGTCCCCACCTTCTTTCCTCAGCCTGATTACCTGGTCCTTGACTGTTGTCTTGCTCCTGTTGTGCTATAAAGCAGTTTCGGGTCAGACTTGACTTTCGATGCTATGTCGTTTTCGTTCTGCTGCTGGGCTTCCCTCCTTTTCTGTACATACTCGTTCCAAGCTCATCGACTAATCTCGTCATTTTCCTGCGTCCTTTGCCTTCTGTACTTTTTCCATTCTCTAATGCACTTACTTTTTGCCTCCCTACACCTTCAGGTAAACCAAGGGATCATTCTGGTCTTCCCATTATTTCTGTTACCCTTGGGAACAAACCTTTCCTCTGCCTCCTTGCATTTTTGTTGTTACATAGTCCATCATTTAGTTTACTGATTTTTTACCAACTCTCTTTCCCACTGAACCTCCTGCGGGAAGGTCCTTATACCTGTGTAGACCCCCCTTTTATAGTCTGACTTTTCCCTTTCTACTCCTGTTACCCTCCTCACTTATAGCTCTACAATGTATTCAAAGCTCAGAACCACGTGGTCACTAGCTCCGAGGGGCCTTTCATATGTGATGTCCTCAATGTCTGAGCTACTCAGGGTGAACACAAGGTCCAGTCTTGCTGGTTCATCCTTCCCTCTCTCTGGCAGTGTCCCTAACATGTTGGTGCATGGGGTTTTCCAGTACCATATCCATCATTTTGGCTCTCCTTGTTTCAGGACCCCCATGTGTGTGTGTGTGTGTGTGTGTACTCACCTAGTTGAGGTTGCAGGGGGCGAGTCCCAGCTCCTGACCCCGCCTCTTCACTGGTCGCTACTAGGTCACTCTCCCTGAACCGTGAGCTTTATCGTACCTCTGCTTAAAGCTATGTATGGATCGTGCCTCCACCACATCGCTTCCCAAACTATTCCACTTCCTGACTATGTGGCTGAAGAAATACCTCCTGTGTGTGTGTGTGCGTGTGTGTGTGTGTGTGTGTGTGTGTGTGTGTGTGTGTGTGTGTGTGTGTGTGTGTGTGTGTGTGTGTGTTTATGCGTATACACTCACCTAATTGTGGTTGGAGGGGTCGAGACTCAGCTCCTGACCCCGCCTCTTCGCTGAGCGCTACTAGGTCCTCTCCCTGCTCCATGAGCTTTATCATACCTCATCTTAAAGCTATGTAAGGTTCCTGGTTCCTGTGTGTGTGTGTGTGTGTGTGTGTGTGTGTGTGTGTGTGTGTGTGTGTGTGTGTGTGTGTGTGTGTGTGTGTGTGTGTGTGTTTGTGTCTTCAGGTACAAGCAAGATACACTCTCATCACAGGACATAAAGATAAAATTGAAGATAGTAATTTAGAAACACTTCGTGAATGAGGTTTCTGCACGTGACCTTGATCTTGTGTTGATGTTATTACCAACCCATGTTTTCACTCTCCCCCTGCCTCCCCCACCACTCTGCATCTCCCCCATCCTCCCTGCTTTCCTGGTTTAATATCTTTATTATGCACCCCATATCCATCCTGTGGGTGGTAGTCAAGGGATTACAGAGGTAAATAATGGGTCCAGGGACTGGGCCCCAAAGTTTTGATAGCTGAACAAGGTACAAAGGTAATGAATTCACAAGTTACAAAGGTAATGAATCATGTAAGTAAGCTTACTTATTTACTTACATATGTTTATACGTGGTTACAATCATGAACAAATTATAAAGTAATGAGCAATTCACACGTCCACACCCCGGTCACAACTGTAATGAGTTATATGTGCAAATATTAACTGGGTCACACACACACACACACACACACCCACACACACACACACACACACACACACACACACACACACACACACGAGCACACACGAGAAGCTATGTATCGACCCCTGTAATACAAATAGATGAGCACACATACACGAGCGTACATACACACACGAGCAAACAAATACACACGCAAGCACTCCCCCATTCTTCCTGTTTTCCCCACAAGTCAGTCTGCATCTCCCTCATCAGTTTATCTGCTTATTTCCCTCTTCCTCGCCTCTCTTGGTGATATCTTCACTGTCTTACCTAAGTCTCCCAACTCAGCCTTATAGTCTTACTGAAGTCTCCCAACTCAGCTTCATTGTCTTACTGAAGTCTCCCAACTCAGCCTCATTGTCTTACTGAAGTCTCCCAACTCAGCCTCATTGTCTTACTGAAGTCTCCCAACTCAGCCTCATTGTCTTACTGAAGTCTCCCAACTCAGCCTCATTGTCTTACTGAAGTCTCCCAACTCAGCCTCATTGTCTTACTGAAGTCTCCTAGCTCAGACTGACAGGAAAACACAGCTTTTATTTCCAATACGTAGAATAGTGAGCAGCAGCACACTGCCGAAGTATCCAATTTTACTAAATATAAAATCGCTGACCGTGTTGTAGCACCAGCAGCAGCTGACCTACAAAAGCTACAGGCAGAGCAACAGCTGCGAAGGAGTCTCCTACAAGATTACGATAAGACGGTAGTGCCGGGGACCCCCACCATCATCCACCTCACAGGACTGAAGATAACCAACTTCCTAATGGTCAGTGCTCTCTCTAGTTAATGGTCCAAGTAGGACCAAAACGTCGTCATAAGTTTCATTCTCCTATGTACAGGTTATTTTGTGTATTGTTCCAGTCACGGTATTGTGCCTTTTTATTGTTTGACATATTTGATGTTATATTATATAGAAGCCCAAAGGTTACCATGAAGTCTGTCTCCTTCGCCACGAGCCTTGATTCTCACCATCAATATTTGAAGCAAAACTTTGTTAATTACGGCTTCTGGGACTTAAAGGTACACCATATCAACAGCGACTTTCTTTCCTCGCAGTTAATACACAGGCAATTGGAAAATTAAGCTTCATAGGTAGGATTTTTTAATGAAAAATATTCATGTTGATTTGTGGGATTTAAGTTTTCCTTTTTAAGTTTTCTTTCAGAAATTTTAAGACCAAATAATTTACTCAGCAAATAAATTGAAGTGAAGAGTAAGACGGATGTATTAGTTGAAGAAGCTTACTGTGTTGACTCAACGTTTTAGAATAAAGATATCTAACTACTGTACATGCACCTTATAATGAACTTATCGGTACTGTATACTATTATCATATTCACGAAGAATCTTTATTAGGGAAATGTTTCAACTGCCCTGCAAGCGTCATCAGTCTGTTACACTGGTGGAAGACCAAGTAGGAGTGCAGAGGTGGTTGATGTAATCAGTACATCAACCTTGCAGCAAGATGATATGTCTCTTGATCAGTCTCTTGTCAGTATTATATATTTGTCACGTGATATGTGGGAAGGTAATGGCAGTATAGTGTACGACACAGACATTACTTACAAGTTACAAATTTAAATATGTAAGTATATAATCTGTGGAAGTACTAAAGCTGGAGTTACACTGAGCTCGGGAAAGCGAAAACAGCTCCATGTCTTCGGATCAAAAGCACATCACCAGTGTCTCTTCACCTCCCTTGATGGGAATGTTAAAAATCGCCGCAAACTGCGCTAAACTTGGTAACTTCTCGTATATTATATTCTCAACAGTGAGATTTTGCTCCTGGATAATTGCCTTTTTCTTGGCTTGTTGACATCGTCACATGCATCACAGCCACTCACAGACCTTCATCTGCTCTCAGGCTCTTAATTACAGCTAAACACTGCAATTGCGGTTTTCAACTCCGGATCTGACAGTAATCTTATATTAAGTTTAACCTCACTTCCCTTGTCGAGAATTTCTATCGCAAAGTTTGTGGCTGAAGAGAGAACGCCTTCTGATGAGGCAGTGTGCAGAGGAACGCCTTCTGATGCGGCAGTGTGCAGAGGAACGCCTTCTGATGAGGCAGTGTGCAGAGGAACGCCTTCTGATGAGGCAGTGTGCAGAGGAACGCCTTCTGATGAGGCAGTGTGCAGAGGAACGCCTTCTGATGAGGCAGTGTGCAGAGGAACGCCTTCTGATGAGGCAGTGTGCAGAGGAACGCCTTCTGATGCGGCAGTGTGCAGAGGAACGCCTTCTGATGAGGCAGTGTGCAGAGGAACGCCTTCTGATGCGGCAGTGTGCAGAGGAACGCCTTCTGATGAGGCAGTGTGCAGAGGAACGCCTTCTGATGCGGCAGTGTGCAGAGGAACGCCTTCTGATGAGGCAGTGTGCAGAGGAACGCCTTCTGATGAGGCAGTGTGCAGAGGAACGCCTTCTGATGAGGCAGTGTGCAGAGGAACGCCTTCTGATGAGGCAGTGTGCAGAGGAACGCCTTCTGATGCGGCAGTGTGCAGAGGAACGCCTTCTGATGAGGCAGTGTGCAGAGGAACGCCTTCTGATGCGGCAGTGTGCAGAGGAACGCCTTCTGATGAGGCAGTGTGCAGAGGAACGCCTTCTGATGCGGCAGTGTGCAGAGGAACGCCTTCTGATGAGGCAGTGTGCAGAGGAACGCCTTCTGATGCGGCAGTGTGCAGAGGAACGCCTTCTGATGAGGCAGTGTGCAGAGGAACGCCTTCTGATGCGGCAGTGTGCAGAGGAACGCCTTCTGATGAGGCAGTGTGCAGAGGAACGCCTTCTGATGCGGCAGTGTGCAGAGGAACGCCTTCTGATGCGGCAGTGTGCAGAGGAACGCCTTCTGATGAGGCAGTGTGCAGAGGAACGCCTTCTGATGCGGCAGTGTGCAGAGGAACGCCTTCTGATGAGGCAGTGTGCAGAGGAACGCCTTCTGATGAGGGAGGCAGTGTGCAGAGGAACGCCTTCTGATGAGGCAGTGTGCAGAGGAACGCCTTCTGATGAGGCAGTGTGCAGAGGAACGCATTCTGATGCGGCAGTGTGCAGAGGAACGCCTTCTGATGCGGCAGTGTGCAGAGGAACGCCTTCTGATGAGGCAGTGTGCAGAGGAACGCCTTCTGGTGCGGCAGTGTGCAGAGGAACGCCTTCTGATGCGGCAGTGTGCAGAGGAACGCCTTCTGATGCGGCAGTGTGCAGAGGAACGCGTTCTGATGAGGCAGTGTGCAGAGGAACGCCTTCTGATGAGGCAGTGTGCAGAGGAACACCTTCTGATGCGGCAGTGTGCAGAGGAACGCCTTCTGATGAGGCAGTGTGCAGAGGAACGCCTTCTGATGAGGCAGTGTGCAGAGGAACGCCTTCTGATGAGGCAGTGTGCAGAGGAACGCCTTCTGATGAGGCAGTGTGCAGAGGAACGCCTTCTGATGCGGCAGTGTGCAGAGGAACGCCTTCTGATGAGGCAGTGTGCAGAGGAACGCCTTCTGATGAGGGAGGCAGTGTGCAGAGGAACGCCTTCTGATGAGGCAGTGTGCAGAGGAACGCCTTCTGATGAGGCAGTGTGCAGAGGAACGCATTCTGATGCGGCAGTGTGCAGAGGAACGCCTTCTGATGCGGCAGTGTGCAGAGGAACGCCTTCTGATGAGGCAGTGTGCAGAGGAACGCCTTCTGGTGCGGCAGTGTGCAGAGGAACGCCTTCTGATGAGGCAGTGTGCAGAGGAACGCCTTCTGATGAGGCAGTGTGCAGAGGAACGCATTCTGATGCGGCAGTGTGCAGAGGAACGCCTTCTGATGCGGCAGTGTGCAGAGGAACGCCTTCTGATGAGGCAGTGTGCAGAGGAACGCCTTCTGGTGCGGCAGTGTGCAGAGGAACGCCTTCTGATGCGGCAGTGTGCAGAGGAACGCCTTCTGATGAGGCAGTGTGCAGAGGAACGCATTCTGATGCGGCAGTGTGCAGAGGAACGCCTTCTGATGCGGCAGTGTGCAGAGGAACGCCTTCTGATGAGGCAGTGTGCAGAGGAACGCCTTCTGATGCGGCAGTGTGCAGAGGAACGCCTTCTGATGCGGCAGTGTGCAGAGGAACGCCTTCTGATGAGGCAGTGTGCAGAGGAACGCCTTCTGATGCGGCAGTGTGCAGAGGAACGCGTTCTGATGAGGCAGTGTGCAGAGGAACGCCTTCTGATGAGGCAGTGTGCAGAGGAACACCTTCTGATGCGGCAGTGTGCAGAGAAACGCCTTCTGATGAGGCAGTGTGCAGAGGAACGCCTTCTGATGAGGCAGTGTGCAGAGGAACGCCTTCTGATGAGGCAGTGTGCAGAGGAACGCCTTCTGATGAGGCAGTGTGCAGAGGAACGCCTTCTGATGCGGCAGTGTGCAGAGGAACGCCTTCTGATGAGGCAGTGTGCAGAGGAACGCCTTCTGATGAGGGAGGCAGTGTGCAGAGGAACGCCTTCTGATGAGGCAGTGTGCAGAGGAACGCCTTCTGATGAGGCAGTGTGCAGAGGAACGCATTCTGATGCGGCAGTGTGCAGAGGAACGCCTTCTGATGCGGCAGTGTGCAGAGGAACGCCTTCTGATGAGGCAGTGTGCAGAGGAACGCCTTCTGGTGCGGCAGTGTGCAGAGGAACGCCTTCTGATGAGGCAGTGTGCAGAGGAACGCCTTCTGATGCGGCAGTGTGCAGAGGAACGCCTTCTGATGAGGCAGTGTGCAGAGGAACGCCTTCTGATGCGGCAGTGTGCAGAGGAACGCCTTCTGATGAGGCAGTGTGCAGAGGAACGCCTTCTGATGAGGCAGTGTGCAGAGGAACGCCTTCTGATGAGGCAGTGTGCAGAGGAACGCCTTCTGATGAGGCAGTGTGCAGAGGAACGCCTTCTGATGCGGCAGTGTGCAGAGGAACGCCTTCTGATGAGGCAGTGTGCAGAGGAACGCCTTCTGATGCGGCAGTGTGCAGAGGAACGCCTTCTGATGAGGCAGTGTGCAGAGGAACGCCTTCTGATGCGGCAGTGTGCAGAGGAACGCCTTCTGATGAGGCAGTGTGCAGAGGAACGCCTTCTGATGCGGCAGTGTGCAGAGGAACGCCTTCTGATGAGGCAGTGTGCAGAGGAACGCCTTCTGATGCGGCAGTGTGCAGAGGAACGCCTTCTGATGAGGCAGTGTGCAGAGGAACGCCTTCTGATGCGGCAGTGTGCAGAGGAACGCCTTCTGATGCGGCAGTGTGCAGAGGAACGCCTTCTGATGAGGCAGTGTGCAGAGGAACGCCTTCTGATGCGGCAGTGTGCAGAGGAACGCCTTCTGATGAGGCAGTGTGCAGAGGAACGCCTTCTGATGAGGGAGGCAGTGTGCAGAGGAACGCCTTCTGATGAGGCAGTGTGCAGAGGAACGCCTTCTGATGAGGCAGTGTGCAGAGGAACGCATTCTGATGCGGCAGTGTGCAGAGGAACGCCTTCTGATGCGGCAGTGTGCAGAGGAACGCCTTCTGATGAGGCAGTGTGCAGAGGAACGCCTTCTGGTGCGGCAGTGTGCAGAGGAACGCCTTCTGATGCGGCAGTGTGCAGAGGAACGCCTTCTGATGCGGCAGTGTGCAGAGGAACGCGTTCTGATGAGGCAGTGTGCAGAGGAACGCCTTCTGATGAGGCAGTGTGCAGAGGAACACCTTCTGATGCGGCAGTGTGCAGAGGAACGCCTTCTGATGAGGCAGTGTGCAGAGGAACGCCTTCTGATGAGGCAGTGTGCAGAGGAACGCCTTCTGATGAGGCAGTGTGCAGAGGAACGCCTTCTGATGAGGCAGTGTGCAGAGGAACGCCTTCTGATGCGGCAGTGTGCAGAGGAACGCCTTCTGATGAGGCAGTGTGCAGAGGAACGCCTTCTGATGAGGGAGGCAGTGTGCAGAGGAACGCCTTCTGATGAGGCAGTGTGCAGAGGAACGCCTTCTGATGAGGCAGTGTGCAGAGGAACGCATTCTGATGCGGCAGTGTGCAGAGGAACGCCTTCTGATGCGGCAGTGTGCAGAGGAACGCCTTCTGATGAGGCAGTGTGCAGAGGAACGCCTTCTGGTGCGGCAGTGTGCAGAGGAACGCCTTCTGATGAGGCAGTGTGCAGAGGAACGCCTTCTGATGAGGCAGTGTGCAGAGGAACGCATTCTGATGCGGCAGTGTGCAGAGGAACGCCTTCTGATGCGGCAGTGTGCAGAGGAACGCCTTCTGATGAGGCAGTGTGCAGAGGAACGCCTTCTGGTGCGGCAGTGTGCAGAGGAACGCCTTCTGATGCGGCAGTGTGCAGAGGAACGCCTTCTGATGAGGCAGTGTGCAGAGGAACGCATTCTGATGCGGCAGTGTGCAGAGGAACGCCTTCTGATGCGGCAGTGTGCAGAGGAACGCCTTCTGATGAGGCAGTGTGCAGAGGAACGCCTTCTGATGCGGCAGTGTGCAGAGGAACGCCTTCTGATGCGGCAGTGTGCAGAGGAACGCCTTCTGATGAGGCAGTGTGCAGAGGAACGCCTTCTGATGCGGCAGTGTGCAGAGGAACGCGTTCTGATGAGGCAGTGTGCAGAGGAACGCCTTCTGATGAGGCAGTGTGCAGAGGAACACCTTCTGATGCGGCAGTGTGCAGAGAAACGCCTTCTGATGAGGCAGTGTGCAGAGGAACGCCTTCTGATGAGGCAGTGTGCAGAGGAACGCCTTCTGATGAGGCAGTGTGCAGAGGAACGCCTTCTGATGAGGCAGTGTGCAGAGGAACGCCTTCTGATGCGGCAGTGTGCAGAGGAACGCCTTCTGATGAGGCAGTGTGCAGAGGAACGCCTTCTGATGAGGGAGGCAGTGTGCAGAGGAACGCCTTCTGATGAGGCAGTGTGCAGAGGAACGCCTTCTGATGAGGCAGTGTGCAGAGGAACGCATTCTGATGCGGCAGTGTGCAGAGGAACGCCTTCTGATGCGGCAGTGTGCAGAGGAACGCCTTCTGATGAGGCAGTGTGCAGAGGAACGCCTTCTGGTGCGGCAGTGTGCAGAGGAACGCCTTCTGATGCGGCAGTGTGCAGAGGAACGCCTTCTGATGAGGCAGTGTGCAGAGGAACGCCTTCTGATGCGGCAGTGTGCAGAGGAACGCGTTCTGATGAGGCAGTGTGCAGAGGAACGCCTTCTGATGAGGCAGTGTGCAGAAGAACACCTTCTGATGCGGCAGTGTGCAGAGGAACGCCTTCTGATGAGGCAGTGTGCAGAGGAACGCCTTCTGATGAGGCAGTGTGCAGAGGAACGCCTTCTGATGAGGCAGTGTGCAGAGGAACGCCTTCTGATGAGGCAGTGTGCAGAGGAACGCCTTCTGATGCGGCAGTGTGCAGAGGAACGCCTTCTGATGAGGCAGTGTGCAGAGGAACGCCTTCTGATGAGGCAGTGTGCAGAGGAACGCCTTCTGATGCGGCAGTGTGCAGAGGAACGCCTTCTGATGAGGCAGTGTGCAGAGGAACGCCTTCTGATGAGGCAGTGTGCACAGGAACGCCTTCTGATGAGGCAGTGTGCAGAGGAACGCCTTCTGATGAGGCAGTGTGCAGAGGAACGCCTTCTGATGAGGCAGTGTGCAGAGGAACGCCTTCTGATGCGGCAGTGTGCAGAGGAACGCCTTCTGATGCGGCAGTGTGCAGAGGAACGCCTTCTGATGAGGCAGTGTGCAGAGGAACGCCTTCTGATGAGGCAGTGTGTAGAGGAACGCCTTCTGATGAGGCAGTGTGCAGAGGAACGCCTTCTGATGAGGAAGTGTGCAGAGGAACGCCTTCTGATGAGGCAGTGTGCAGATGAACGCCTTCTGATGAGGCAGTGCGCAGAGGAACGCCTTCTGATGAGGCAGTGTGCAGAGGAACGCCTTCTGATGCGGCAGTGTGCAGAGGAACGCCTTCTGATGAGGCAGTGTGCAGAGGAACGCCTTCTGATGAGGCAGTGTGCAGAGGAACGCCTTCTGATGAGGCAGTGTGCAGAGGAACGCCTTCTGATGAGGCAGTGTGCAGAGGAACGCCTTCTGATGAGGCAGTGTGCAGAGGAACGCCTTCTGATGAGGCAGTGTGCAGAGGAACGCCTTCTGATGAGGCAGTGTGCAGAGGAACGCCTTCTGATGAGGCAGTGTGCAGAGGAACGCCTTCTGATGAGGCAGTGTGCAGAGGAACGCCTTCTGATGAGGCAGTGTGCAGAGGAACGCCTTCTGATGAGGCAGTGTGCAGAGGAACGCCTTCTGATGAGGCAGTGTGCAGAGGAACGCCTTCTGATGAGGCAGTGTGCAGAGGAACGCCTTCTGATGAGGCAGTGTGCAGAGGAACGCCTTCTGATGAGGCAGTGTGCAGAGGAACGCCTTCTGATGAGGCAGTGTGCAGAGGAACGCCTTCTGATGAGGCAGTGTGCAGAGGAACGCCTTCTGATGAGGCAGTGTGCAGAGGAACGCCTTCTGATGAGGCAGTGTGCAGAGGAACGCCTTCTGATGAGGCAGTGTGCAGAGGAACGCCTTCTGATGCGGCAGTGTGCAGAGGAACGGCTTCTGATGCGGCAGTGTGCAGAGGAACGCCTTCTGATGAGGCAGTGTGCAGAGGAACGCCTTCTGATGAGGCAGTGTGCAGAGGAACGCCTTCTGATGAGGCAGTGTGCACAGGAACGCCTTCTGATGAGGCAGTGTGCACAGGAACGCCTTCTGATGAGGCAGTGTGCAGAGGAACGCCTTCTGATGAGGCAGTGTGCAGAGGAACGCCTTCTGATGAGGCAGTGTGCAGAGGAACGCCTTCTGATGAGGCAGTGTGCAGAGGAACGCCTTCTGATGAGGCAGTGTGCAGAGGAACGCCTTCTGATGAGGCAGTGTGCAGAGGAACGCCTTCTGATGAGGCAGTGTGCAGAGGAACGCCTTCTGATGAGGCAGTGTGCAGAGGAACGCCTTCTGATGAGGCAGTGTGCAGAGGAACGCCTTCTGATGAGGCAGTGTGCAGAGGAACGCCTTCTGATGAGGCAGTGTGCAGAGGAACGCCTTCTGATGAGGCAGTGTGCAGAGGAACGCCTTCTGATGAGGCAGTGTGCAGAGGAACGCCTTCTGATGACGCAGTGTGCAGAGGAACGCCTTCTGATGAGGCAGTGTGCAGAGGAACGCCTTCTGATGAGGCAGTGTGCAGAGGAACGCCTTCTGATGAGGCAGTGTGCAGAGGAACGCCTTCTGATGAGGCAGTGTGCAGAGGAACGCCTTCTGATGCGGCAGTGTGCAGAGGAACGCCTTCTGATGAGGCAGTGTGCAGAGGAACGCCTTCTGATGAGGCAGTGTGCAGAGGAACGCCTTCTGATGAGGCAGTGTGCAGAGGAACGCCTTCTGATGAGGCAGTGTGCAGAGGAACGCCTTCTGATGAGGCAGTGTGCAGAGGAACGCCTTCTGATGCGGCAGTGTGCAGAGGAACGCCTTCTGATGAGGCAGTGTGCAGAGGAACGCCTTCTGATGAGGCAGTGTGCAGAGGAACGCCTTCTGATGAGGCCTTCTGATGAGGCAGTGTGCAGAGGAACGCCTTCTGATGCGGCAGTGTGCAGAGGAACGCCTTCTGATGAGGCAGTGTGCAGAGGAACGCCTTCTGATGAGGCAGTGTGCAGAGGAACGCCTTCTGATGCGGCAGTGTGCAGAGGAACGCCTTCTGATGAGGCAGTGTGCAGAGGAACGCCTTCTGATGCGGCAGTGTGCAGAGGAACGCCTTCTGATGAGGCAGTGTGCAGAGGAACGCCTTCTGATGAGGCAGTGTGCAGAGGAACGCCTTCTGATGCGGCAGTGTGCAGAGGAACGCCTTCTGATGAGGCAGTGTGCAGAGGAACGCCTTCTGAGGCAGTGTGCAGAGGAACGCCTTCTGATGAGGCAGTGTGCAGAGGAACGCCTTCTGATGAGGCAGTGTGCAGAGGAACGCCTTCTGATGAGGCAGTGTGCAGAGGAACGCCTTCTGATGAGGCAGTGTGCAGAGGAACGCCTTCTGATGAGGCAGTGTGCAGAGGAACGCCTTCTGATGAGGCAGTGTGCAGAGGAACGCCTTCTGATGCGGCAGTGTGCAGAGGAACGCCTTCTGATGCGGC
This sequence comes from Cherax quadricarinatus, assembly GCF_038502225.1. NCBI lineage: Eukaryota > Metazoa > Arthropoda > Malacostraca > Decapoda > Parastacidae > Cherax > Cherax quadricarinatus. Next base: position 12,120,732 of record NC_091350.1, on the reverse strand, counting down.
AGTGTGCAGAGGAACGCCTTCTGATGAGGCAGTGTGCAGAGGAACGCCTTCTGATGCGGCAGTGTGCAGAGGAACGCCTTCTGATGAGGCAGTGTGCAGAGGAACGCCTTCTGATGAGGCAGTGTACAGAGGAACGCCTTCTGATGAGGCAGTGTGCAGAGGAACGCCTTCTGATGAGGCAGTGTGCAGAGGAACGCCTTCTGATGAGGCAGTGTGCAGAGGAACGCCTTCTGATGAGGCAGTATGCAGAGGAACGCCTTCTGATGAGGCAGTGTGCAGAGGAACGCCTTCTGATGAGGCAGTGTGCAGAGGAACGCCTTCTGATGAGGCAGCGTGCAGAGGAACGCCTTCTGATGCGGCAGTGTGCAGAGGAACGCCTTCTGATGAGGCAGTGTGCAGAGGAACGCCTTCTGATGAGGCAGTGTGCAGAGGAACGCCTTCTGATGAGGCAGTGTGCAGAGGAACGCCTTCTGATGAGGCAGTGTGCAGAGGAACGCCTTCTGATGAGGCAGTGTGCAGAGGAACGCCTTCTGATGAGGCAGTGTGCAGAGGAACGCCTTCTGATGAGGCAGTGTGCAGAGGAACGCCTTCTGATGACGCAGTGTGCAGAGGAACGCCTTCTGATGAGGGAGGCAGTGTGCAGAGGAACGCCTTCTGATGAGGCAGTGTGCAGAGGAACGCCTTCTGATGAGGCAGTGTGCAGAGGAACGCCTTCTGATGAGGCAGTGTGCAGAGGAACGCCTTCTGATGAGGCAGTGTGCAGAGGAACGCCTTCTGATGACGCAGTGTGCAGAGGAACGCCTTCTGATGAGGGAGGCAGTGTGCAGAGGAACGCCTTCTGATGAGGCAGTGTGCAGAGGAACGCCTTCTGATGAGGCAGTGTGCAGAGGAACGCCTTCTGATGAGGCAGTGTGCAGAGGAACGCCTTCTGATGAGGCAGTGTGCAGAGGAACGCCTTCTGATGACGCAGTGTGCAGAGGAACGCCTTCTGATGAGGGAGGCAGTGTGCAGAGGAACGCCTTCTGATGAGGCAGTGTGCAGAGGAACGCCTTCTGATGAGGCAGTGTGCAGAGGAACGCCTTCTGATGAGGCAGTGTGCAGAGGAACGCCTTCTGATGAGGCAGTGTGCAGAGGAACGCCTTCTGATGACGCAGTGTGCAGAGGAACGCCTTCTGATGAGGGAGGCAGTGTGCAGAGGAACGCCTTCTGATGAGGCAGTGTGCAGAGGAACGCCTTCTGATGAGGCAGTGTGCAGAGGAACGCCTTCTGATGAGGCAGTGTGCAGAGGAACGCCACGCCAATATTCGTGGTGTTCTCTTCTTATTCCTTATTTATTACTTCATTATGTTCATGTTCCTGCTGTAGGTACGTCCTCTGCAAGTATTTAAGTCAGTGAGTGGTATAAACCTTGGTAATAAATACCGACAAGTTGGTTTACAAAGACACGTAAGCAACACTATAACATATTTATTAGAAAATGTTTCGGTCCTGGGACCTTGATCACTTCAAGATCCCAGGACCGAAACGTTTTCTAATAAATTACGTTATAGTGTTTGCTTATGTGTCTTTCTAAACTAAGTCAGTGAGTACACATGTCTACGACACAAGAAGGAAACTTGAGAAGCTTCTTCAGTTCCTGAACTTTATAGGGAGTCTTCGAAGTTATACGTGTTTTAATGTCTTCTACCTGACCTTCCATAACTTTAAATAAGACAAGTAAAGTTCAGTATCTTTGTTTAACAAGACAGGTGAAGTGAGAACACGGCTACACAGGAGCCAGACTTCAACCAAAGGTTAGTTACAGACAATACTTGTCTATGGTGGAAGCGGGAAGGACAGTTAATTAACTCGAACATATACAAGGTGACCGCCATGTCTTGGCACCTCTGCAGAAATGTGCAAATTTGTATACTTCTGTTAGGTTAGATGAACGTACCCAACGTAAAGAAAATGAACGTACTTCAGGGAAAACTCAGAATTCTTTCCGGAGCTCCCTCAATATTTTCATCTCCTACCACCTACTACCATACACACACACACACACACACACAGATTGGACACAGTAACAAGGGGACACAGTTGGAAGCTGAAGACACAGATGAATCACAGGGATGTTAGGAAGTATTTCTTCAGCCACAGAGTAGTCAGTAAGTGGAATAGTTTGGGAAGCGATGTAGTGGAGGCAGGATCCATACATAGCTTTAAGCAGAGGTATGATAAAGCTCACGGCTCAGGGAGAGTGACCTAGTAGCGATCAGTGAAGAGGCGGGGCCAGGAGCTCGGACTCGACCCCCGCAACCTCAACTAGGTGAGTACAACTAGGTGAGTACACACACACACACACACACACACACACACACACACACACACACACACATATATATATATATATATATATATATATATATATATATATATATATATATATATATATATATGTGTGTGTGTGTGTGTGTGTGTGTGTGTGTGTGTGTACTCACCTAATTGTGGTTACAGGGGTCGAGACTCAGCTCCTGGCCCCGCCTCTTCACTGATCGCTACTAGGTCCTCTCCCTCTCTGCTTCCTGAGCTGTCATACCTCTTCTTAAAACTATGTATGGTTCCTGCCTCCACTACTTCACTTGCTAGGTTATTCCACTTCCTGACAACTCTATGACTGAAGAAATACTTCATAACGTCCCTGTGACTCGTCTGAGTCTTCAGCTTCCAGTTGTGATCCCTTGTCCCTGTGTCCCCTCTCTGGAACATCCTATCTCTGTCCACCTTGTCTATTCCCCGCAGCCCGCAGTATCTTGTATGTCGTTATCATGTCTCCCCAGACCCTTCTGTCCTCCAGTGTCGTCAGTCCGATTTCTCTCAACCTTTCCTCGTAAGACATTCCCCTGAGCTGTGGAACTAGCCTTGTTGCAAACCTTTGTGCTTTCTCTAATTTCTTGACGTGCTTGACCAGGTGTGGGTTCCAGACTGGTGCTGCATACTCCAGTATGGGCCTAACATACACAGTGTACAGTGTCTTGAACGATTCCTTATTAAGGTATCGGAACGCTATTCTTAGGTTTGCCAGGCGCCCGTATGCTGCTGCGGTTATTTGGTTGATGTGTGCCTCCGGTGATGTGCTCGGTGTTATGGTCACCCCAAGGTCTTTCTCCCTGAGTGAGGTCTGTAGTCTTTGTCCACCTAGCCTATACTCTGTCTGCGGTCTTCTTTGCCCCTCCCCAATCTTCATGACTTTGCATTTGGCAGGGTTGAATTCGAGAAGCCAATTTCTGGACCACGTCTCCAGCCTGTCCAGGTCTCTTTGCAGTCCTGCCTCATCCTCATCCGATTTAATTCTTCTCATCAGCTTCACATCATCTGCGAATATGGACACTTCAGACTATTCCTTCCATCATGTCGTTTGTATATATCAAAAATAGCACTGGTCCTAGAACTGACCCCTGTGGGACCCCGCTCGTCACAGGCGCCCACTGTGATACCTCTTCACGTACCATGACTCGTTGTTGCCTCCCTGTCAGGTATTCCCTGATTCATTGCAGTGCCCTCTCTGTTATATGCGCCTGATCCTCCAGCTTCTGCACTAATCTCTTGTGAGGAACTGTGTCAAAGGCCTTCCTGCAGTTCATGAAAATGGAATCAACCCACCCCTCTCTCTCGTGTCTTACTTCTGTTACCTTGTCATAAAACTCCAGAAGGTTTGTGACACAGGATTTGCCTTCCATGAATCCATGCTGGTTTTCATTTATAATCTTGTTCCATTCCAGGTATTACACCACTCTCCTCCTGATAATCTTCTCCATGACTTTGCATACTATACATGTCAGAGACACAGGTCTGTAGTTTAGTGCCTCGTTTCTGTCTCCTTTCTTAAATATGGGGACTACATTTGCCGTCTTCCATATCTCAGGTAGTTGCCCAGTTTCAAGGGATGTGTTGAAGATTGTGGTTAGGGGCACGCACAGCATCTCTGCTCCTTCTCTAAGGACCCACGGGGAGATGTCCGGTTCCGTCGCCTTTGAGGTATCAAGGTCACTTAGCAGCTTCTGCACCTCCTCCTCGGTTGTTCGTATGTCATCCAACACTTGTTGGTATATTCCCTCTTGATGTTCCCGTCTGTGCTGTCTTCCCACAGCCCTTCCTGTCTCTGCTGTAAAAACTTCCTTAAATCTCCTGTTTAGCTCCTCACATACCTCCTGATCATTTCTTGTGAGTTCTCCACCTTCTGTCCTCAGTCTGATCACCTGGTCTTTGACTGTTGTCTTCCTCCTGATGTGGCTATACAACAGTTTCGGGTCAGTCTTGACTTTCATTGCTATATTGTTTTCATACTGTTGCTGGGCCTCCCTCCTTACCTGTGCATAATCGTTCCTGGCTCTGCGACTAATCTCCCTATTTTCATGTGTTCTCTGCCTTCTGTACTTTTTCCATTCTCTGTTGCACTTTGTTTTTGCCTCCTTACACCGTCGGGTAAACCAGGGACTCGTTCTGGTCTTCCCATTGTTTCTGTGCCCTTGGGAATAAACCTTTCCACTGCCTCCTTGCATTTTGTTGTTACATATTCCATCATTTCATTTACTGGCTTTCCTGCCAGTTCTCTGTCCCACGGAACCTCCTACAGGAAGTTCCTCAAACCTGTGTAGTCCCCTCTTTTATAGTCTGGCTTTTCCCATTCAACTCCTGTTACTCTCTCCACTTGCAACTCTACTACGTATTCAAAGCATAGAACCACGTGGTCACTAGCTCCTAGGGGACTCTCATATGTGATGTCCTCAATGTCTGAACTGCCCAGGGTGAACAAAAGGTCCAATCTTGCTGGTTCGTCCTTCCCTCTCACTCTGGTAGTGTCCTTAACATGTTGGTGTATGAGGTTTTCCATGACCACATCCAACATCTTGGCTCTCCATGTTTTGGGACCCCCATGTGGCTCCAGGTTTTCCCAGTCAATCTCCCTGTGGTTGAAATCACCCATAAGCAGCAACTTTGCTCTGCTCGAGTGAGCTCTTCTTGCCACCTCAGCAAGTGTGTCCACCATTGCTCTGTTGCTCTCTTCATATTCCTCTCTTGACCTCCTGCAGTTCTGTGGTGGATTATATATCACTGCAAGGACCACCTTGTGCTCCCCAGACTGAAGTGTACCTACTATGTAGTCCTTTCTCCTGTCTCGCCTATGCCTTCCATTTTCTCGAATTTCCATCGGTTTTTTACGAGCAGAGCAACCCCTCCTCCCCCTGTGCCCCTTCTATCTTTCCTCATGATCTGATATCCTGGTGGGAAGATTGCATCTGTTATTGTCTCAGTGAGTTTTGTTTCTGTAACTGCTATGATGTCTGGGGACTTCTCATTGATTCTTTCGTGCCACTTCTCATATTTATTCGTTAATCCATCCGCATTTGTGTACCAAACTTTCAACTTCTGTTTTAATACTGTAACTGTGGTCCTGGGGGAATACTGGGGTTGGGAGAGCAGGAGCCCTGGTGGGGGCCTGTGGGGGGTTGCAGTGGAGGTGGAGGAAGAGCTCCCATAGGGGGTTGCTGTAGGGGTAGGGTTCGTGGTGCGGAGGATGGGAACAGAGGGATCGGTGTATGATTGGTGGTTTAGATTGTTCAGTTGCCTTGGGGGTGTCGTGGTTGGAGTCCTTCTGCAGGTGTTTCTGGGGGTGTGCTTGCCCTTCCACCTGTGCCTGGGTTATTCTGCTCTTCTTTGTCATTTCCTCCCATTCCTCCTTTCGTTTTTGCACTCTCTCTTTCAGTATCATCCTTTCCTCCCGTGTTCGGTCTCGATCAAGGTACACACTCTTGAATTCCTGTTTGCCTCTCAGCCGTGCTTTCTCCTGCAGGATCATGGTTTGAGTTGATTCTGCCTTGAAAATTACTTTGAGAGGCCGTTTCCTTCTCTTTGTGAACCACCCGATGTTCCAAAAATGTGTGTGTGTGTGTGTGTGTGTGTGTGAACTTTTCTGAAAACAAAATACATTAACACAGATAAAATGTGAAAGAGAACAGCATAAATGACATCTCAGAGCCTACTCCTCCAATACTTCATCCAGCTCCCCGGCAGTATGCAGCGTGCCCAGAATGCTGCAGGCATTTCCCCTCTGGATTGCAACACTGAGTCTCTGAAAAAAGAGGCTGGCTGCCCTGGGGTCCTTGGTTTCCGTGATTGTTTCACCAAACTCTTTGAAGAATATTACAACACACTTGCCCCATGTTCCGAGGGGTCTCTGACCCTACTGGGACGAAGTTATAGCATGGTGGTAGACCTCTGTATGTGTTGATCTTATGGGTCTCCCTGAAACTGGCAGCGCCACTGGGATTCTCTTCAGAGAATCCTAAGTAGGTGTCAGCCAACGTAGAGGCATAGGTGTTTTCCCATGCAATCTGATTACCATCTTTCCAGAATATTATAGTGAACCCATTTGGACGCTTTTGGCTTCCGTCAGACATCAGTGTCTGAGGTTCCAGCTCAGCCGGGCAACGGGCTGTGGTGAGATTTGTCTTGATGTCACTGGCCTCCTCGTATTTGACATACTTCCCTTCTGATGTATGACAGACGAAACCACTTAGTCCAAATTGATCAGCTGACGCCCTGCCGCTAATGCACTTAAGTTCGATGAGTATGGGGGCGACTAGACGAAGAGCAACACCAATCTGGATGGCCTGAGGGTCGATTCGAGTGCCCAAGGATGAATTAGGAACAGCTAAAAGGAAATCTCCTGAATGTGGTGCCTTCACCACTAGGAAACGAGCTTTGTTCTTTCCTCCACAATTGGTTTGTCCCGGTGGGACATACACCGAGAGGTATATGACTTTCAAAGTAGTATATAAGCTGGGAGTTTAATTCCTGTTTTAGGAATTAAAGCAGTATTCACGGGTGGCGAATATGCTTCATTCAGCCTTAATGACCCTCGTGTAGTCAACAGACGTTCAAGTCCATTAACCAAGCTTACCAATGAGTGATATTAGCAGTTACACCAGCGAACAATGTACTGTCAGTGTGTGGACCTACAAACATCCACGGGTTCAAGATACTGCAAGAGTTGTGCCAATACTCCCATCCCAGCAACGATGCCATCAAGAAGCCTCAAAAAGACAGAAACTCTGTGTAACAGACAACAAGAAACAGTGAGGACATCAACCTAAGGTTGACAATGTGAACTGGTCGACCAATCGGTTACAAGGTCAGCACAAAGGTCGACCTGTGAATGCTCAGTGGAGCTTCGGATACCATGTTCCACAACATGAATGCTAACCCTATTATATAGCACCCATATCGCCCGGTGTTCATTCAAGAGTTAACAGACAACGATTTAAACTGCAAAAAGTCACCATTTCAACAAGAGTTAAAACAACACTGTGGCCACCATGAACTCCGACTCACAGGAGTTACACATTTGTGTACACTGAGATTGCTCAGGTTGTGAGCCTTTGGCTCACAACCTGAAAGACTCGGGTCGAATCTTGGGTGATACGAAACGCATGGAAAAGACTCCTAATATCTGCTGGTCTTGTTACCTAGCAGTGAAGAGACAGGTTGGAGGTAGTCAATTCTTGCGTGAAGTACCCTAGAGAGAAAAAAAAAAGTCACTTCACTACTTGTATTCTCTCTCTCTCTCTCTCTCTCTCTTTATAATATATAATAATAATAATAATATCTTTATTTACTACAAGTACATGTACAAGGTATACAGTCCTAGATGACGTCAATGACATACTACTATTTAGAAAGCCGCTTGTTATGCTGAACATTTCGGGCAAATTAGGTCAGTTTTGTCCCAGGATGCGACCCACACCAGTCGACTAACACCCAGGTACCCATTTTAAACTGATGGGTGAACAAGGACAGGGACAGCAGGTGTCTTATGGAAACACGTCCCTAATGTTTTGCAGCCGTATCGGAGGAGACTCGAACTCCGGATCTCACTCAGTGTGTGAGCTGAGTACGCCAGCGATCGAGCTATGGGACACCCTCCCCTCAGGGAAGGTTCCTTGATGTTGGTGAGGGGCTCTTGATTTAGGGAATTGGATCTGTGCTCCAGTTCCCCGAATTAAGCCTGAATGCCTTCCACATCCCCCCCAGGCGCTGTATAATCCTACGGGTTTAGAGCTTCCCCCTTGATTATAATAATAATAATAATATAAGACACCCTAAACTACCAGTCAAGAATTATTTAATTTTTAAAAGAGGGATTAAAGGAAACTCTCTGCCTGTACGCTAAGACAAATATACATCTAAGTGTATATATCGTGATTATACACTAACCATCGATAGTTAGTGTATAATCAACATATATACGCTAGTGTAAAATCAAGATACTATAATATCACGTTTAAGAACCTTCATTTCTAACTAAATTCGGAGTCCTGAATTTAAATCACAACTTAATTTTGCTCAAACACGTACACGTTCTATGAAACAGAACCCGACGGTGAACGATGTCACCAAGACAGTCATCACGGAGAAAAAACATCAGGGAACCCTGACGATCAGTTTGGCAAAAATTTACCTAAGTTGTCCGAAATGCTCAGCTTAACCAGGGACTTTCTATATAGCATGCCACTGATGTCAGCTATGTCTGTATACCTTGTACATGTACTTGTAGTAAATAAAGATATTATTATTATTATTATTATTATTATTATTATTATTATTATTATTATTATTATTATTATTATTATTATTATTATTATTACAGGTTGAAGTCGCAGTTTTTATTAGTTAGATAATAAACAAGAACTAAAGAAAACGTGCTCAACATTAAAAAAGAAAACGATAAATATTGCGGGAGAGCTTAAGTGTTTGGACAACCCAGATTTTGTTGGAATTTTTAACCTGGAGGGTTAGTAATCCAGGATAACCCAATAAGCCAGTGTGTCATCGGGGGTTGTCTGTCTTATTTCAATGTGGTTCTTTAATCTTGTCCCCCCGGATGCGACCCATACCAGTCGACTAACACCCAGGTACCTACTTACTGCTGAACACAAATAACCCGCACACAGAAGAGAGGAGCTTACGACGACGTTTCGGTCCGACTTGACGTCGTCGTTAGCTCCTCTCTTCTATGTGCGGGTTATTTGTGTTTCGCTCCAGTCACGGTATTGTGCCTTTTTTTGTTATCTATTTACTGCTAGGTGAACAGTGACAGCAGGTGTAAGGTGACTAATACCCAGGTATCTACTTACAGCTAGGTGAACAGGCACAACAGATGTAAGGTGACTAACACTCAGGTACCTACTTACTGCTAGGTAAAAAGGCACAGCAGGTGTAAGGAAACACGCCCAACGTATCACCCGTGCCGGGAAGCGAACCCCGGTCCCTTAGTATATGAGCAGAGGACGCTAACAGCTGAGCTACGAACAACTTGCCAAGCCAAGATAACCCAAAAGAGTCAGGAGAACCCAAGAAAGCCAGGCATCCAGGATAACCCAAGAGTGCCAAACAACCTGCATAACCCAAGAATGCCAAGCCTTGTGACACATTTCTTTAGGAGTCCTTAGGTGTTCCCTCACAATGCGACCTACAACAACTTATTAACGCCTAGGCATTGTTCCTATTTACTGCTAGGTGAAGAGAGGCAGCAAGTGTTAGGAGTCATGCCCTGACGTCTCACCTGGCTGGTACCAGAGTTCTTGTGCTTGTTGTACAACATGAGTGATGTACATTGCCGAGAAGATGAAGAATCAGACACATGTGAAAACATCTGAGTATCTTTATTTGTGAACGTTTCGCCATCCAGTGGCTTTATCAATACAAGGACATAATGCGAAGAATGTACAACTATATACAAAAGATGAGGTAATCAGTTCCTCAGCCTTGGAGTTGAAGAGCCAGGTGAGACGTCAGGGCATGACTCCTAACACTTGCTGCCTCTCTTCACCTAGCAGTAAACAGGAACAATGCCTAGGCTGAGGAACTGCTTACCTCATCCTTTGTATATAGTTCAACAGTCTTCACATTATGTTCTTGTATTGATAAAGCCACTGGATGGCGAAACGTTCACAAATAAAGATACTCAGATGTTTCACATGTGTCTGATTCTTCATCTTTCGCTTGTAAGTCAAAGTTATCACCACTGGAGCTACGAGATATCAGAGTCACGGGCTGAAAACAAACTGATTTAATTATTTAGGTTTAGGAGCACAAACTCTCAAATAGCGTCACTGAAGCCACAACTTTGGCAAGCATTAAACATAGGTTGGACTGGCACTTGAGTGAAACGCCTTCTCAATAAAATGCCATAATTCACATACTGTGTAAAAAGACACAATTGCAGAGACGTTTCGCATAAACATAGGCGAAACATCTCCGCAACAGTGTGTTATTTCGCCACTTGTCAGCTTGGGCCACATGGCTCCGCTATTATTTCTTAACCAGTAGGTCTACTGTAGTTATGTTTTAATTTTATTTTCTCACAGCACGAGGAGACCAACACGGTGGAGCTTCACACCTGGTTTGCCACTGTGAGTTACCATATGTGTTTTTGAAAGTTTTAATTTATAGTAATATTATTCAGTGAGAGTTTATTTATATTTCTTCTTTAAAAATCACTGGGGCTAATTTATAATACTGGCTTTATATTAAAAAGTATAAATAACAGTAGCCTCTATTAACATGCCTGAGGCATTCTGCCAGAAATGCTCAGGTATGTTAGTGGTTTTCTTTGCACTTAATAACACTTTATAAAATGTAAATTACATATTATAACCATTGCAAATAAATAAAAATTGTATTGTAATGTACGGTACTGTAACCTTATGTATCCTTGGTAAGACCTCATTTAGATTATGCTGCTCAGTTCTGGTCTCCATATTACAGAGTGAACATAAATGCTCTGGAAAACACTCAGAGGAGAATGAAGTTGATTTCCTGTATCATAAATCTATCTTGTAAACAAGACAGGATGAAAGCGCTGAATTTGCAATCTCTGGAGAGGAGTATAATTAGTGGGGAAATTAGTGAAATGTATATAAATCTTGAATAACGAGGATATGAACGTACTAAAAATATCCAGTGAAGATAGAACTCGCATCAATGGGTTCAAGCTGGAGAAATTTATAATTACAAGAGCTGTAGAAATGCACTGGTTGAGCAATAGTTGTAGAGGAGCGGAAGAAACTTCCAAGTAGTCATTGAAGAGAGAACCTGAAATATTTTTAAAAACTAGGCTATACAGGTACGTGAGAGGATGTGGATATGTGTGATCTTGACCTGCCTAATATAGTCCAGTAAGCCTATCCGAGTGTTTTTATATTGTAGTGTTAAGATTTTGTTCGGATTTTTAACCCCTTGAGGGTTAGCCAGCCAGGATAACCCAAGAAAGTCACTGCGTAATCGAGGGACTGTGGCTCATTTCCACGGTGGTCCTTAAGTCTTCTCTCCCAGGATGCGACCCACACCAGTCGACGAACACCCACGTACCTACTTGCTTGCAACCAATAAGTCAGTAGTACTATCCTCTTGCACTGTACGCGTAAAACTGAAGCCAGTTGAAGTATTGCACCCTTGCAGTGGGTTGGCAGAAAACAACCATCAAGGGAAGTATTACTTTCCTGTCATACAAGCGTGAGATTTAACCTTGCTAAACATTTTGCACTCTTGAAGTAAGATGGTGAATATAGGTATGGACACTATGTACAAGAGTTTGAAATATAAGTGTACCAAGGTAATCAAAGGCAAAGACCAAACCCAGAGAGAGAAAGAACAATGAACAACCAGAGGCTGTATGAATCTGGCAAGAGCTGACCATGAGACCACATCACCTCAGCAATTGTCAGACCCACCTTATGATTGGTTAAGGAACCAAGGTACTGATTTAACGATGGGGCCCCGTAAGATCGTTAAACCATTAGCACCCAGTTCGCTGGTTGGGAGGTGGCTTATATGGGAGTGTGCACATACGCCGAATGAAGTATAATGTACTCTTTGCATGCCACACAGAGGATGCTACGGGGACGATGATCCCTGGATCCAGACAACAGATGCTAACTTTCCTCTCCATTAAACCACACTGACACCGATCATTTTGTCTATGTAAGCATTTATATCTACTGCCAGCGGTGGCGGTAGATATAAATACTTGGCGGTCGACAGACACGTCTGTAGGGTAACGAGGAGGGGATGGGGGTAGCCTTTTGTTTGCGAGGGAAATACTGAGGCGTATGTTTGATGTTCATCGTTCCTTGCAGGAATGGAAAGATGAGCGGCTGCGGTGGGCGCGGGAGGAGCATCGGGAAGAGCACCGGAGTTTAAATCACCTGGCCTTCGATTCTGATGCTATCTGGCGACCTGACCTCACACTCTACCACGCGTGAGTTAACTCGTCTCATGTACAAGATAACATGTGTGTTGCATCACCTGTCAGTGTTATAACTGAGAGTGCAGGTTTCCTCTCCACTTCCAAGTAACACGTGTCGTGTGTTTCCTCTCCACTTCCCAGTAACACGTGTCGTGTGTTTCCTTTCCACTTCCCAGTAACATGTTGTTGCAACCCCTGAATGGGTTGCAATGATTATTATGTATATATATAATTATTACCTTTTCATTTAATTTTATATTGCTTATATTTGCGATAATAGCTAAATCGTAAATGTATTGCTTTATATTGTTATTTGACGTAGTTATGTTGTTAGGTAGGATGTAACATATTATGTGCTCAGTTCAAGTCTTGATTGTCTAACTACTGTAATTATCGCTCTTTGCTTGTTTCCCTGCCGGCTCCTTGTTGGGCAGCGACAGCAACCCAGGGAGCTATCACGTGGTCGAGGGGGGGTGTCCTCACCTCACGTGAAGTATTCAGTCTGATCTAGACTCTCTTGGTGGTTGGACAGATTGTCTGTCTCATTATTCTTGTTAGTTCTGTAGAACTCTGTTCACAGAACATTGTATAGACTTAGTGATTTTCGACGTTGTACTGAGGTTGTGTGTCACATAAACACTCGAAACATCTCAGGTCCTGAGCTGTAACTTCTCACTTAACTTGTACTGGTATCTGTGTATTATCACAGTCGGGGATTTTCTTATGCTGAACTTAGATTCAGTATTATGGGAGTTTTGTGACTTTTGTGGAGGATCTGCAGATGGTCCCTACTTAGTGTCGTTATATTATCTCCTTGTTCCTGATTCTGTGTCGCAGTTGCTTGTTATATTGCTATTGGGCTTAGCATTGTTTTTATTGTTCAAGCAGACTGTTCTGGTTGCCAGTTGGTCAAGAAGTTAGTTTATTTGAGGACTTTGTCAGTCACTTGTTTAAGTCTAGTCGAGTCGTGAGACATAGTGAACTACTTAGAGCACTTACACACATACACAAACTTACTTGTACATATTTGTAATATCTTATTAAATGTTAATGTACCAGACGGTACTTAAGAATTATAAATGTGATATGTGCTTTCAGCACAATAATATTGAACTCGAGAGAAGTGATATTATTTTGATTACTGTGATTAATTTAATTTAATTTAATTTGATAATATACCTCTAGACTTAATAAATTTATTAAATTTTAATTTCTCTAGTTAGTAGCCTACCAGTTGTATTCCTGAAGCACTATTGAATCATACTGAATTCTAATGGATAATTGGACAAGGATACTGACTAATTGTTACGAAAACCCAGTAACAGGCTGGATGCTAGAAGGGCAGTCCTTTCTAGTATTCACTGGAGATCTCTAAGCTTTTAGAATCGCGTTTTTTGTAACAAATGGGGGCCTGTCCGGGATGCTCTTGATCCAAGGTGTTGGAGAAATTGTCCAGTTTGACATACTAGTAACTTGATGGTCAAACACTTTAAGTACTTTCCTAATCTGAAGACTTTGAGTTTAGTCTTGTACAACATACCAGGTGGATGTATGTACCTGACTGAGTCTCTTGATCCAAGGAGATGGAAATACTGTTTATGAGCTCTAGCTCTAAGACAGCCAACACTAAAATTCCTATTAGGATTATAGTTTCCCATAATCACTTTCTCGTAGTACAATTATTTTTTTGATGTATGCCAAAGTGAAACAGTTAATTGATACTCTGACTTTGTCTGAGTTAAGTACATTAAAACTTCAGACGTGTTGGCGAGTAGCCAAATACTTCGGTGTGACGCATAACAGGAATTACACCGCGGAAACTGTCAGAGCATTAATTAAAGATATATTGTTTCCTGCTCATACAGAAATGTCTGATTATGATTCAGATTCAGAAAGTCTAGTGTCACAATTAGGAAGTATAACTCTATCTGATGACGTAGAAGAAAGAGAAACTAAGGAAGAAGTGAGCCTAGTGTCTGAGCGTAGTGTAGCTCAGTTCTCGCTCACGCCTTCCCTCCTAACTGTTAGCTTGACGCAGCCACATACTAGTACAGTGTATGCTACACCTGTATCTACTTATCCTAGACCATATCTAGACTCTCTAGAGACGGCTGGACGAAGTGTCCGACCTAAGGACCGTCCAGACCACGTTAATTTTCCTACTCCTCCATTACCCACTGGTCCTATCTCTCAGGAACAGTTTGAGAGGTTTGAACGCCTCATTATGTTGCAGACTGCACAAATAGAGGCTCAGAGGAAATTGAACGAAGAAGATTTCCAAAGAGAAAATGTTCGTCTGGGAAGACAACAGACTGATAGATCATAGGGCACATTTAATGTGCAGAAAGCTGCCACTATGGTTCCTAAGTTTTTTGAAAGTGACTTAGACACCTATTTTGATGTGTTTGAGAACCAGGCACGTGCTATGAACTGGCCACGTAAGCACTGGGCAACCTTGTTGCACACAGCGTTGACAGGAAGAGCTCAAACTTGTACTGCTGCTTTACCATTTGCCAAGTACATTAGTTATGACGCTGTCAAACAAACTATTCTAGAGACATATAACTTGTTACCTGTAAGTTATCAAAGAGCATTTCGTACGTTACAACGACGACAAGATCAAACTTGTGTAGAATTTGCTCGTGAGAAAAAAGTTGCTTTTGAGAGATGGTCTAGAGCTGCCAAGTGTAACAACTACAACAGCCTTGTTCAGTTGTTACTACACGAAGAGTTTAACAACTGTATGCCTGCTGACATACAAGAATATCTGATCGATCATACTACCTCGGATATTCTGGAAACTGCAGCATTAGCAGACAATTACGAGATTTCTCACAAACTTGTACGTACTAAAACACAAAGAAACAAGGTAACTAAAAATTGTCCTAGAAGTTGGCAACCTAAATCAGCTGCTCATTGCCGGCCTGATGTACCTGCTACTGTAACTTCTCGTACCTTTACCAGGAAAACTCATAATCCTGAATCTGTCTCTATGGCTAGACAGAAATCTGATATCGAGAAGAAAGTTAAATGTACCTTTTGTAACAGAAAAGGACATGCTAGAGAGTATTGCTATAAGTTAGAAAGAGATACCAGAAAAAGTCGTGCGGCTGGCGCCCCCACACAAGTCGTATCCTCTTCCGAGCAACAAAGGCACCAAAATCCTAGTAATACCTCTGATCCTACTGTTTTAGATAATGTTACTCAGAACAGATGACTAGTGTCAGAAAGTGTATCTGACGAAAAGATTCGTTCAGCCATGAGTCCTTACTTTTCGAGTGGTAAAGTAGGATTTGATGAATCACATCTACCTGAGATAGTTACTTTCAGAGACACTGGCAGTTATCTCACATTATTGAGAGAAGATGTACTGCCCATAACTGATGATACCTATTGCAAGATAGATGTATTGTTAGAAGCCTATGGTGGGGCTGTTATAAAAGTACCTCTTCACAAAGTTTATATTCAAACAAGCTATTATACTGGTTATATTTCAGTGGGTATATCCAGTGGTGTATTTCCCATCAGGTCAGTGGACTTGTTGATAGGGAACGATATCCTTCATGCTGGTATATGTAAAGAACCACTTGTGACTGATAATAACACTGATGATAATTATGCCATTGAACCTTGTAGAGAGAAACCTATTTTATTTCCTCTCAGCGCAATTACTAGAGCTATGTCAAAGATTCAACAACCATCCTTGTCTCCTGTTGAGTTAGTGGATGACAATGATTTGGGCTTGAATATGTTGTTTAGTGACGCTCTGCGCCCAGGATCATTAACACTGACTCCCCCCAGTCATCAACCTAGTCAGGACACAACTGACGTTAAATTTCTAACTCATGATGATTTAATCAAGGATCAGTTTGTTGATCAGTCACTGGAAAGACTGAGAGATATAGCAGTTACTGAGAGTGAAGCAAAGGATCTCGATAATTGTTACTATTATAGTAACGGTGTACTGATGGAGAAAAATACATGCAAGTTGTCAGCTGATAGTGTTTCCACCACAGTCAAGCATCTCGTAGTGTTACCAGTTACATTTCGTGAACAAGCCACTGATTTTGCTCACAATAGTCCCATAGGAGGACATTTGGGTGTCAAGAAGATACTCGGTAAACTGGCAAAACATTTTACTTGGCCAAAGATGAAGGAAACAGTAGCTGATCATGTGCGACGTTGCCACGTGTGTCAAGTGACAGGCAAGCCAGCGCACACACCTCCACCTGCACCTCTCATTCCTATCATGTGCATGGTGAACCATTCTCACGTCTTATTATTGATTGTGTTGGTCCTTTGCCTAGAACCAAACTAGGAAACCAATACTTATTTACTATTATGGACGCTGCAACACGCTATCCCGAAGCTATTCCTATGAGAAAAATTAATGCTCGTGCTATTGTGAGAGCGCTAATGAAATTTTTCTCCCAGGTTGGATTGCCACGAGAGATACAGTCAGATCAGGGATCTAATTTCACTTCTAAGATCTTTCGAGAAGCATTATCCCACCTAGGAATAAAGTCTGTACTTTCAACCAGTTATCATCCACAGTCACAAGGTGCTCTAGAGAGATTTCATCAGACACTGAAGTCCATGATGAGAGCTTATTGTGAACATTTTTCTAGAGACTGGGATGAGGGTATACCTTTTCTTCTGTTCGCTATGAGAGAAAGTGAGCAAGAAAGTCTCGGATTTAGTCCATTTGAATTAATATTCGGACACCAAGTGCGTGGTCCTCTCGCAGTGTTGAAAGACGTGTGGACAGGAAAATCAAATCCATCATTGAGTACTTCACCTTCATTAATGCAACAACATTTGACAGCCGCTAGAGAGCTAGCTTCGAAAAACCTAGTTTCAGCCCAAGCTAGAATGAAGCAACATTATGACAAGCGTGCTGTCTCTCGTTCTTTTAAAGCAGGAGATAAGGTGATGGCTCGGAAATTAGTACCAGGTCATGCTCTACAAGCCAGGTATGATAGTCCCCTGGAAGTAGTGAAAAAGCTTAGCGACGTAAATTATTTGGTACGTACGCCTGGGAAAAAGAAATCTAATCATGTGTACCATGTTAACCAGCTTAAGGCATACTACGCTAGTCCTCTACCTACTACTTCTATTCTTCCTAGGACAGAGGAAGAAAACGTCAGTCTACCTGACATCTCTAGAGGTATAGAGGTGCGTTTAGAAAATTCAGTGACTCTACAGTCACTAGACGATTTTCTTAGTAACCTTGGAATTGATAAAGCTGGTGATATTAAAAACATGATTTTGCATTTCCCTGAATTGTTCAGTGATGTTCCTAAACGTTGTACTCTAGGTGTACATGACGTTGATGTACAGGGAGCATCACCCATTAAGCAATCACCATATAGGATGAGTCCAACAAAGCATAAAGCATTGAGAGAAGAGGTTGATTTTCTGTTATCTCACGGACTTATTGAGTGCAGTAAAAGTGGGAACAGCACTTGACGCATCTCAGAGCATTGTTTGAGAGACTGGCGCTCTACAACTTCACTGTTAACTTAGCTAAATGTAGTTTTGGTCAAGCCAAGATTACCTATCTAGGCTTTTGTATCGGCCAAGGTGAGGTTGCTCCTATAGAGGCTAAGGTTCGTGCAATTTCTGAATTTCCAGTGCCACAGGATAGGAAGGGAGTACAGAGATTCCTGGGTATGGCAGGATATTATCGCAGGTTCTGTCCAAACTTTTCTCAGATTGCAGCTCCTCTCACTGAGCTTACTAGTAGTAAAGTTCAGTTCACCTGGACTAGAGATTGTTCAGACTCGTTCAAAAGGTTGAAGCGCTTACTATCCTCTGCTCCTGTGTTGAAGAGTCCTAATTTCAATCTTCCCTTCTTTTTACATATAGATGCGAGTGGTTATGCGGTGGGCGCTGTGCTGCTCCAACAGTCAACATCCACTGACATTCTCCATCCTATATGTTACTATTTTTTTTTTTTTTATATTTTATTTAAAACAGTGCGATACAAATGACAGAAATATATTAAAAAGATACACGACAAAAGATTACTGCACTAGAATCGCACTTAACCCGAGACCTAATAACGACACCATACAGTACAGTGGTAATACACACTCACACACACCACACCGTTATGTTACATTGGTATTATTACACTCACACACAACACACCGTATATTACAGTGATAATACACTCACACAACACTATACATTACAGTGGTATTGCTTTATTTGTTAAAGAACATCTCTAACAAGGTTACATATTACCAAACATCAAACACTGGAAATTATGAAGATTGTACAATAAAACAGAGATAAAAACAAACAAACACGCACAATGACACACACAAGCACACACATTACACTACATGAGACTACATCAGGCACATACTAGGTGAGGTTTCTGCCTGTCAACACACGTATGCAAGACTAATTCTAAGATCTTAGGTGCTTAACAGAGCACCACGATACTCAAAACATTAATATTGGCGATTATCACGAGATCTTAACATACATAGGTATTTACTATTCAAAGAAGGAAACGGTATAATACTAAAAGTCACTATAAAAAACATCCAATATAACAAAACAAAACTACGATATGATATTTTACATCTCAGCAAAACAAAGAAAAATAATGCAAACTAGTTACATGTAATATAATATTACTGAAAAGCACACTGTAACACAGCATAAAATATAACAAAATAAAAATCAATTGCTATACGCTAGGAAACACTTTTTACCACTTACAATTGAATCAAAAACAGTAAAGACTCCTATGCACATATTTGAGTCTCATAGAAAATTTTCATCATAAAGTCCTTGAAATGATTTATACATGATAAAATATGCAATCGTAGTGCTACACCTTCCTCAATGATAATTGTGTAGTTCTTGAAAACCTCGGGGTAATAACCCTACTGCCTCTAGATATCAAAACTCAATTATACATCCATATAAACAGCTCTCCATGCTCACACCCAAGTCTAGGAAAATAGCCCGTCGTATCCCCTTACCCATTTTGCAAATCCCATAAATCCCTTAATGTGAAATTTCGATAACCCTCACTAAAATCTCTCTCCCATCTCCCTCCATACACCCCTTTATTTCTACACTGTGTCCTATAAAAAGTTGCTGCCAATGCATTAATTCTTGCACGCACGTCCGCCTCCCTCATAGCCCACATCATGTATATATAATCCGTAATCATATACCCAATCGCATTCTCAACCCTTTTATTCACCCCAGTTATATCTAAACTTAAAACCCTCAAAACCTGCAAACCCCCTCCCCCCACTAACCTTAAAACCTTACCCATCCAAACCCTTATAAGTTCAATACAATCGCAAAAATATACCGTATGATAAATAGTCGCCAGTCCTCCACAACCCTTGCATTCCCCATCCTCTCGTATTTTCTTATAGAATAAAACCATCCCTGACGGCAAGATTCCATGTAAAAATCTATACATAACTTCTCTGACTTTAGGTTTTAAACGCAATTTATTTAAACGCCCCCAAATATTATGCCAATCATACATCGGATAAACTCCTTCTACCGCCGCTACCACAGCCTTACCATCTGCCCTATCAAGATTTCTCAATTTAATTTGTGAGTGATCCCTCACGTTTATGAAGACCCGTAACATTGCCTCACCTATCATGAACTCCCGACCCCCCCACCACCGTCGCATATCCTGATGTATCCTATGAAGACCGTCTTCTTTCGCCCCCCCCTCCCGCTTATAACTATGTTTTAAATACATACTTATTATCCTCTTTTCGACATCTATAAGACCCAGCCCTCCACGGCCAACCGGGAGTGTGACAACCGCTCTACTTAACCATTCGCTCCCTGTTCCCCAAATGAATCTAAAAACACTTTTTTGTAACCTTTTTAACTCACAACGAAGTATCGGAAATATTACCGTAACATGCCATAGTTTACTATATAATAACACATTCGTTGTTATCACCCTTTGTTGCAAACTTAAATTAGCAGCTCTTAACCCACTAAGACGCTTCAGAACACTATCAACGATACGCACGGAATTTATTTGTTGTGCTGACTTGATATCATTTACATAAACGATCCCACATATCTTTATTTGGTCCACCCTTTCCCACCTTTCAGCTACCATTCCTTCCTCACGCGACCCTTTTCCAAGATTCATATACTTTGTTTTCCCCATGTTGATCGTCATGCCAGTAGCCTTTTCAAAAACTTTCACTAACTTTTCTACCCGAATCAAATCCATGTTTTCTCTCACCAAAATCGTCGTGTCGTCGACATATCCAACAATGCCCGCTCCCCCACCCCTTACATTACCCATCCCATTTGCTTCCAATAAAACCCTTATCCCTCTATAAAAGGGATCTTGAAAACAAGCAAAAAAATTTGTGAAAGGGGACAACCTTGACGCAAACCCCTTCCCATCTGAATCCGATCTCCCAACCTCCCATTCACCTGCACACGCAAAGATGCCTCTTGATACATTAATTTGGCCCATGATATAATTTCCGCCCCAAACCCCTGCCATCTCATTATCTTCCATAACGTCTCCCGTTCCACACTATCATATGCCGCCTCCCAATCTATAGCCAATACCCCCCCCCTCCCAATCTTACTCTTTCTTCAATAAAACTTCTAATCATACCGTGACCTTCATACATAGACCTGCCCGGCACCCCATATTGTCCCTTGTCAATCACTTTGCCCAGGACTTTTTTTATTCTGTTGGCCAAGATCCTTCCAAAAATTTTATAGTCCCCACATAATAACGAGTTTGCACGATAATCTTTAACCGTTAATGGCTCGCCTTTAGGAACTAGGACGACCACAGCCAACCTTTGTTGTTCCCCTAAAACCCCATCCCGCTTCATGATATTGAATAAACGTACCAAAAACCCCTTTAAAACGTTCCAATTTTGAAGATAAAAGTCGCTGGGCAACCCATCTATTCCTGGCGCCTTACCCAATTGCGCCCCAGATAAAGCCTCCCAAGTCTCACACTCCGTTATCGGCCCTCCCAACATCAAACGATCATGCTCCTCCAGCTCACAACGCACAAACCTACCGATTGACTGCAATGCAATTTCACTTATTCCAACACTTTGCGTTTTCAATTTAACCCAAGCATCAATATACCCACTCATACCCTCCGTCGTCGTCAACACCTGATTCACTCTATACCCCTGCATACCTACCTGGACATTCAACCCCATTAACTCCATTGCTTTGCGACGTCTGTGTTGATTCCTCAACACACACGCCGACGGCCGATCTCCCCACAAAACCTCTTCGATTCCACCCTTAAGCCTTTCCCCGTCAAACCTTTCGTTTTGTAAATTTCGTAGTTGCTCCTTAATTCGTTCAATTTCTGTAACAGGATAATTAGCATTCGCTTGTACATAGCAGTCGCGCAACTGCCCCTCTAAATATCGTTGGAAACCATACTGTAACTGATTATATCTCACTCCCTGACTAATATAAAATTCCTTAATTCGCTTTTTGGCTATCATTTCCCACCAATTAACCAAAGCCACATCTCCAGGTGCTTCAACCACAAGGCGTTCCCACATATGCCCAAAAGACAAACGACTTTCCTCTCTCTTCAATAACTTTACATTTAATTTCCAAAATGACGGACCCCTTCTAGGCACACCCTCAATATCTACATCCATTACAACTCCTCTATGATCCGAAAAAACCACATTTATCACACTCACTCTCCGCACTGTAACCGCACTAGACACGTACATTCTATCTAATCTCGCCGCATAATCTCGTCTAATGAAAGTATGCTCCACATTGCCACCCCCCCCACACACATCCATTAAACCCACACTCGTCAATAAATCTCCCAGGAACCCCAAGCAACAACCCGCTCCTCGAGGCTCCACATCTTTTCGTCGTATTACACAATTCCAGTCTCCCCCTATTATCGCTACATTTGGTAAACTACGTAGATGATATACTAATACATCTTGTACAAAATGAGTTTTAAGTCGTACATCTCCCTCGGCCGGCCCATATACACCTACAAAACTTATATGTACTCTACCCCATAAACCATCCACCCTAATCACTCTCCCCTCCCCCCTTTCACTATGGCGTACTACAAACGGGCTATTTTCCTTTACCAGAATGGCGACGCCTCCTTTTAACCTCGTCGCATATTCCATATACACATCGTAACCATCTAATTCTAACTCATATCCAATTCTGTAATTGTGTTCTTGGATAAATACCACATCCACATCTAGACGCACCAAAAATTCATTAAACCACTTTCGCTTCCGCTCAGATCTCAAACCGTTAATATTTATTGTCAAAACCTTAAAGTCAATTAATGGGATTTTCCTTTGGTTCTAGGTATAGACTTTTCACTTATACATTTTACACCTCTATCCCTCTCCCCTTTTTTGGGAATCACCTTGATAAACTCTTGTTTCGTGGATTCACTGTTCCCTTTCCTTTGTACATCCGCCCAAGACTTTTTCCCTGGCCTTTGGGCAGGAGTAAGCACGTCGTCTGAGTCTGGTGGGGTCGCAGTTCGCTTTCGCGTCCTACCCTCCACCTGCATTGGGATTTCTTTAGTACTATCATGATGCACCTCCACTTCTGCTATATTTACCATCATACCATGCGACACCCCAGACTCAATGCTTTCATCCGTCGCCTCACCATGATGCTCAACCGATCCCAAATTTGCACCTGGTTCCTCCACACGGTTGACGATCGACTCGTCTAACAATACATCCAGTGCCTTCACTAAAGACGCCGCTACATCCTCGTCCCCCATAGTGGGCAGAGTCTCTTCAAATACTTTATTTATATCCAGTGATGGTGATTCTTCTCGCTGTTTTGCATCCTCCAAAGCATTCTCCTGCGCTTTTTCTACCTCTTCACTCCAAGATGTCCGTTGTCGAGACGGGTGAGCATAAGACTGTTCTCGTCCCTCAACTTCCTCGACCTCTTCCGGTTGTTGCTGTTGCGATATTTGGAGATTCCCACGACGCTTACCACACTGTGCCGCTATGTGGTCATACGATCCACACAGCCGACACGTACGACGTTGCCCCGCATATGTTACATATACTTGAGTTCGAAATGCTTGCAACATAATATAGGACGGTATGGGATGGCGTAAGGTCATTTTGACTGAATATGTTCCCTCCAAACTTCCAGCATAAGGTCCAGCGGCCCACCGACCTGCAGAGGCCATATGAACCGTACCATAATTACGTAGTTCATCTTTTATAACAAATTCATTCGCCTCAAAAGGCACATTCCTTATTTTAACCCATGTGTAGTGTCGTGATACATCATGTAGACGTACTGATACAGCTGAATTGACGGCTATAATGGTCTCTTGATACTTATCCACCACCGCTTCATAAACATTTGCTGACGTCATTTTAACGAAGATCCGTGTCGTCCCATTAAGTGCTACACCACATATCTCTTCATTAGCGATACCGTATGTATCACGGATAATCGCCGGTAGTAACAAGTCCATCGCGGCTCCAGTGACAGCCCCACGGGTCAACTCAACGCAAACAGTGTTGATGCGCCTGTAGCTTTGCAGCGCCATGTTGGTAAATGAGCAGCGCACGTCCTCACTTCTCAATGGTTGTGACGAACTGAGGTAGCTCGCCTGAAAACAGCAGAGGGGGGCCGTGCACAACCGCACTCCACCGAGGTCAGGCAGCGAATCTCTCCTTAATAATTATCAGTTACATTAAATTAACGTAATGTTATGCCCAAATACCTTTTGTTACTTGCTATGTCAAATTCAGTAAAGTAACTTAATCCCTCCAGTCCATATTAACTATATATACTCATGTCATGTCTAATTATTATATTTATGTATTCACAGTATTGTTGTGTGAGGAGGAGACAAGCTGAGTGTTGAGTGAGTAGTGTCGTGTGGGCGAGGTACTGCGTGGCGCAACACTGTCCTGTCGCAGACCCCCCCATCCCCCTTCACTACACACCTTAAGCTGTTTCATACTCAGATGTTCATACTGCCTCGCATTCCACCACCACTACTTAAGAGTGGAATGCAGTCTCCTCTACTATGATCGAGCCTCAACGTGCCCTCCTTGTCAGCGCTATCCTGTCTCTACACTGATGTATATAACCACGAGTATGCAGAGATACGATACTGTGTACTGCCCTAGTACTAGGGGTATATCCTAGTGACGGACGCTGTGAAATTGTAGAAGTGCTTGGCACAAGAGAGACTGATTAAATTTTATATTATATTGTTAGTAATGTAACCTGAGTAATCAGTAATAATGTGAAAGACATTAATGCAACTCCTAGAGCGACCCTCTGTCGTGTTGGGGGGGGGGGTTGCAACCCCTGAATGGGTTACAATGATTATGTATATATATATAATGTATATTACCTTTTCATATAATTTTATATTGCTTATATTTGCGATAATAGCTAAATCGCAAATGTATTGCCTTATATTGTTATTTGACGTAGCTTATGTTGTTAGGATGTACATAATATGTGCTCAGTTCAAGTCTTGATTGTCAAACTACTGTAATTATCGCTTGTCGCTCGTTATACTGCCGGCTTCTGAGCTGTGCTGCAACCCACGGAGCTATCACGTGATCGAGGGGGGTGTCCTCACCTCACGTGAAGTATTCAGTCTGATCTAGACTCTCTTGGTGGTTGGACAGATTGTCTGTCTCATTATTCTTGTTAGTTCTGTAGAGCTCTGTTCACAGAACATTGTATAGACTTAGTGATTTTCGACGTTGTACTGAGGTTGTGTGTCACATAGACACTCGGAACATCTCAGGTCCTGAGCTGTAACTTCTCACTTAACTTGTACTGGTATCTGTGTATTATCACAGTCAGGGATTTTCTTATGCTGAACTTAGATTCAGTATTATGGGAGTTTTGTGACTTTTGTGGAGGATCTGCAGATGGTCCCTACTTAGTGTCGTTATATTATCTCCTTGTTCCTGATTCTGTGTCGCAGTTGCTTGTTATATTGCTATTGGGCTTAGCATTCTTTTTATTGTTCAAGCAGACTGTTCTGGTTGCCAGTTGGTCAAGAAGTTAGTTTATTTGAGGACTTTGTCAGTCACTTGTTTAAGTCTAGTCGAGTCGTGAGACATAGTGAACTACTTAGAGCACTTACACACATACACAAACTTACTTGTACATATTTGTAATATCTTATTAAATGTTAATGTACCAGACGGTACTTACGAATTATAAATGTGATATGTGCTTTCAGCACGATAATATTGAACTCGAGAGAAGTGATATTATTTTGATTACTGTGATTAATTTAATTTAATTTAATTTGATAATATACCTCTAGACTTAATAAATTTATTAAATTTTAATTTCTCTAGTTAGTAGCCTACCAGTTGTAATCCTGAAGCACTATTGAATCATACTGAATTCTAATGGATAATTGGACAAGAATACTTACTACTTGTTACGAAAACCCAGTAACAGGCTGGATGCTAGAAGGGCAGTCCTTTCTAGTATTCACTGGAGATCTCTAAGCTTTTAGAATCGCGTTTTTTGTAACACATGTGTCGTATGTTTCCTCTCCACCTCCCAGTAACACGTGTCGTGTGTTTCCTCTCCACCTCCCAGGAACATGTTTCGTGTGTTTCCTCTCCACCTCCCAGTAACATGTGTCGTGTGTTTCCTCTCCACCTCCCAGTAACACGTGTCGTGTGTTTCCTCTCCACCTCCCAGGAACATGTGTCGTGTGTTTCCTCTCCACCCCCCAGTAATATGTGTCGTGTGTTTCTTCTCCACCTCCCAGTAACACGTGTCGTGCGTGTTTCCTCTCCACCTCCCAGTAACACGTGTCGTGCGTATTTCCTCTCCACCTCCCAGTAACATGTGTCGTGCATGTTTCCTCTCCATCTCCCAGTAACATGTGTCGTGCGTGTTTCCTCTCCACCTCCCAGTAACACGTGTCGTGCATGTTTCCTCTCCATCTCCCAGTAACATGTGTCGTGCGTGTTTCCTCTCCACCTCCCAGTAACACGTGTCGTGCATGTTTCCTCTCCATCTCCCAGTAACATGTGTCGTGCATGTTTCCTCTCCATCTCCCAGTAACACGTGTCGTGCATGTTTCCTCTCCATCTCCCAGTAACATGTGTCGTGCGTGTTTCCTCTCCATCTCCTAGTAACATGTGTCGTGCGTGTTTCCTCTCCGTCTCCCAGTAACACGTGTCGTGCATGTTTCCACTCCATCTCCCAGTAACATGTGTCTTGCGTGTTTCCTCTCCATCTCCCAGTAACATGTGTCATGCGTGTTTCCTCTCCATCTCCCAGTAACATGTGTCGTGCGTGTTTCCTCTCCATCTCCCAGTAACATGTGTCGTGCGTGTTTCCCCTCCACCTCCCAGTAACATGTGTCGTGCGTGTTTCCTCTCCATCTCCAAGTAACATGTGTCGTGCGTGTTTCCTCTCCATCTCCAAGTAACATGTGTCGTGCGTGTTTCCCCTCCATCTCCTAGTAACATGTGTCGTGCGTGTTTCCTCTCCGTCTCCCAGTAACACGTGTCGTGCATGTTTCCACTCCATCTCCCAGTAACATGTGTCGTGCGTGTTTCCTCTCCACCTCCCAGTAACATGTGTCATGCGTGTTTCCTCTCCATCTCCCAGTAACATGTGTCGTGCGTGTTTCCTCTCCATCTCCCAGTAACATGTGTCGTGCGTGTTTCCCCTCCACCTCCCAGCAACATGTGGCGTGCATGTTTCCTCTCCATCTCCCAGTAACATGTGTCGTGCGTGTTTCCTCTCCACCTCCCAGTAACATGTGTCGTGCGTGTTTCCTCTCCATCTCCCAGTAACATGTGTCGTGCGTGTTTCCTCTCCACCTCCCAGTAACACGTGTCGTGCATGTTTCCTCTCCATCTCCCAGTAACATGTGTCGTGCATGTTTCCTCTCCACCTCCCAGTAACACGTGTCGTGCATGTTTCCTCTCCATCTCCCAGTAACATGTGTCGTGCGTGTTTCCTCTCCATCTCCCAGTAACACGTGTCGTGCGTGTTTCCTCTCCATCTCCCAGTAACATGTGTCGTGCGTGTTTCCTCTCCATCTCCCAGTAACATGTGTCGTGCGTTATTCCTCTCCATCTCCCAGTAACATGTGTCGTGCGTGTTTCCTCTCCATCTCCCAGTAACATGATAGGATAGGATGGGATTTCGTTCGGATTTTTAACCCCGGAGGGTTAGCCACCCAGGATAACCCAAGAAAGTCAGTGCGTCATCGAGAACTGTCTAACTTATTTCCATTGGGGTCCTTAATCTTGTCCCCCAGGATGCGACCCACACCAGTCGACTAACACCCAGGTACCTATTTCCTGCTAGGTGAACAGGACAACAGGTGTAAGGAAACGTGTCGAAATGTTTCCACCCGCCGGGAATCGAACCCGGGCCCTCCGTGTGTGAAGCGGGAGCTTTAGCCACCAGGCCACCGGGCCATGTGTCGTGCGTGTTTCCTCTCCATCTCCCAGTAACATGTGTCGTGCGTGTTTCCTCTCCACCTCCCAGTAACATGTGTCGTGCGTGTTTCCTCTCCATCTCCCAGTAACATGTGTCGTGCGTGTTTCCTCTCCATCTCCCAGTAACATGTGTCGTGCGTGTTTCCTCTCCACCTCCCAGTAACATGTGTCGTGCGTTTCCTCTCCATCTCCCAGTAACACGTGTCGTGCGTGTTTCCTCTCGATCTCCCAGTAACATGTGTCGTGCGTGTTTCCTCTCCATCTCCCAGCAACATGTGTCGTGCGTGTTTCCTCTCCATCTCCCAGTAACATGTGTCGTGCGTGTTTCCTCTCCATCTCCAAGTAACATGTGTCGTGCGTGTTTCCTCTCCTTCTCCCAGTAACACGTGTCGTGCATGTTTCCACTCCATCTCCCAGTAACATGTGTCTTGCGTGTTTCCTCTCCATCTCCCAGTAACATGTGTCATGCGTGTTTCCTTTCCATCTCCCAGTAACATGTGTCGTGCGTGTTTCCTCTCCATCTCCCAGTAACATGTGTCGTGCGTGTTTCCCCTCCACCTCCCAGTAACATGTGTCGTGCGTGTTTCCTCTCCATCTCCAAGTAACATGTGTCGTGCGTGTTTCCTCTCCATCTCCAAGTAACATGTGTCGTGCGTGTTTCCTCTCCATCTCCTAGTAACATGTGTCGTGCGTGTTTCCTCTCCGTCTCCCAGTAACACGTGTCGTGCATGTTTCCACTCCATCTCCCAGTAACATGTGTCGTGCGTGTTTCCTCTCCATCTCCCAGTAACATGTGTCATGCGTGGTTCCTCTCCATCTCCCAGTAACATGTGTCGTGCGTGTTTCCTCTCCATCTCCCAGTAACATGTGTCGTGCGTGTTTCCCCTCCACCTCCCAGTAACATGTGTCGTGCGTGTTTCCTCTCCATCTCCCAGTAACATGTGTCGTGCGTGTTTCCTCTCCATCTCCCAGTAACATGTGTCGTGCGTGTTTCCTCTCCATCTCCCAGTAACATGTGTCGTGCGTGTTTCCTCTCCATCTCCCAGTAACATGTGTCGTGCGTGTTTCCTCTCCATCTCCCAGTAACATGTGTCGTGCGTGTTTCCCCTCCACCTCCCAGTAACATGTGTCGTGCGTGTTTCCTCTCCATCTCCAAGTAACATGTGTCGTGCGTGTTTCCTCTCCATCTCCCAGTAACATGCGTCGTGCGTGCTTCCCCTCCACCTCCCAGTAACATGTGTCGTGCGTGTTTCCTCTCCATCTCCAAGTAACATGTGTCGTGCGTGTTTCCTCTCCATCTCCCAGTAACATGTGTCGTGCGTGATTCCTCTCCATCTCCCAGTAACATGTGTCGTGCGTGTTTCCCCTCCACCTCCCAGTAACATGTGTCGTGCGTGTTTCCTCTCCATCTCCCAGTAACATGTGTCGTGCGTGTTTCCTCTCCATCTCCCAGTAACATGCGTCGTGCGTGCTTCCCCTCCACCTCCCAGTAACATGTGTCGTGCGTGTTTCCTCTCCACCTCCCAGTAACATGTGTCGTGCGTGTTTCCTCTCCACCTCCCAGTAACATGTGTCGTGCGTGTTTCCTCTCCACCTCCCAGTAACATGTGTCGTGCATGTTTCCTCTCCATCTCCCAGTAACATGTGTCGTGCGTGTTTCCTCTCCATCTCCCAGTAACATGTGTCGTGCGTGTTTCCTCTCCATCTCCCAGTACATGTGTCGTGCGTGTTTCCTCTCCATCTCACAGTAACATGTGTCGTGCGTGTTTCCTCTCCATCTCCCAGTACATGTGTCGTGCATGTTTCCTCTCCATCTCCAAGTAACATGTGTCGTGCGTGTTTCCTCTCCATCTCCCAGTAACATGTGTCGTGCGTGTTTCCTCTCCACCTCCCAGTAACATGTGTCGTGCGTGTTTCCTCTCCACCTCCCAGTAACATGTGTCGTGCGTGTTTCCTCTCCATCTCCCAGTAACATGTGTCGTGCGTGTTTCCTCTCCACCTCCCAGTAACATGTGTCGTGCGTGTTTCCTCTCCATCTCCCAGTAACATGTGTCGTGCGTGTTTCCTCTCCATCTCCCAGTAACATGTGTCGTGCGTGTTTCCTCTCCATCTCCCAGTACATGTGTCGTGCGTGTTTCCTCTCCACCTCCCAGTAACATGTGTCGTGCGTGTTTCCTCTCCATCTCCCAGTAACATGTGTCGTGCGTGTTTCCTCTCCATCTCCCAGTAACATGTGTCGTGCGTGTTTCCTCTCCATCTCCCAGTAACATGCGTCGTGCGTGTTTCCTCTCCACCTCCCAGTAACATGTGTCGTGCGTGCTTCCTCTCCACCTCCCAGTAACATGCGTCGTGCGTGCTTCCTCTCCATCTCCCAGTAACATGTGTCGTGCGTGCTTCCTCTCCATCTCCCAGTAACATGCGTCGTGCGTGTTTCCTCTCCATCTCCCAGTAACACACGTCGTGCGTGTTTCCTCTCCATCTCCCAGTAACATGCGTCGTGCGTGTTTCCTCTCCATCTCCCAGTAACACAAGTCGTGCGTGTTTCCTCTCCATCTCCCAGTAACATGTGTCGTGCGTGTTTCCTCTCCATCTCCCAGTAACATGTGTCGTGCATGCTTCCTCTCCAACTCCCAGTAACATGTGTCGTG
This sequence comes from Cherax quadricarinatus, assembly GCF_038502225.1. Lineage (NCBI taxonomy): Eukaryota > Metazoa > Arthropoda > Malacostraca > Decapoda > Parastacidae > Cherax > Cherax quadricarinatus. The sequence goes on along the minus strand of NC_091350.1, from coordinate 12,090,307 downwards.
CGTGTTTCCTCTCCATCTCCCAGTAACATGTGTCGTGCGTGTTTCCTCTCCATCTCCCAGTAACATGTGTCGTGCGTGTTTCCTCTCCATCTCCCAGTAACACGTGTCGTGCGTGTTTCCTCTCCATCTCCCAGTAACACGTGTCGTGCGTGTTTCCTCTCCATCTCCCAGTAACATGTGTCGTGCGTGTTTCCTCTCCATCTCCCAGTAACATGTGTCCTGCATGTTTCCTCTCCACCTCCCAGTAACATGTGTCCTGCATGTTTCCTCTCCACCTCCCAGTAACATGTGTCCTGCATGTTTCCTCTCCATCTCCCAGTAACATGTGTCGTGCGTGTTTCCTCTCCACCTCCCAGTAACATGTGTCGTGCGTGTTTCCTCTCCACCTCCCAGTAACATGTGTCGTGCGTGTTTCCTCTCCATCTCCCAGTAACATGTGTCGTGCGTGTTTCCTCTCCATCTCCCAGTAACATGTGTCGTGCGTGTTTCCTCTCCACCTCCCAGTAACATGTGTCGTGCGTGTTTCCTCTCCATCTCCCAGTAACATGTGTCGTGCGTGTTTCCTCTCCATCTCCCAGTAACATGTGTCGTGCGTGTTTCCTCTCCACCTCCCAGTAACATGTGTCGTGCGTGTTTCCTCTCCACCTCCCAGTAACATGTGTCGTGCATGTTTCCTCTCCATCTCCCAGTAACATGTGTCGTGCGTGTTTCTTCTCCATCTCCCAGTAACATGTGTCGTGCGTGTTTCCTCTCCATCTCCCAGTAACATGTGTCGTGCGTGTTTCCTCTCCATCTCCCAGTAACATGTGTCGTGCGTGTTTCCTCTCCATCTCCCAGTAACATGTGTCGTGCGTGTTTCCTCTCCATCTCCCAGTAACATGTGTCGTGCGTGTTTCCTCTCCACCTCCCAGTAACATGTGTCGTGCGTGTTTCCTCTCCATCTCCAAGTAACATGTGTCGTGCGTGTTTCCTCTCCATCTCCCAGTAACATGCGTCGTGCGTGCTTCCCCTCCACCTCCCAGTAACATGTGTCGTGCGTGTTTCCTCTCCATCTCCCAGTAACATGTGTCGTGCGTGCTTCCTCTCCACCTCCCAGTAACATGCGTCGTGCGTGCTTCCTCTCCATCTCCCAGTAACATGTGTCGTGCGTGTTTCCTCTCCACCTCCCAGTAACATGTGTCGTGCGTGCTTCCTCTCCATCTCCCAGTAACATGTGTCGTGCGTGTTTCCTCTCCATCTCCCAGTAACATGCGTCGTGCGTGCTTCCTCTCCATCTCACAGTAACATGCGTCGTGCGTGCTTCCTCTCCATCTCCCAGTAACATGTGTCGTGCGTGTTTCCTCTCCACCTCCCAGTAACATGTGTCGTGCGTGCTTCCTCTCCATCTCCCAGTAACATGCGTCGTGCGTGCTTCCTCTCCATCTCACAGTAACATGCGTCGTGCGTGCTTCCTCTCCATCTCCCAGTAACATGTGTCGTGCGTGCTTCCTCTCCATCTCCCAGTAACATGCGTCGTGCGTGTTTCCTCTCCATCTCCCAGTAACACACGTCGTGCGTGTTTCCTCTCCATCTCCCAGTAACATGCGTCGTGCGTGTTTCCTCTCCATCTCCCAGTAACACACGTCGTGCGTGTTTCCTCTCCATCTCCCAGTAACATGTGTCGTGCGTGTTTCCTCTCCATCTCCCAGTAACATGTGTCGTGCGTGTTTCCTCTCCATCTCCCAGTAACATGTGTCGTGCATGTTTCCTCTCCATCTCCCAGTAACATGTGTCGTGCGTGTTTCCTCTCCATCTCCCAGTAACATGTGTCGTGCGTGTTTCCTCTCCATCTCCCAGTAACATGTGTCGTGCGTGTTTCCTCTCCATCTCCCAGTAACACGTGTCGTGCGTGTTTCCTCTCCATCTCCCAGTAACACGTGTCGTGCGTGTTTCCTCTCCATCTCCCAGTAACACGTGTCGTGCGTGTTTCCTCTCCATCTCCCAGTAACACGTGTCGTGCATGTTTCCTCTCCATCTCCCAGTAACATGTGTCGTGCGTGTTTCCTCTCCATCTCCCAGTAACATGTGTCCTGCATGTTTCCTCTCCACCTCCTAGTAACATGTGTCCTGCATGTTTCCTCTCCACCTCCCAGTAACATGTGTCGTGCGTGTTTCCTCTCCATCTCCCAGTAACATGTGTCGTGCATGTTTCCTCTCCATCTCCCAGTAACATGTGTCCTGCATGTTTCCTCTCCATCTCCCAGTAACATGTGTCCTGCATGTTTCCTCTCCATCTCCCAGTAACATGTGTCGTGCGTGTTTCCTCTCCACCTCCCAGTAACATGTGTCGTGCGTGTTTCCTCTCCACCTCCCAGTAACATGTGTCGTGCGTGTTTCCTCTCCACCTCCCAGTAACATGTGTCGTGCGTGTTTCCTCTCCATCTCCCAGTAACATGTGTCCTGCATGTTTCCTCTCCACCTCCTAGTAACATGTGTCCTGCATGTTTCCTCTCCACCTCCCAGTAACATGTGTCGTGCGTGTTTCCTCTCCATCTCCCAGTAACATGTGTCGTGCATGTTTCCTCTCCATCTCCCAGTAACATGTGTCCTGCATGTTTCCTCTCCATCTCCCAGTAACATGTGTCCTGCATGTTTCCTCTCCATCTCCCAGTAACATGTGTCGTGCGTGTTTCCTCTCCACCTCCCAGTAACATGTGTCGTGCGTGTTTCCTCTCCACCTCCCAGTAACATGTGTCGTGCGTGTTTCCTCTCCACCTCCCAGTAACATGTGTCGTGCGTGTTTCCTCTCCACCTCCCAGTAACATGTGTCGTGCGTGTTTCCTCTCCATCTCCCAGTAACATGTGTCGTGCGTGTTTCCTTTCCATCTCCCAATAACACGTGTCGTGCATGTTTCCTCTCCACCTCCCAGTAACATGTGTCGTGCATGTTTCCTCTCCATCTCCAAGTAACATGTGTCGTGCGTGTTTCCTCTCCATCTCCAAGTAACATGTGTCGTGCGTGTTTCCTCTCCATCTCCCAGTAACATGTGTCGTGCGTGTTTCCTCTCCATCTCCCAGTAACATGTGTCGTGCATGTTTCCTCTCCACCTCCCAGTAACATGTGTCGTGCATGTTTCCTCTCCATCTCCAAGTAACATGTGTCGTGCGTGTTTCCTCTCCATCTCCCAGTAACATGTGTCGTGCGTGTTTCCTCTCCATCTCCCAGTAACATGTGTCGTGCGTGTTTCCTCTCCATCTCCCAGTAACATGTGTCGTGCATGTTTCCTCTCCATCTCCAAGTAACATGTGTCGTGCGTGTTTCCTCTCCATCTCCAAGTAACATGTGTCGTGCGTGTTTCCTCTCCATCTCCCAGTAACATGTGTCGTGCGTGTTTCCTCTCCATCTCCAAGTAACATGTGTCGTGCGTGTTTCCTCTCCATCTCCCAGTAACATGTGTCGTGCGTGTTTCCTCTCCATCTCCCAGTAACATGCGTCGTGCGTGTTTCCTCTCCACCTCCCAGTAACATGTGTCGTGCGTGCTTCCTCTCCACCTCCCAGTAACATGCGTCGTGCGTGCTTCCTCTCCATCTCCCAGTAACATGTGTCGTGCGTGCTTCCTCTCCATCTCCCAGTAACATGCGTCGTGCGTGTTTCCTCTCCATCTCCCAGTAACACACGTCGTGCGTGTTTCCTCTCCATCTCCCAGTAACATGCGTCGTGCGTGTTTCCTCTCCATCTCCCAGTAACACAAGTCGTGCGTGTTTCCTCTCCATCTCCCAGTAACATGTGTCGTGCGTGTTTCCTCTCCATCTCCCAGTAACATGTGTCGTGCATGTTTCCTCTCCATCTCCCAGTAACATGTGTCGTGCGTGTTTCCTCTCCATCTCCCAGTAACATGTGTCGTGCGTGTTTCCTCTCCATCTCCCAGTAACATGTGTCGTGCGTGTTTCCTCTCCATCTCCCAGTAACACGTGTCGTGCGTGTTTCCTCTCCATCTCCCAGTAACACGTGTCGTGCGTGTTTCCTCTCCATCTCCCAGTAACATGTGTCGTGCGTGTTTCCTCTCCATCTCCCAGTAACATGTGTCCTGCATGTTTCCTCTCCACCTCCCAGTAACATGTGTCCTGCATGTTTCCTCTCCACCTCCCAGTAACATGTGTCCTGCATGTTTCCTCTCCATCTCCCAGTAACATGTGTCGTGCGTGTTTCCTCTCCACCTCCCAGTAACATGTGTCGTGCGTGTTTCCTCTCCACCTCCCAGTAACATGTGTCGTGCGTGTTTCCTCTCCATCTCCCAGTAACATGTGTCGTGCGTGTTTCCTCTCCATCTCCCAGTAACATGTGTCGTGCGTGTTTCCTCTCCACCTCCCAGTAACATGTGTCGTGCGTGTTTCCTCTCCATCTCCCAGTAATATGTGTCGTGCGTGTTTCCTCTCCATCTCCCAGTAACATGTGTCGTGCGTGTTTCCTCTCCACCTCCCAGTAACATGTGTCGTGCGTGTTTCCTCTCCACCTCCCAGTAACATGTGTCGTGCATGTTTCCTCTCCATCTCCCAGTAACATATGTCGTGCGTGTTTCCTCTCCATCTCCCAGTAACATGTGTCGTGCGTATTTCCTCTCCATCTCCCAGTAACATGTGTCGTGCGTGTTTCCTCTCCATCTCCCAGTAACATGTGTCGTGCATGTTTCCTCTCCATCTCCCAGTAACATGTGTCGTGCGTGTTTCCTCTCCACCTCCCAGTAACATGTGTCGCGCGTGTTTCCTCTCCATCTCCCAGTAACATGTGTCGTGCGTGTTTCCTCTCCATCTCCCAGTAACATGTGTCGTGCATGTTTCCTCTCCATCTCCCAGTAACATGTGTCGTGCGTGTTTCCTCTCCACCTCCCAGTAACATGTGTCGCGCGTGTTTCCTCTCCATCTCCCAGTAACATGTGTCGTGCGTATTTCCTCTCCATCTCCCAGTAACATGTGTCGTGCGTGTTTCCTCTCCACCTCCCAGTAACATGTGTCGTGCGTGTTTCCTCTCCACCTCCCAGTAACATGTGTCGTGCGTGTTTCCTCTCCACCTCCCAGTAACATGTGTCGTGCGTGTTTCCTCTCCATCTCCCAGTAACATGTGTCGTGCGTGTTACCTCTCCATCTCCCAGTAACATGTGTCGTGCGTGTTACCTCTCCATCTCCCAGTAACATGTGTCGTGCGTGCTTCCTCTCCATCTCCCAGTAACATGTGTCGTGCGTGTTTCCTCTCCATCTCCCAGTAACATGTGTCGTGCGTGCTTCCTCTCCATCTCCCAGTAACATGTGTCGTGCGTGTTTCCTCTCCATCTCCCAGTAACATGCGTCGTGCGTGCTTCCTCTCCATCTCACAGTAACATGTGTCGTGCGTGTTTCCTCTCCACCTCCCAGTAACATGTGTCGTGCGTGCTTCCTCTCCATCTCCCAGTAACATGCGTCGTGCGTGTTTCCTCTCCATCTCACAGTAACATGCGTCGTGCGTGCTTCCTCTCCATCTCCCAGTAACATGTGTCGTGCGTGCTTCCTCTCCATCTCCCAGTAACATGCGTCGTGCGTGTTTCCTCTCCATCTCCCAGTAACATGCGTCGTGCGTGCTTCCTCTCCATCTCACAGTAACATGTGTCGTGCGTGTTTCCTCTCCACCTCCCAGTAACATGTGTCGTGCGTGTTTCCTCTCCATCTCCCAGTAACATGCGTCGTGCGTGCTTCCTCTCCATCTCACAGTAACATGCGTCGTGCGTGCTTCCTCTCCATCTCCCAGTAACATGTGTCGTGCGTGCTTCCTCTCCATCTCCCAGTATCATGCGTCGTGCGTGTTTCCTCTCCATCTCCCAGTAACACACGTCGTGCGTGTTTCCTCTCCATCTCCCAGTAACATGCGTCGTGCGTGTTTCCTCTCCATCTCCCAGTAACACACGTCGTGCGTGTTTCCTCTCCATCTCCCAGTAACATGTGTCGTGCGTGTTTCCTCTCCATCTCCCAGTAACATGTGTCGTGCGTGTTTCCTCTCCATCTCCCAGTAACATGTGTCGTGCATGTTTCCTCTCCATCTCCCAGTAACATGTGTCGTGCGTGTTTCCTCTCCATCTCCCAGTAACATGTGTCGTGCGTGTTTCCTCTCCATCTCCCAGTAACATGTGTCGTGCGTGTTTCCTCTCCATCTCCCAGTAACACGTGTCGTGCGTGTTTCCTCTCCATCTCCCAGTAACACGTGTCGTGCGTGTTTCCTCTCCATCTCCCAGTAACACGTGTCGTGCATGTTTCCTCTCCATCTCCCAGTAACATGTGTCGTGCGTGTTTCCTCTCCATCTCCCAGTAACATGTGTCCTGCATGTTTCCTCTCCACCTCCCAGTAACATGTGTCCTGCATGTTTCCTCTCCACCTCCCAGTAACATGTGTCGTGCGTGTTTCCTCTCCATCTCCCAGTAACATGTGTCCTGCATGTTTCCTCTCCATCTCCCAGTAACATGTGTCCTGCATGTTTCCTCTCCATCTCCCAGTAACATGTGTCCTGCATGTTTCCTCTCCACCTCCCAGTAACATGTGTCCTGCATGTTTCCTCTCCATCTCCCAGTAACATGTGTCGTGCGTGTTTCCTCTCCACCTCCCAGTAACATGTGTCGTGCGTGTTTCCTCTCCACCTCCCAGTAACATGTGTCGTGCGTGTTTCCTCTCCATCTCCCAGTAACATGTGTCGTGCGTGTTTCCTTTCCATCTCCCAATAACACGTGTCGTGCATGTTTCCTCTCCACCTCCCAGTAACATGTGTCGTGCATGTTTCCTCTCCATCTCCAAGTAACATGTGTCGTGCGTGTTTCCTCTCCATCTCCAAGTAACATGTGTCGTGCGTGTTTCCTCTCCATCTCCCAATAACATGTGTCGTGCGTGTTTCCTCTCCATCTCCCAGTAATATGTGTCGTGCGTGTTTCCTCTCCATCTCCCAGTAACATGTGTCGTGCGTGTTTCCTCTCCACCTCCCAGTAACATGTGTCGTGCGTGTTTCCTCTCCATCTCCCAGTAACAAGTGTCGTGCGTGTTTCCTCTCCACCTCCCAGTAACATGTGTCGTGTGTTTCCTCTCCACCCCCCAGTAATATGTGTCGTGTGTTTCTTCTCCACCTCCCAGTAACACGTGTCGTGCGTGTTTCCTCTCCACCTCCCAGTAACATGTGTCGTGCGTGTTTCCTCTCCACCTCCCAGTAACATGTGTCGTGCGTGTTTCCTCTCCATCTCCCAGTAACAAGTGTCGTGCGTGTTTCCTCTCCATCTCCCAGTAACACGTGTCGTGCGTGTTTCCTCTCCACCTCCCAGTAACATGTGTCGTGAGTGTTTCCTCTCCATCTATCAGTAACATGTGTCGTGCGTGTTTCCTCTCCACCTCCCAGTAACATGTGTCGTGCGTGTTTCCTCTCCACCTCCCAGTAACACGTGTCGTGCGTGTTTCCTCTCCACCTGTTATTATTATATCTGGGAGTGAAAGTTTCCTTTTTACCTCAGTGGAACACTAATTACCAATTAACCTCACTTGTTTAATTTGTTTATTAAATATAATATATCAAAACAAAAAGTATTCATTCAAAATACTGGAGGAATTATATAACATGATATGGAGAATACAATGATATATTACACTAACAATGAATGTATGAGAAATAAAAAGATTAGCTAACAGATTACCTTAAACTCTTAAGACGACCATGTCCTCATCTCCGTCTTAACTCGTGTGTGGCTGGGTCCAGTCTGAACACTTCCACTCCCACCATGAAGGAGCAACTGACATCTTATTTTACATCTCCCAACATTTCAAACTCAGGTGGAGTGTCTGATGCCCAACATCACATCTGTTCTTCCCGTATTTAAAATATCACAGTTACGAGAACTTATGATTGGTCTAAACTTTTAAAAGGTTATTTTATTTTTAGCTTTCAAATATACAAATTCTTAAACATGCAGAAGCTATATGAGACTAGTTGCAATATTTTTTTTTATTATTTAATTTTTATTATCACACTGGCCGATTCCCACCAAGGCAGGGTGGCCCGAAAAAGAAAAACTTTCACCATCACTCACTCCATCACTGTCTTGCCAGAAGGGTGCTTTACACTACAGTTTTTAAACTGCAACATTAACACCCCTCCTTCAGAGTGCAGGCACTGTACTTCCCATCTCCAGGACTCAAGTCCGGCCTGCCGGTTTCCCTGAACCCCTTCATAAATGTTACTTTGCTCACACTCCAACAGTACGTCAAGTATTAAAAACCATTTGTCTCCATTCACTCCTATCAAACACGCTCACGCATGCCTGCTGGAAGTCCAAGCCCCTCGCACACAAAACCTCCTTTACCCCCTCCCTCCAACCTTTCCTAGGCCGACCCCTACCCCGCCTTCCTTCCACTACAGACTGATACACTCTTGAAGTTATTCTGTTTCGCTCCATTCTCTCCACATGTCCGAACCACCTCAACAACCCTTCCTCAGCCCTCTGGACAAAAGTTTTGGTAATCCCGCACCTCCTCCTAACTTCCAAACTACGAATTTGTAAAGTAAAAGGACACAAGTGCAACTAATGTGACATTTATTGTGGCAACGTTTCGCTCTCCAGGAGCTTTATCAAGCCATTACAAACAATACATGGACACAGAGGGTATATAAAGGCTCAGAGTGAGTGAATACCTCACTCTGAGCCTTTATATACCCTCTGTGTCCATGTATTGTTTGTAATGGCTTGATAAAGCTCCTGGAGAGCGAAACGTTGCCACAATAAATGTCACATTAGTTGCACTTGTGTCCTTTTACTTTACATATTGTCGGTAATTCTACCAACTTTATTACAAACTACGAATTCTCTGCATTATATTCACACCACACATTGCTCTCAGACATGACATCTCCACTGCCTCCAGCCTTCTCCTCGCTGCAACATTCATCACCCATGCTTCACACCCATATAAGAGCGTTGGTAAAACTATACTCTCATACATTCCCCTCTTTGCCTCCAAGGACAAAGTTCTTTGTCTCCACAGACTCCTAAGTGCACCACTCACCCTTTTCCCCTCATCAATTCTATGATTCACCTCATCTTTCATAGACCCATCCGCTGACACGTCCACTCCCAAATATCTGAATACATTCACCTCCTCCATACTCTCTCCCTCCAATCTGATATCCAATCTTTCATCACCTAATCTTTTTGTTATCCTCATAACCTTACTCTTTCTTGTATTCACTTTCAATTTTCTTCTTTTACACAACCTACCAAATTCATCCACCAATCTCTGCAACTTCTCTTCAGAATCTCCCAAGAGCACAGTGTCATCAGCAAAGAGCAACTGTGACAACTCCCACTTTATGTGTGATTCTTTATCTTTTAACTCCACGCCTCTTGCCAAGACCCTCGCATTTACTTCTCTTACAACCCCATCTATAAATATATTAAACAACCACGGTGACATCACACATCCTTGTCTAAGGCCTACTTTTACTGGGAAATAATTTCCCTCTTTCCTACATACTCTAACTTGAGCCTCACTATCCTCGTAAAAACTCTTCACTGCTTTCAGTAACCTACCTCCTACACCATAAACCTGCAACATCTGCCACATTGCCCCCCTATCCACCCTGCCATACGCCTTTTCCAAATCCATAAATGCCACAAAGACCTCTTTAGCCTTATCTAAATACTGTTCACTTATATGTTTCACTGTAAACACCTGGTCCACACCCCCCCTACCTTTCCTAAAGCCTCCTTGTTCATCTGCTATCCTATTCTCCGTCTTACTCTTAATTCTTTCAATAATAACTCTACCATACACTTTGCCAGGTATACTCAACAGACTTATCCCCCTATAATTTTTGCACTCTCTTTTATCCCCTTTGCCTTTATACAAAGGAACTATGCATGCTCTCTGCCAATCCCTAGGTACCTTACCCTCTTCCATACATTTATTAAATAATTGCACCAACCACTCCAAAACTATATCCCCACCTGCTTTTAACATTTCTATCTTTATCCCATCAATCCCGGCTGCCTTACCCCCTTTCATTTTACCTACTGCCTCACGAACTTCCCCCACACTCACAACTGGCTCTTCCTCACTCCTACAAGATGTTATTCCTCCTTGCCCTATGCACGAAATCACAGCTTCCCTATCTTCATCAACATTTAACAATTCCTCAAAATATTCCCTCCATCTTCCCAATACCTCTAACTCTCCATTTAATAACTCTCCTCTCCTATTTTTAACTGACAAATCCATTTGTTCCCTAGGCTTTCTTAACTTGTTAATCTCACTCCAAAACTTTTTCTTATTTTCAACAAAATTTGTTGATAACATCTCACCCACTCTCTCATTTGCTCTCTTTTTACATTGCTTCAACACTCTATTAACCTCTCTCTTTTTCTCCATATACTCTTCCATCCTTGCATCACTTCTACTTTGTAAAAACTTCTCATATGCTAACTTTTTCTCCCTTACTACTCTCTTCACATCATCATTCCATCAATTGCTCCTCTTCCCTCCCGCACCCACTTTCCTGTAACCACAAACTTCTGCTGAACACTCTAACACTACATTTTTAAACCTACCCCATACCTCTTCGACCCCATTGCCTATGCTCTCATTAGCCCATCTATCCTCCAATAGCTGTTTATATCTTACCCTAACTGCCTCCTCTTTTAGTTTATAAACCTTCACCTCTCTCTTCCCTGATGCTTCTATTCTCCTTGTATCCCATCTACCTTTTACTCTCAGTGTAGCTACAACTAGAAAGTGATCTGATATATCTGTGGCTCCTCTATAAACATGTACATCCTGAAGTCTACTCAACAGTCTTTTATCTACCAATACATAATCCAACAAACTACTGTCATTTCGCCCTACATCATATCTTGTATACTTATTTATCCTCTTTTTCTTAAAATATGTATTACCTATAACTAAACCCCTTTCTATACAAAGTTCAATCAAAGGGCTCCCATTATCATTTACACCTGGCACCCCATACTTACCTACCACACCCTCTCTAAAAGTTTCTCCTACTTTAGCATTCAGGTCCCCTACCACAATTACTCTCTCACTTGGTTCAAAGGCTCCTATACATTCACTTAACATCTCCCAAAATCTCTCTCTCTCCTCTGCATTCCTCTCTTCTCCAGGTGCATACACGCTTATTATGACCCACTTCTCGCATCCAACCTTTACTTTAATCCACATAATTCTTGAATTTACACATTCATAGTCTCTTTTCTCCTTCCATAACTGATCATTCAACATTACTGCTACCCCTTCCTTTGCTCTAACTCTCTCAGATACTCCAGATTTAATCCCATTTATTTCCCCCCACCGAAACTCCCCTACCCCCTTCAGCTTTGTTTCGCTTAGGGCCAGGACATCCAACTTCTTTTCATTCATAACATCAGCAATCATCTGTTTCTTGTCATCCGCACTACATCCACGCACATTTAAGCATCCCAGTTTTATAAAGTTTTTCTTCTTCTCTTTTTTAGTAAATGTCTACAGGAGAAGGGGTTACTAGCCCATTGCTCCCGGCATTTTAGTCGTCTCATACGACACGCATGGCTTACGGTGGAAAGATTCTTTTCCACTTCCCCATGGACAATAGAAGAAATAAAGAGGAACAAGAGCTATTTAGAAAAAGGAGAAAAACCTAGATGTATGTATATATATATGCATGTGCGTGTCTGTGAAGTGTGACCAAAGCGTAAGTAGGAGTAGCAAGATATCCCTGTTATCTAGCGTGTTTATGAGACAGAAAAAGAAACCAGCAATCCTACCATCATGCAAAACAGTTACAGGTTTCTGTTTCACAGTCATCTGGCAGGACGGTAGTACTTCCCTGGGTGGTTGCTGTCTACCAACCTACTACCTACTAATTGCAATATTCAACCTCAAAATAATCCAAGACATTTTCTTATAATAATTAGCATGTTAAGGCGAGTTCCTCCCATGTTGAGTTTTCAAGGTTTATCACAGAATCCAGCCATAGTGCTCGGTAAAACTTATTCTCTTTCCATATCCTTTATCATTTACTCTCCCAGGTTCAATCTTCGGTGAATATGAATACTAACAGGAATTCTCTCACAATATTCAAGCACCTACCTCCTGCTGCTCTTAACGACGGGTATTCAGTGTTCAACACCTCACAGATGAGACTGTGCTTATATAAACTTCCTGGGTCTCCAATACTGTCACAAAGCAGACCCTATGTATACCACATATAAAAGTCTTTGTCACCATTACGATGACATTACGATCATTACGATGGGTTATCCTAGATTCTCTACACATATGCTGCTATGTATGATAATCTATGTAACTGTATTTGTGTATACCTGAATAAACTTACTTACTTACACCTTACAGATATACGTATAAATCAAAATAAAAAACTTTTCTCTCTCCATAACAACTTAGTAATGGGCTAGGCTAGACCGAAACGTCACCTGCTTTGATCTCTTCATTCTTGGTTTTGTTGTGGTATGTTATAGCCATGATACTGTAACATTCTTATAAAAAAAATCACATTCCATTTCTTCTCATGGGTTTGGTGTGACCTTGGGCAGGAGTGACCCAAGCCAGAGCGTTGTGAACGCCGACTTGCCAGTACTGGTATCATACGATGGTAATGTGACCTTCGTTCCTCCCTTCGTCTTCCACTTCCCCTGCATCACCGACCTCACCTACTGGCCCCACGACGTCCAGAATTGCTCCTTCAAGGTTGGCTCGTGGGTCCACCATGACGGTCAGGTTGACCTCAGTGTAGGAGACAGCACAGCAGAGGTAAGCACTACTTACTGATTATATTTCTCGATTATGACATTTACCGAGAAGACGTTTCGTTCACCAAGGACTATCATTCAGTGGATCAATAGTCACTGGTGGGCGAGATGTGTTCTCAGTGTGTGCTATAATCCACATATTGTGGTCTTCACATAAACCCACATCACAAAAGTTTCTCTACTCCCGGAGCCCGGCCATGGGCCAGGCTCGTCTGATGCTTGACTGGTCAACCAGGCTGTTGGTGATGGTGGCTAGCAGCCCCACATATCTATCACAGCCTGGTTAATCTGGCATGTGGTGAAGATACTTGTCCAGTTTCCTCTTGAAGACTTCTACACTTGTCCCAGCAGTGTTTCTGATATCTTCTGGTAGATTAGATTAGATTTTGCCACCGAAGTGGCTAGTTTATTGTGCACCCCATATCCATCCTGTGGACGGTAGCGCGAGAGCATATGGATACACAAAAGGCCTAGGAACTAGGCCCCAAAGGGTTAACAGGAATACATATGGATTTATATCTACATATCTATAGTTCACTTATCTGTTACAAGCAAATTTAGGAAATTTGCTTAGTATATCTGGTATCTTATTTTCATTAATAAGATATCTTGACATGTCACATAGGTTATTATACTGTCTGTCTCTGTATTCCTCAATAAGTGGACAATTAAGAACATAGTGTTCAAGAGAGTGACCATATGCCTGATCACATAATTTACATTTAGTTTGATCATCATCTGTGTGTCTCCCAAACTGCCAGAAGTACTTGTAACCAAGCCTAAGCCTGGCCACTACAACATCAGTCAGTCTGTTCACATTGCAAGTTGCTCCATAAACATACTTATCTACGTTCATGTTATCATAGTGGGTTATAGATCTACTCAGGCTTCTAACTGCATTCCTATAACAATCATTTTCATTATTTACTTCTCTCCTAATATTATTCCTAATGCTAGACACAGTTATACCAAAGTTATATTCTACATTCTCCTTCTCGATACTCTTCTTGGCTAACATATCAACTTTGTCATGAAGGAGTAATCCAATGTGTGATGGGATCCTTCTGGTAAGATGTTCAATAACAACAACACGATCTAAGTCTGTTAACAAACTTCACCGTATTAATTAATTATATTTTTCTTTATAAAACAGATCTCCCCTTGGACTTATTTTTATATAATTTATCTTGTGTAGGAATTATATTAATACAACTGACCTCATTCTGGAAAAAATATTTATCTTATCCTGAAATAATATATTGATCTCATCTTGGAATAATATATTAATCTCATCTTGCAATAATATACTGATCTCATCCTGGAATAACATATTGATCATAACATGGAATAATATAAGTGATCTTACCCTTAATCTAACTGATCTCATCCTGGAATAATACAACTGATCTCATCCTGGAATAATACAACTGATTTCCTCCTGGAATAATCCAATTAATCTCATCCTGGAATAATCTATTTGCTCTCTTCCTGGAACAATAAAATTTACCTCATGCTAATATAATTTACATTATCCTGGCATGCATAATGTCGGTTAGACCAAACGTATGCAATACTGACAGGTTAATGAATAAGACAAGTGCAACTTGTAGGTATCTTTATCCAGTTCAGATGGAATAAATCTGCTGTGCAGCAGACTCATCTTTCAAATAAAGCTGCCCAGGTACTGTACATGTGTCTTACTAATCAACAAAGTTGGCACAGATGTTGATGCCTGCGAGGGTGCTGAGTGAGGGCAGGAACGCCACGTCCACGGAGTGGGAGATCACAGAGACCAGTATAGAGAGAGAGTCTAAATACTACTCGTGTTGTCCTGATGCCTACGCTAACTTCCTCATCACTCTCATCCTCACACGCAATGCTCCAGCCTACACCTGGACCATCAAGGTTCCTGTCGTCTGTGAGTACCTGCGCTAGTTGCCTGCTTGCTGGCTAGGTTACTGAGGTTTCAAGCCTACTGAGTACACGGAGCCATTAAGACTGGATTTCACATTTTCACCACCAGTCAAGAATTAAAACATTGACACAAATGCATTGTAATGAGAGCCTTTATTGGTAGCTTGAAAAACGCCACTGCGTGGGCGGAACGTTGTCAATAAAAGATCTCATTTCACTGTAATTGTGCGTTTCCACAGAGTCAGCATTTTATATCACTTATCTCCACAAGTCAAGACTCTCACTGTACGTACATTGAAAAATATATACCTCTGGCTATATATGTTCTGATGGGGAGTAAGGTAGAGGGAATGTATGTGGGGGATGATGGTGGTAGTGAAGATGGGTTGACGGGGTGATGAGGAGGTGGGTTTGGTAACTGTTGAGAGAGTTGTGGACGAGTGATGGTAGGTTGTGTTTTGGTGAGTGGTGTGGTGGTTGGTGTGGTAGTTGGTGTGGTGGTTGGTGTGGTGGTTGGTGTGGTGGTTGGTGTGGTGGTTGGTGTAGTGGTTGGTGTGGTGGTTGGTGTGGTGGTTGGTGTGGTGTGGTGGTTGGTGTGGTGGTTGGTGTGATCGTTGGTGTGGTCGTTGGTGTGGTGTGGTGGTTGGTGTGGTGGTTGGTGTGGTGGGTGGTGTGTTGGTTGGTGTGGTGGTTGGTGTGGTGGTTGGTGTGGTGGTTGGTGTGGTGGTTGGTGTGGTGTGGTGGTGGGTTTTTGGTGTGGTGGTTGGTGTGGTGGGTGGTGTGGTGGTTGGTGTGGTGGTTGGTGTGGTGGTTGGTGTGGTGGTTGGTGTGGTGGTTGGTGTGGTGGTTGGTGTGGTGGTTGGTGTGGTGGTTGGTGTGGTGGTGGGTGGTTAGTGTGGTGGTTGGTGTGGTGGGTGATGTGGTGGGTGATGTGGTGGTTGGTGTGGTGTGGTGGTGAGTGGTGTGGTGTGGTGGTTGGTGTGGTGGTTGGTGTGGTGGTTGGTGTGGTGGTTGGTGTGGTGGTGGGTGGTTGGTGTTACAAACAACGCGATTCTAAAAGCTTAGAGATCTCCAGTGAATACTAGAAAGGACTGCCCTTCTAGCATCCAGCCTGTTACTGGGTTTTCGTAACAATTAGTCAGTATCTTTGTCCAATTATCCATTAGAATTCAGTATAATTCAATAGTGCTTCAGGATTACAACTGGTAGGCTACTAACTAGAGAAATTAAAATTTAATAAATTTATTAAGTCTAGAGGTATATTATCAAATTAAATTAATCACAGCAATCAAAATAAAATCAATCTCTCGAGTTCAATATTATTGTGCTGAAAGCACATATCACATTTATAATTCTTAAGTACCGTCTGGTACATTAACATTTAATAAGATATTACAAATATGTACAAGTAAGTTTGTGTATGCGTGTAAGTGCTCTAAGTAGTTCGCTATGTCTCACGACTCGACTAGACTTAAACAAGTGACTGACAAAGTCCTCACATAAACTAACTTCTTGACCGACTGGCAACCAGAACAGTCTGCTTGAACAATGAAAAGAATGCTAAGCCCAATAGCCACATAACAAGCGACTGTGACACAATCAGGATAAAGGAGATAATATAACGACACTAAGTAGGGACCATCAGCAGATCCTCCACAAAAATTACAAAACTCCCATACTACTGAATCTAAGTTCAGCATAGGAAAAACCCGACTGTGACAATACACAGAAACCAGTACAAAATTAGGTCAGAAGCTATAGCTAAGGACCTGAGATGTTCAGAGTGTCTAAGCGACACACAACCTCAGTACAACGTCGAAAATCACTAAGTCTATACAATGTTCTGTGAACAGAGTTCTACAGAACTAACAAGAATAATGAGACAGACAATCTGTCCAACCACCAAGCGAGTCTAGAGCAGACTGAATACTTCATGAGAGGTGAGGACACTCCCCCCCTCGATCACGTGATAGCCCCGTGGACAGCACAGCTCAGAAGCCGGCAGTATAACGAGCGACAAGCGATAATTACAGTAGTTTGACAATCAAGACTTGAACTGAGCACATATTATGTACATCCTAACAACATAAGTCAAATAACAATATAACAGTCAAATAATAATATAAAGTCATACATTTACGATTTAGCTATTATCGCAAATATAAGCAATATAAAATTAAATGAAAAAGTAATATACATCATATATATACATAATAATCATTGAAACCCATTCAGGGGTTGCAACACCCCCCCCCCAACACGACAGACGGTCGCACTAGGAGTTGCATTAATGTCTTTCACATTATTACTGATTACTCATATCAATACAATTTAATATAAATATTAATCAAAGTCTCTCTTGTGCCAAGCACCTCTACAATTTCACAGCGTCTGTCACTAGGATATGCCCCTAGTACTAGGGCAGTACACAGTATCGTATCTCTACATACTCGTGGTTATGTACATCCGTGTAGAGACAGGATAGCGCTGACAAGGAGGGCACGTTGAGGGTCGATCATAGTAGAGGAGACTGCATTCCACTCTTTAGTGGTGGTGGAATGCGAGGCAGTATGAACATCTGAGTATGAAACAGCTTAAGGTGTGTAGTGAGGGGGGGGGTCTGCGACAGGACAGTGTTGCGTCACGCAGTACATCACCCGCACCACACTACCCACTCAACACTCAGCTTGTCTCCTCCTCACACAACAATACTGTGAATACATAAATATAATAATTAGACATGACATGAGTATATATAGTTAATATGGGCTGGAGGGATTAAGTTACTTTACTGAATTTGACATAGCAAGTAACAAAAGGTATTTGGGCATAAAATTACGTAAATTTTAAATGGGGAAGTGCCCAAATACACGTCAAAATGTTCCAAGGACACCACAAGAGCTATAGCATAATTTTTCTGGTGTCGTTTGAGCTTAGATGAATAGTAACATATAGGATGGAGAATATCAGTGGAAGTTGACTGTTGGAGCAGCACAGCACCCACTGCATAACAACTCGCATCTATATGTAAAAAGATGGAAAGATTGAAATTAGGACTCAACACTGGAGCAGAGGAAAGCAGATGCTTCAACCTTTTGAACGAGTCTGAACAATCACTAGTCCAGGTGAACTGAACTTTGCTACTAGTAAGCTCAGTGAGAGGAGCTGCAATCTGAGAAAAGTTTGGACAGAACCTGCGATAATATCCTGCCATACCCAGGAATCTCTGTACTCCTTTCCTATCCTGTGGCACTGGAAATTCAGAAATTGCACGAACCTTAGCCTCAATAGGAGCAACCTCACCTTGGCCGATAATAAAGCCTAGATAGGTAATCTTGGCTTGACCAAAACTACATTTAGCTAAGTTAACAGTGAAGTTAGATCCATGATCTGATTGTATCTCTCGTGGCAATCCAACCTGGGAGAAAAATTTCATCAGCGCTCTCACAATAGCACGAGCATTAATTTTTCTCATAGGAATAGCTTCGGGATAGGGTGTTGCAGCGTCCATAATAAGTATTGGTTTCCTAGTTTGGTTCTAGGCAAAGGACCAACACAATCGACAATAAGACGTGAGAATGGTTCACCATGCACGGTGATAGGAATGAGAGGCGCAGGTGGAGGTGTGTGCGCTGGCTTGCCTGTCACTTGACACACGTGGCAACGTCGCACATGATCAGCTACTGTTTCCTTCATCTTTGGCCAAGTAAAATGTTTTGCCAGTTTACCGAGTGTCTTCTTGACACCCAAATGTCCTCCTATGGGACTATTGTGAGCAAAATCAATGGCTTGTTCACGAAATGTAACTAGTAACACTACAAAATGCTTGACTGTGGTGGAAACACTATCAGCTGACAACTTACATGTATTTTTCTCCATCAGTACACCGTTACTATAATAGTAACAATTATCGAGATCCTTTGCTTCACTCTCAGTAACTGCTATATCTCTCAGTCTTTCCAGTGACTGATCAACAAACTGATCCTTGATTAAATCATCATGAGTTAGAAATTTAACGTCAGTTGTGTCTTGACTAGGTTGATGACCGGGGGGAGTTAGTGTTAATGATCCTGGGTGCAGAGCGTCACTAAACAACATATTCAACCCCAAATCATTGTCATCAACTAATTCAACAGGAGACAAGGATGGTTGTTGTATCTTTGACATAGCTCTAGTAATTGCGCCGAGAGGAAATAAAATAGGTTTCTCTCTACAAGCTTCAATGGCATAATTATCATCAGTGTTATTATCAATCACAAGTGGTTCTTTACATATACCAGCATGAAGGATATCGTTCCCTATCAACAAGTCCACTGACCTGATGGGAAATACACCACTGGATATACCCACTGAAATATAACCAGTATAATAGCTTGTTTCAATATATACCTTGTGAAGAGGTACTTTTATAACAGCCCCACCATAGGCTTCTAACAATACATCTATCTTGTAATAGGTATCGTCAGTTATGGGCAGTACATCTTCTCTTAATAACGTGAGATAACTGCCAGTGTCTCTGAAAGTAACTATCTCAGTTAGATGTGATTCGTCAAATCCTATTCTGCCTCTTGAAAAGTAAGGACTCATCGCCGAACGAATCTTTTCGTCAGATACACTTTCTGATGCTAGTCATCTATCCTGAGTAACATTATCTAAAACAGTAGGTTCAGAGGTATTGCTAGGATATTGGTGTCTTTGTTGCTCGGAAGAGGATACGACTTGAGTGCGGGCGCCAGCCGCACGACTGCTTCTCATATCTCTTTCTAATTTATAGCAATACTTTCTAGCATGTCCTTTCCTGTTACAATAGGTACATTTAACTTTCTTCTTCTCGATATCAGATTTCTGTCTAGCCACAGAGACAGATTCAGGATTGTGAGTTTTCCTGGTAAAGGTACGAGAAGTTACAGTAGCAGGTACATCAGGCCGGCAATGAGCAGCTGATTTAGGTTGCCAACTTCTAGGACAATTTTTAGTTACCTTGTTTCTTTGTGTTTTAGTACGTACAAGTTTGTGAGAAATCTCGTAATTGTCTGCTAATGCTGCAGTTTCCAGAATATCTGAGGTAGTATGATCGATCAGATATTCTTGTATGTCAGCAGGCATACAGTTGTTAAACTCTTCGTGTAGTAACAACTGAACAAGACTGTCATAGTTGTTACACTTGGCAGACCTACACCACCTCTGAAATGCAACTTTTTTCTCACGAGCAAACTCTACACAAGTTTGATCTTGTCGTCGTTGTAACGTACGAAATGCTCTTTGATAACTTACAGGTAACAAGTTATACGTCTCTAGAATTGTTTGTTTGACAGCGTCATAATTAATGTACTTGGTAAATGGCAAAGCTGCAGTACAGGTTTGAGCTCTTCCTGTCAAAGCTGTATGCAACAAGGTTGCCCAGTGCTTACGTGGCCAGTTCATAGCACGTGCCTGGTTCTCAAACACATCAAAATATGTGTCTAAGTCACTTTCAAAAAACTTAGGAACCATGGATGCAGCTTTCTGCACATTAAATGTGTCCTGTGATCTATCAGTCTGTTGTCTTAACAGACGAACATTTTCTCTCTGGAAATCTTCTTCGTTCAATTTCCTCTGTGCCTCTATTTGTGCAGTCTGCAACATAAGGAGGCGTTCAAACCTCTCAAACTGTTCCTGAGAGATAGGACCAGTGGGTAATGGAGGAGTAGGGAAATTAACATGGTCTGGACGGTCCTTAGGTCGGACACTTAGTCCAGCCATCTCTAGAGAGCCTAGATCTGGTCTAGGATAAGTAGATACAGGTGTATCATACACTGTACTAGTATTAGGCTGTGTCATCCAACCAGCTACACTCTGTACTATTGTGTCAGTGAGGGAAGGCGTGAGCGAGAACTGAGCTACACTAGGCTCAGACACTAGGCTCACTTCTGCTCTAGTTGCTCTTTCATCTTCATCAAATAGAGTCATACTTCCTAATTGTGACACTAGGCTTTCTGAATCTGAATCATAATCAGACATCTCTGTATGAGCAGGAAACAATATATCTTTAATTAATGCTCTGACAGTTTCAGCTGTGTAATTCCTGTTATACGTCACACCGAGATACTTGGCTACTTGCCAACACGTCTGAAGTTTTAATGTACTCAACTCAGACAAAGTCAGAGTATCAATTAACTGTTTCACTTTGGCATACATCACGAAAATAATTGTACTACGAGAGAGTGATTATGAGAAACTATAATCCTGATAGGAATTTTAGTGTTGGTTGTCTTAGAGCAAGAGCTCATAAACAGTATTTCCATCTCCTTGGATCAAGAGACTCAGTCAGGTACATACATCCACCTGGTATGTTGTACAAGACTAAACTCCAAATCTTCAGATTAGGAAAGTACTCAAAGTGTTTGACCATAGAGTTACTAGTATGTCAAACTGGACAATTTCTCCAACACCTTGGATCAAGAGTTCCCGGACAGGCCCCCATTTGTTACAAAAAACGCGATTCTAAAAGCTTAGAGATCTCCAGTGAATACTAGAAAGGACTGCCCTTCTAGCATCCAGCCTGTTACTGGGTTTTCGTAACAATTAGTCAGTATCCTTGTCCAATTATCCATTTGAATTCAGTATAATTCAATAGTGCTTCAGGATTACAACTGGTAGGCTACTAACTAGAGAAATTAAAATTTAATAAATTTATTAAGTCTAGAGGTATATTATCAAATTAAATTAATCACAGCAATCAAAATAAAATCAATCTCTCGAGTTCAATATTATTGTGCTGAAAGCACATATCACATTTATAATTCTTAAGTACCGTCTGGTACATTAACATTTAATAAGATATTACAAATATGTACAAGTAAGTTTGTGTATGCGTGTAAGTGCTCTAAGTAGTTCGCTATGTCTCACGACTCGACTAGACTTAAACAAGTGACTGACAAAGTCCTCACATAAACTAACTTCTTGACCGAGTGGCAACCAGAACAGTCTGCTTGAACAATGAAAAGAATGCTAAGCCCAATAGCCATATAACAAGCGACTGCGACACAATCAGGATAAAGGAGATAATATAAAGACACTAAGTAGGGACCATCAGCAGATCCTCCACAAAAGTTACAAAACTCCCATACTACTGAATCTAAGTTCAGCATAGGAAAAACCCGACTGTGACAATACACAGAAACCAGTACAAAATTAGGTCAGAAGCTATAGCTAAGGACCTGAGATGTTCAGAGTGTCTAAGCGACACACAACCTCAGTACAACGTCGAAAATCACTAAGTCTATACAATGTTCTGTGAACAGAGTTCTACATAACTAACAAGAATAATGAGACAGACAATCTGTCCAACCACCAAGCGAGTCTAGAGCAGACTGAATACTTCATGAGAGGTGAGGACACCCCCCCTCGATCACGTGATAGCCCCGTGGGCAGCACAGCTCAGAAGCCGGCAGTATAACGAGCGACAAGCGATAATTACAGTAGTTTGACAATCAAGACTTGAACTGAGCACATATTATGTACATCCTAACAACATAAGTCAAATAACAATATAACAGTCAAATAATAATATAAAGTCATACATTTACGATTTAGCTATTATCGCAAATATAAGCAATATAAAATTAAATGAAAAAGTAATATACATCATATATATACATAATAATCATTGAAACCCATTCAGGGGTTGCAACAGTTGGTGTGGTGGTTCGTGTGGTGGTTGGTGTGGTGTGGTGGTGGGTGGTTGGTGTGGTGGTTGGTGTGGTGGGTGGTGTGGTGGGTGGTGTGGTGGTTGGTGTGGTGTGGTGGTGGGTGGTTGGTGACGTGGGTGGTGTGGTGGGTGGTGTGGTGGGTGGTGTGGTGGTCGGTTTGGTGGACTAGGGTTGACAGTTAGGGAGATTACATTAAAACGGCTCGACCGCAATTACTGTGAATGAAATTTGATATCTGGTACTAAGTGAATTATGTCCCAACCAGAAATGTTCACCACACTCACTACCCTCTCCACAGTCACTGCCCTCTCCACAGTCACTGCCCTCTCCACAGTCACTGCCCTCTCCACAGTCACTGCCCTCTCCACAGTCACTACCCTCTCCACAGTCACTACCCTCTCCACAGTCACTGCCCTCTCCACAGTCACTGCCCTCTCCACAGTCACTGCCCTCTCCACCCCTCCTAATCACAGTCACTACCCTCTCCACAGTCACTGCCCTCTCCACCCCTCCTCATCAGAGTCACTACCCTCTCCACCCCTCCTCACCACAGTAACTACCTCTCCACCCCTCCTCACAAGAGTCACTACCCTCTCCACCCCTCCTCATCACAGTCACTACCTCTCCACCCCTCCTCACCACAGTCACTACCCTCTCCACCCCTCCTCACCACAGTCACTACCCTCTCCACCCCTCCTCACCACAATCACTACCCTCTCCACCCCTCCTCACCACAATCACTACCCTCTCCACCCCTCCTCACCACAGTCACTACCCTCTCCACCCCTCCTCACCACAATCACTACCCTCTCCACCCCTCCTCACCACAGTCACTACCCTCTCCACCCCTCCTCACCACAGTCACAACCTCTCCACCCCTCCTCACCAAAGTCACTACCCTCTCCACCCCTCCTCACCACAGTCACTACCTCTCCACCCCTCCTCACCACAGTCACTACCCTCTCCACCCCTCCTCACCACAGTCACTACCCTCTCCACCCCTCCTCACCACAGTCACTACCTCTCCACCCCTCCTCACCACAGTCACTACCCTCTCCACCCCTCCTCACCACAGTCACTACCCTCTCCACCCCTCCTCACCACAGTCGCTACCTCTCCACCCCTTCTCACCACAGTCACTGCCATCTCCACCCCTCCTCATCACAGTCACTACCTCTCCACCCCTCCTCACCACAGTCACTACCCTCTCCACCCCTCCTCATCACAGTCACTACCCTCTCCACCCCTCCTCACCACAGTCACTACCTCTCCACCCCTCCTCACCACAGTCACTACCCTCTCCACCAATCCTCACCACAGTCACTACCCTCTCCACCCCTCCTCACCACAGTCACTACCTCTCCACCCCTCCTCACCACAGTCACTGCCCTCTCCACCCCTCCTCATCACAGTCGCTACCCTCTCCACTCCTCCTCACCACAGTCACTACCTCTCCACCCCTACTCACCACAGTCACTACCCTCTCCACCCCTCCTCACCACAGTCACTACCCTCTCCACCCCTCCTCACCACAGTCACTACCCTCTCCACCCCTCCTCACCACAATCACTGCCCTCTCCACCCCTCCTCATCACAGTCACTACCCTCTCCACCCCTCCTCATCACAGTCACGACCCTGTCCACCCCTCCTCACCACAGTCACTGCCCTCTCCACCCCTCCTCATCACAATCACTACCCTCTCCACCCCTCCTCACCACAGTCACTACCCTCTCCATCCCTCCTCACCACAGTCACTACCCTCTCCACCCCTCCTCACCACAGTCACTACCCTCTCCACCCCTCCTCACCACAGTCACTACCCTCTCCACCCCTCCTCACCACAGTCACTACCCTCTCCACCCCTCCTCACCACATCACTACCCTCTCCACCCCTCCTCACCACAGTCACTACCCTCTCCACCCCTCCTCACCACAGTCACTCCCCTCTCCACCCCTTCTCACCACAGTCACTACCCTCTCTATCCCTCCTCACCACACTCACTACCCTCTCCACCCCTCCTCACCACAGTCACTACCCTCTCCACCCCTCACCACAGTCACTACCCTCTCCACCCCTCCTCACCGCAGTCACTACCCTCTCCACCCCTCCTCAACGCAGTCACTACCCTCTCCACCTCTCCTCACAACAGTCACTACACTCTCCACCCCTCCTCACAACAGTCACTACCCTCTCCACCCCTCACCACAGTCACTACGCTCTCCACCCCTCCTGGAGGCAGTCACTACCCTCTCCACCCCTCCTCACAACAGTCACTCCCCTCTCCACCCCTCCTAACCACAGTCACTACCCTCTACACCCCTCCTCACCACAATCACTACCCTCTCCACCCCTCCTCACCACAGTCACTCCCCTCTCCACCCCTACTCACCACAGTCACTCCCCTCTCCACCCCTCCTCACCACAGTCACTCCCCTCTCCACCCCTCCTCACCACAGTCACTACATTCTCCACCCCTCCTCACCACAGTCACTAGCCTCTCCATCCCTCCTCACCACAGTCACTACCCTCTCCATCCCTCCTCACAACAGTCACTACCCTCTCCACCCCTCCTCACAACAGTCACTATCCTCTCCACCCCTCCTCACAAAAGTCACTACCCTCTCCATCCCTCACCACAGTCACTACCCTCTTCACCCCTCCTCACCGCAGTCACTACCCTCTCCACCCCTCCTTAAAACAGTCACTCCCCTCTCCACCCCTCCTAACCACAGTCACTACCCTATCCACCCCTCCTCACCACAATCGCGACCCTCTCCACCCCTCCTCACCACAGTCTCTACCCTCTCCACCCCTCCTCACCACAGTCACTACCCTCTCCACCCCTCATCACAACAGTCACTACCCTCTCCACCCCTCCTCACCGCAGTCACTACCCTCTCCACCCCTCCTCACCACAGTCACTACCCTTTCCACCCCTCACCACAGTCACTACACTACCCTCTTCACCCCTCCTCACCGCAATCACTACCCTCTCCACCCCTCCGCAAAACACTCACTCCCCTCTCCACCCCTCCTCACCACAGTCACTACCCTCTCCACCCCTCAGTCAGTACCCTCTCCACCCCTCCTCATCACACTCACTACCCTCTCCACCCCTCCTCACCACAATCACTACCCTCTCCATCCCTCCTCACCACAGTCACTACCCTCTCCATCCCCCCTCACCACAATCACTACCCTCTCCATCCCTCCTCACCACAGTCGCTACCCTCTCCACCGCTCCTCACCACAGTCACTACCCTCTCCATCCCCCCTCACCACAATCACTACCCTCTCCATCCCTCCTCACCACAGTCACTACCCTCTCCATCCCTCCTCACCACAGTCACTACCCTCTCCATCCCCCCTCACCACAGTCACTACCCTCTCCATCCCTCCTCACCACAGTCGCTACCCTCTCCACCCCTCCTCACCACAGTCACTACCCTCTCCATCCCCCCTCACTACAATCACTACCCTCTCCATCCCTCCTCACCACAGTCACTACCCTCTCCATCCCTCCTCACCACAGTCACTACCCTCTCCACCCCTCCTCACCACAGTGACTACCCTCTCCACCCCTCCTCAAAACAGTCACTCCCCTCTCCAACCCTCCTCAGAACAGCCACTACCCTCTCCACCCCTCCTCACCACAGTCACTACCCTCTCCACCCCTCCTCACCACAGTCACTACCCTCTCCACCCCTCCTCACAACAGTCACTACCCTCTCCACCCCTCCTCACAACAGTCACTACCCTCTCCACCCCTCCTCACCACAGTCACTACCCTCTCCACCCCTCCTCACAACAGCCATTACCCTCTCCACCCTTCCTCACAAGTCACTACCCTCTCCACCCCTCCTCACAACAGTCACTACCCTCTCCACCCCTCCTCACAACAGTCACTACACTCTCCACCCCTCCTCACAACAGTCACTACCCTCTCCACCCCTCCTCACAACAGTCACTACCCTCTCCACCCCTCCTCACAACAGTCACTACACTCTCCACCCCTCCTCACAACAGTCACTACTCTCTCCACCCCTCCTCACAACAGTCACTACCCTCTCCACCCCTCCTCCCAACAGTCACTACCCTCTCCACCCCTCCTCACAACAGTCACTACCCTCTCCACCCCTCCTCACCACAGTCACTACCCTCTCCACCCCTCCTCACAACAGTCACTACCCTCTCCACCCCTCCTCACAACAGTCACTACCCTCTCCACCCCTCCTCACCACAGTCACTACCCTCTCCACCCCTCCTCACAACAGTCACTACCCTCTCCACCCCTCCTCACAACAGTCACTACCCTCTCCACCCCTCCTCACAACAGTCACTACCCTCTCCACCCCTCCTCACCACAGTCACTACCCTCTCCACCCCTCCTCACAACAGTCACTACCCTCTCCACCCCTCCTCACCACAGTCACTACCCTCTCCACCCCTCCTCACAACAACCCTCCCCCCCACTCATTACTTTCCCTCCAACAAAAGAAAACTAATTTTTCGACTTATTTCGCAGAATTTTGTCTAAAAAATCATACAAAAGTCTGAGGGCCCGTAATAATGGAGGCATTTTTTAAGAGGAAATAAATTTCTAGAAAAAACCTAAAAACATCGTAACCTCCTGACAACACAAGTGCAAGCTGCAACATCAACAAAAAAATACCTAAGTTGCTTTTTTCTGCAATCAATCAGGTGCAAGGACTGCGCGCAACGCTTCATTATTGCAACATTTTATATTGCTTTAATGACACAATACTTACAAGTGGATGAATACAACACATGTGCAACACCGGCATCTTTGTTGCGGGAACTTTCCGCTTCCACAACAAGCTTCTTCAGTCTAATATGGAGATGACCAGTACAGGCAGGCAGCTGAAGAAGTGGAGAATTTGAGGTGTTCAGTCCCTCAGCCTTTATTGAGGTTGATGAATGAGACACTTGTGCAACACTTGGTTACCTTTATTGCCGAAACGTTTCTCCTGCGCAGCAGACTTCTTTAGTCGAATATACAGACGACTAATATACTGGACGCATTTGAAGAATTAAAGAAATTAATTCATTCAGTACTGAAGCCTTTATAGAATTAACCTCCAATTTACGTCTTCACTTCTATCAAGGCTGACGGAGTCAACACTTCAAATTCTCCACCTCTTCAACTGCCTCCAGTTTAGACAATGAAAGATATTAGATGGGAAGGAGAGAGCGAGTTTTATAAACTAGGAGGCTTCCAGTACTGGGTCGTGTTATATGCAACGGCCAATAGCACTTACAAATATAACTCAACAAATAATGAAGTTAGATTCTGAGATAACTTGTAATTTATATTTATAGAAAAAATCGCCGAGGACCCGAGGTTACAACAAAATGCACGTCAACTAACGGCCTGGACAGTCTAACTGACTGGAACGATTACCTCAGACGAAGTAATCATACCACTGTTCCAACCCCTCCCGGACAAGATAAACTACTACACTACACCTAACAGTCACCAGACAATCTAGTGTTGTCTACCACCACTAGATGACTCTGGTTTCCTTGCTTTCAGTTGGCAATAATGACTACAGGATTGTGGTTGGTCTTGTACACACAGAATAAATACACAACAGGAGAAATCAATATATTTAAATATCTGGAAGTGGATGTATTGGCAGATGAGCCTACGAAAGATGAGACCCATCACAAATTGGATGAAAATAAATCTTTTTCAATGAAGGTAAAAAGGGGACTGAAGCAGAGTAAAGTATATTACACGGGTGTGAGATATGCTCTTTGAATGGTGCAGGAGACTGTAGATATAATGCTTGGGATCAATGTGTGGTCGGAAAGTGTAAAAAATTTGAGGTCAGTGCAACTGAGTGAAATATATACTGTATTTTCCGGCATATAAAGCGCACGAGAGAAGTATCATAACGGTAAATCAGTAATCATAGTCAAGGGTTTATTACTCGATAAAGTGTAACACAAAACCTACCCTTGATCCTCAACTTGAGCATATAAGACTTAGGCTGATTTTCCAAGACTTTTTGTAGGAAAAAGACGCGCCTTATATGCCGGAAAATAAGTTAATTCAGAGAGCAGAAGAGGGATTGTAAAGATACATTTCCCTATTTTTTTCCAATGTAAACTCCCTAAATTTTAAATGTAAATTCCCTAAGTTTTTCAGTAGAAAAGTTCATTAAAATCTACAAAATCGACTAGTTAGCACACTTATATAAATCACTATAATTTACAAGCAATGATATTCTCCATAAAAACCATTAATCCCAGGTTAATGGATTTTCACTGCCACATAGTACTGGTTATTGTGTTGTGGAGTGGATGTGTTGTGGGTGTTGTGGAGTGGATGTTGTGTTGTGGGTGTTGTGGGGTGGATGTTGTGTTGTGGGTGTTGTGGGGTGGATGTTGTGTTGTGGGTGTTGTGGAGTGGATGTTGTGTTGTGGGCGTTGTGGGGTGGATGTTGTGTTGTAGGCGTTGTTTACCTGGAGTTTACCTGGAGAGAGTTTCGGGGGTCAACGCCCCCGCGGCCCGGTCTGTGACCAGGCCTCCTGGTGGATCAGCGCCTGATCAACCAGGCTGTTGCTGCTGGCTGCACGCAAACCAACGTACGAGCCACAGCCCGGCTGATCAGGAACTGACTTTAGGTGCTTGTCCAGTGCCAGCTTGAAGACTGCCAGGGGTCTGTTGGTAATCCCCCTTATGTGTGCTGGGAGGCAGTTGAACAGTCTCGGGCCCCTGACACTTATTGTATGGTCTCTTAACGTGCTAGTGACACCCCTGCTTTTCATTGGGGGGATGGTGCATCGTCTGCCAAGTCTTTTGCTTTCGTAGTGAGTGATTTTCGTGTGCAAGTTCGGTACTAGTCCCTCTAGGATTTTCCAGGTGTATATAATCATGTATCTCTCCCTCCTGCGTTCCAGGGAATACAGGTTTAGAAACCTCAAGCGCTCCCAGTAATTGAGGTGTTTTATCTCCGTTATGCGCGCCGTGAAAGTTCTCTGTACATTTTCTAGGTCGGCAATTTCACCTGCCTTGAAAGGTGCTGTTAGAGTGCAGCAATATTCCAGCCTAGATAGAACAAGTGACCTGAAGAGTGTCATCATGGGCTTGGCCTCCCTAGTTTTGAAGGTTCTCATTATCCATCCTGTTGTGGGGTGGATGTTGTGTTGTAGGCGTTGTGGGGTGGATGTTGTGTTGTAGGCGTTGTGGGGTGGATGTTGTGTTGTAGGCGTTGTGGGGTGGATGTTGTGTTGTAGGCGTTGTGGGGTGGATGTTGTGTTTGGGCGTTGTGGGGTGGATGTTGTGTTGTGGGCGTTGTGGGGTGGATGTTGTGTTGTGGGCGTTGTGGGGTGGATGTTGTGTTGTAGGCGTTGTGGGGTGGATGTTGTGTTGTAGGCGTTGTGGGGTGGATGTTGTGTTGTAGGCGTTGTGGGGTGGATGTTGTGTTGTAGGCGTTGTGGGATGGATGTTGTGTTGTAGGCGTTGTGGGGTGGATGTTGTGTTGTGGGCGTTGTGGGGTGGATGTTGTGTTGTGGGCGTTGTGGGGTGGATGTTGTGTTGTGGGCGTTGTGGGGTGGATGTTGTGCCGTGGGTGTTGTGGGGTGGATGTTGTGTTGTAGGCGTTGTGGGGTGGATGTTGTGTTGTGGGCGTTGTGGGGTGGATGTTGTGTCGTGGGTGTTGTGGGGTGGATGTTGTGTCGTGGGTGTTGTGGGGTGGATGTTGTGTTGTGGGTGTTGTGGGGTGGATGTTGTGTTGTGGGCGTTGTGGGGTGGATGTTGTGTTGTGGGTGTTGTGGGGTGGATGTTGTGTCGTGGGTGTTGTGGGGTGGATGTTGTGTTGTGGGTGTTGTGGGGTGGATGTTGTGTTGTGGGGGTTGTGGGGTGGATGTTGTGTCGTGGGTGTTGTGGGGTGGATGTTGTGTTGTGGGTGTTGTGGGGTGGATGTTGTGTTGTGGGTGTTGTGGGGTGGATGTTGTGTTGTGGGTGTTGTGGGGTAGATGTTGTGTTGTGGGTGTTGTGGGGTGGATGTTGTGTTGTGGGTGTTGTGGGGTGGATGTTGTGTTGTGGGGTGGATGTTGTGTCGTGGGTGTTGTGGGGTGGATGTTGTGTTGTGGGTGTTGTGGGGTGGATGTTGTGTTGTGGGCGTTGTGGGGTGGATGTTGTGTCGTGGGAGTTGTGGGGTAGATGTTGTGTTGTGGGTGTTGTGGGGTGGATGTTGCGTTGTGGGTGTTGTGGGGTGGATGTTGTGTTGTGGGTGTTGTGGGGTAGATGTTGTGT
Organism: Cherax quadricarinatus; assembly: GCF_038502225.1. Lineage (NCBI taxonomy): Eukaryota > Metazoa > Arthropoda > Malacostraca > Decapoda > Parastacidae > Cherax > Cherax quadricarinatus. The sequence goes on along the minus strand of NC_091350.1, from coordinate 12,059,621 downwards.
TGTGGGTGTTGTGGGGTGGATGTTTTGTCGTGGGTGTTGTGGGGTAGATGTTGTGTTGTGGGTGTTGTGGGGTGGATGTTGTGTTGTGGGCGTTGTGGGGTGGATGTTGTGTTGTAGGCGTTGTGGGGTGGATGTTGTGTTGTAGGCGTTGTGGGGTGGATGTTGTGTTGTAGGCGTTGTGGGGTGGATGTTGTGTTGTAGGCGTTGTGGGATGGATGTTGTGTTGTAGGCGTTGTGGGGTGGATGTTGTGTTGTGGGCGTTGTGGGGTGGATGTTGTGTTGTGGGCGTTGTGGGGTGGATGTTGTGTTGTGGGCGTTGTGGGGTGGATGTTGTGCCGTGGGTGTTGTGGGGTGGATGTTGTGTTGTAGGCGTTGTGGGGTGGATGTTGTGTTGTGGGCGTTGTGGGGTGGATGTTGTGTCGTGGGTGTTGTGGGGTGGATGTTGTGTCGTGGGTGTTGTGGGGTGGATGTTGTGTTGTGGGTGTTGTGGGGTGGATGTTGTGTTGTGGGCGTTGTGGGGTGGATGTTGTGTTGTGGGTGTTGTGGGGTGGATGTTGTGTTGTGGGCGTTGTGGGGTGGATGTTGTGTCGTGGGTGTTGTGGGGTAGATGTTGTGTTGTGGGTGTTGTGGGGTGGATGTTGTGTTGTGGGTGTTGTGGGGTGGATGTTGTGTTGTGGGTGTTGTGGGGTAGATGTTGTGTTGTGGGTGTTGTGGGGTGGATGTTGTGTTGTGGGTGTTGTGGGGTGGATGTTGTGTTGTGGGGTGGATGTTGTGTCGTGGGTGTTGTGGGGTGGATGTTGTGTTGTGGGTGTTGTGGGGTGGATGTTGTGTTGTGGGCGTTGTGGGGTGGATGTTGTGTCGTGGGAGTTGTGGGGTAGATGTTGTGTTGTGGGTGTTGTGGGGTGGATGTTGCGTTGTGGGTGTTGTGGGGTGGATGTTGTGTTGTGGGTGTTGTGGGGTAGATGTTGTGTTGTGGGTGTTGTGGGGTGGATGTTTTGTCGTGGGTGTTGTGGGGTAGATGTTGTGTTGTGGGTGTTGTGGGGTGGATGTTGTGTTGTGGGCGTTGTGGGGTGGATGTTGTGTTGTGGGTGTTGTGGGGTGGATGTTGTGTTGTGGGTGTTGTGGGGTAGATGTTGTGTTGTGGGTGTTGTGGGGTGGATGTTGGGTCGTGGGTGTTGTGGGGTAGATGTTGTGTTGTGGGTGTTGTGGGGTGGATGTTGTGTTGTGGGCGTTGTGGGGTGGATGTTGTGTTGTGGGTGTTGTGGGGTGGATGTTGTGTTGTGGGCGTTGTGGGGTGGATGTTGTGTCGCGGGAGTTGTGGGGTAGATGTTGTGTTGTGGGTGTTGTGGGGTGGATGTTGTGTTGTGGGCGTTGTGGGGTGGATGTTGTGTCGTGGGTGTTGTGGGGTGGATGTTGTGTTGTGGGTGTTGTGGGGTGGATGTTGTGTAGTAGGCGTTGTGGGGTGGATGTTGTGTCGTGGGTGTTGTGGGGTGGATGTTGTGTCGTGGGTGTTGTGGGGTGGATGTTGTGTTGTGGGCGTTGTGTGGTGGATGTTGTGTTGTGGGTGTTGTGGGGTGGATGTTGTGTTGTGGGTGTTGTGGGGTGGATGTTGTGTCGTGGGTGTTGTGGGGTGGATGTTGTGTCGTGGGTGTTGTGGGGTGGATGTTGTGTTGTGGGTGTTGTGGGGTGGATGTTGTGTTGTAGGCGTTGTGGGGTGGATGTTGTGTTGTAGGCGTTGTGGGGTGGATGTTGTGTCGTGGGTGTTGTGGGGTGGATGTTGTGTTGTAGGCGTTGTGGGGTGGATGTTGTGTTGTAGGCGTTGTGGGGTGGATGTTGTGTTGTGGGTGTTGTGGGGTGGATGTTGTGTCGTGGGTGTTGTGGGATGGATGTTGTGTTGTGGGTGTTGTGGGGTGGATGTTGTGTTGTGGGTGTTGTGGGGTGGATGTTGTGTTGTGGGTGTTGTGGGGTGGATGTTGTGTTGTAGGTGTTGTGGGGTGGATGTTGTGTTGTAGGTGTTGTGGGGTGGATGTTGTGTTGTAGGTGTTGTGGGGAGGATGTTGTGTTGTAGGTGTTGTGGGGTGGATGTTGTGTGGTTGGTGTTGTGGGGTGGATGTTGTGTTGTGAGTGTTGTGGGGTGGATGTTGTGTTGTGGGTGTTGTGGGGTGGATGTTGTGTCGTGGGTGTTGTGGGGTGGATGTTGTGTCGTGGGTGTTGTGGGGTGGATGTTGTGTTGTGGATGTTGTGTTGTGGGTATTGTATTGTGGGGTGGGTGTTGTGGGGTGGATGTTGTGTTGTAGGGTGGATGTTGCGATGTAGGGTGGATGTTGTGATGTGGGTGCTGTGTTGTGGGTATTGTATTGTGGGGTGGGTGGTGTGGGGTGGATGTTGTGCTGTAGGGTGGATGTTGTGTTGTATTTTGGGGTGGGTGTTGTGGGGTGGATGTTGTGTTGTATTTTGGGGTGGGTGTTGTGGGGTGGGTTTTGTGTTGTAGGGTGGATGTTATGTTGTAGGGTGGATGCTGTGTTGTATTTTGGGGTGGGTGTTGTGGGGTGGGCGTTGTGTTGTAGGGTGGATGTTGTGTTGTATTTTGAAGTGGGTGTTGTGGGGTGGGTGTTGTGGGGTGAGTGTTGTGGGGTGGGTGTTTTGGGGTGGATGTTGTGTTGTATTTTGGGGAGGGTGTTGTGGAGTGAGTGTTGTGTTGTAGGTTGGTTGTGTTGTAGGGTGGATGTTGTGTTGTATTTTGGGGTGGGTGTTGTGGGGTGAATGTTGTATTGTAGGGTGGATGTTGTGTTTTTTTTGAGGTGGGTGTTGTGGGGTGGGTGTTGTGTTGTATTTTGGAGTGGGTGTTGTGGGGTGGGTGTTGTGTTGTAGGGTGGATGTTGTGTTGTATTTTGGGGTGGGTGTTGTGGGGTGGGTGGGTGTTGTGTTGTAGGGTGGATGTTGTGTTGTAGGGTGGATGTTGTGTTGTATTTTGGGGTGGGTGTTGTGGGGTGGGTGGGTGTTGTGTTGTAGGGTGGATGTTGTGTTGTAGGGTGGATGCTGTTTTGTAGGGTGGATGTTGTGTTGTATTTTGGGGTGGGTGTTGTGGGGTGGATGTTGTGTTGTGTTTTAGGGTGGGTGTTGTGGGGTGGGTGTTGTGGGGTGGATGTTGTGGGGTGGGTGTTGTGGGGTGGATGTTGTGGGGTGGATGTTGTGCTGTAGGGTAGATGTTTTGTTGTAGGGTGGACGTTGTGTTGCAGGGTGGATGTTGAGTTGTATTTTGAAGTGGGTGTTGTGGGGTGGATGTTGTGTTGTAGGGTGGATGTTGTGTTGTATTTTGGGGTGGGTGTTGTGGGGTGAGTGTTGTGTTGTAGGGTGGATGTTGTGTTGTAGGGTGGATGCTGTTTTGTAGGGTGGATGTTGTGTTGTATTTTGGGGTGGATGTTGTGGGGTGGATGTTGTGTTGTGTTTTGGGGTGGGTGTTGTGGGGTGGATGTTGTGGGGTGGATGTTGTGGGGTGGGTGTTGTGGGGTGGGTGTTGTGGGGTGGATGTTGTGTTGTATTGAGGATGTTGTGTTGTAGGGTGGATGTTGTTTTGTAGGGTGAATGTTGTGTTGTAGGGTGGGTGTTGTGTTGCATTTTGGGGTGGGTGTTGTGTAGTGGATGTTGTGTTGTGGATAATGCGGGCGGGGTGTTAGTGTTGAATACGTTTCTCTGGTGGCACCGTGGTAACTCGAAATGATACTTGTTTTCTCTTATTCATAATATCGAGATTAATATAGGTTCTACCTTCATTTGTAGTGTTGTAGTGGGAGGTGGTAAGGGAAACTTTAAGTTAAACTAATGGCAGTAACAATGTGGTACAGGTCTGTCACTACTGACGCTGGTGGTGTTCCTGCTGCCACCTGCTGCAGCAGAGAAGCTCACTGTCGGCTGCCTCTGTCTCATCTTGCACCTGATCTTTGTGGCCTACACCTCTCATGTTGTGGCCTATTCTCCCTCTCACACCCCACTCGTAGGTAAGTTCTCACACCAGAATCACAGGTAAGTCCCTCTCACACCCCACTCGTAGGTAAGTTCTCACACCAGAATCACAGGTAAGTCCCACTCACACCCCACTCGTAGGTAAGTTCTCACACCAGAATCACAGGTAAGTCCCTCTCACACCCCACTCGCTGGTAATTTCTCACACCAGAATCACAGGTAAGTCCCACTCACACCCCACTCGTAGGTAAGTTCTCACACCAGAAGCACAGGTAAGTCCCTCTCACACCCCAGTCGTTGGTAATTTATCATACCAGAATCACAGGTAACTCCCTCTCACACCCCACTTATAAGTATTATCTTCTCACACCCGACTTTTGACCAGTCTTCCTCCGAGGTTGAGCTCAGAGTGCCGAAATATGTATACCTCAATGTATCTGCTTGCAAGGGTGCACTTGATAAAGCCCAGCTTTACCTAAAAGGTCGTAATTAAAAGTTGTCCTGTTGCCAATGTTCTTATCATTACTGCAGTATTGCCAGATCAATCATCAATGTTATCATTACTGCAGTATTACCAGATCAATCATCAATGTTATCATTACTGCAGTATTACCAGATCAATCATCAGTGTTATCATTACTGCAGTATTACCAGATCAATCATCAATGTTATCATTACTGCAGTATTACCAGATCAATCATCAATGTTATCATTACTGCAGTATTACCAGATAAATCATCAATGTTATCATTACTGCAGTATTGCCAGATCAATCATCAATGTTATCATTGCTGCAGTATTACCAGATTAATCATCAATGTTATCATTGCTGCAGTATTGCCAGATCAATCATCAATGTTATCATTGCTGCAGTATTGCCAGATCAATCATCAATGTTATCATTGCTGCAGTATTACCAGATCAATCATCAATGTTATCATTGCTGCAGTATTACCAGATCAATCATCAATGCTATCATTGCTGCAGTATTACCAGATCAATCATCAATGTTATCATTGCTGCAGTATTACCAGATCAATCATCAATGTTATCATTACTGCAGTATTACCAGATCAATCATCAATGTTATCATTGCTGCAGTATTACCAGATCAATCATCAATGTTATCATTGCTGCAGTATTACCAGATCAATCATCAATGTTATCATTGCTGCAGTATTACCAGATCAATCATCAATGTTATCATTGCTGCAGTATTACCAGATCAATCATCAATGTTATCATTACTGCAGTATTACCAGATCAATCATCAATGTTATCATTGCTGCAGTATTGCCAGATCAATCATCAATGTTATCATTGCTGCAGTATTACCAGATCAATCATCAATGTTATCATTGCTGCAGTATTACCAGATCAATCATCAATGTTATCATTGCTGCAGTATTACCAGATCAATCATCAATGTTATCATTGCTGCAGTATTACCAGATCAATCATCAATGTTATCATTACTGCAGTACTGCCAGATCAATCATCAATGTTATCATTGCTGCAGTATTACCAGATCAATCATCAATGTTATCATTGCTGCAGTATTACCAGATCAATCATCAATGTTATCATTGCTGCAGTATTACCAGATCAATCATCAATGTTATCATTACTGCAGTACTGCCAGATCAATCATCAATGTTATCATTGCTGCAGTATTACCAGATCAATCATCAATGTTATCATTGCTGCAGTATTACCAGATCAATCATCAATGTTATCATTGCTGCAGTATTACCAGATCAATCATACAGTCATACCCGTAGATTCACGTGCAAGATTTACAAAACAAAACTGGTTTTGAATACTCCTGATATTTGATTTTCCCACTGCCGTAACCTGTACGAGAATTAAAATAACATTACCCAACACATTAAACCCATCGCGATTTCTATATTCTTTTTTCAAACATATTAAAAAATTACACATGAAATTCTCAAAAAATCATACTGGCTGCTTTTTCCACTCAGTAGCTGGCTGTTACAACCATTAGTGAAAAAATCTGAATTATGTTAAAACGTACCGAGGGTTGTAAAACTGTCTACAGTATACACTTTGAAGGTTGTTAACTGTCTACAGTTTACACTCTGAGGGTTGTAAAACTGTCTACAGTTTACACTCTGAGGGTTAACTGTCTACAGTTTACACTCTGAGGGTTGTTAACTGTCTACAGTTTACACTGAGGGTTGTAAAACTGTCTATAGTTTACACTCTGAGGGTTGTAAAACTGTCTACAGTTTACACTCTGAGGGTTGTTAACTGTCTACAGTTTACGCTCTGAGGGTTGTTAACTGTCTACAGTTTACACTCTGAGGGTTGTTAACTGTATACAGTTTACACTCTGAGGGTTGTTAACTGTCTACAGTTTACACTCTGAGGGTTGTTAACTGTATACAGTTTACACTCTGAGGGATGTTAACTGTCTACAGTTTACACTCTGAGGGTTGTTAACTGTCTACAGTTTACACTCTGAGGGTTGTTAACTGTCTACAGTTTACACTCTGAGGGTTAACTGTCTACAGTTTACACCCTGAGGGTTGTTAACTGTCTACAGTTTACACTCTGAGGGTTGTTAACTGTCTACAGTTTACAATCTGAGGGTTGTTAACTGTCTACAGTTTACACTCTGTGGGTTAACTGTCTACAGTTTACACTGAGGGTTGTTAACTGTCTACAGTTTACACTGAGGGTTGTTAACTGTCTACAGTTTACACTGAGGGTTGTTAACTGTCTACAGTTTACACTGAGGGTTGTTAACTGTCTACAGTTTACACTGAGGGTTGTTAACTGTCTACAGTTTACACTGAGGGTTGTTAACTGTCTACAGTTTACACTGAGTTTACACTGAGGGTTGTTAACTATCTACAGTTTACACTGAGGGTTGTTAACTGTCTACAGTTTACACTGAGGGTTGTTAACTGTCTACAGTTTACACTGAGGGTTGTTAACTGTCTACAGTTTACACTCTGAGGGATGTTAACTGTCTAATAATAAGAACATATCCAAATACATCACCTGCGTCATAAATAAAGTTTAAAGGTAAACTAAGAGTGGCTACAAATTATCCAACTTTTTTGCTAGTTATTTCAGTTTCGTTAACTACTAAACTATTAGTAACTAAAAGTATATAATGGTTTACCATTTTGGGATAAGATCACTAACTTTTTCTTCGATTCTGTCAGAATATGCTTTTGAAAGAGACACTGAATGAGGTAAACAATGTCATCTTGAGAAATTCATTTCACTTGTCAAGGCGCTAAGATATAGTGATGTGTGTTTGTGGGGGAGGACAAGTATGGTGATACAACAGTGTGTAGCTAGACACTGTGTTTGTGTTTGTGACGTGTACTTAGCTCTGTGAAGACCTGTTTGCGCGCTCTCTACGAACTGAAGCAAGATGCCCTCCATCGAGCAACTTTACCAACAGCTTAAAGAAGAATTGAGGATGGCGAAGATGGAGATTCGGCGACTGACCGAGGAAAACAAGAAGATTCGTAGTAGTCCTCCTGTTTTGAGTCCTCAGGTCAAGAAAGGAAACTGGTCAGTGGCTGGACAGCAGGGAACGAAGTTGACGATCAAGAAGACGAATGGAAAGGTAGAAACGATGAAGAAGAAAGAGACTGCCGTGGAAACTGTTGTGGAAACATCTAATACATTCTCAGTGCTACCCGACGAATGTGAGTCGACTACTGGGAACGTCACGACGAACGACACCAAGGAAGGTAAGAATATTGTTGTTGTTGGGGATAGCCAAGTTAGGTATATGGATAGGGCGTTCTGCTTGAAGGACAGGAGTAGGAGACAGAGTTTGCTTTCCTGGGGCTGGGATGGAGGATATTGTTAGCCGTCTGGATGACATCATGAGAGGTAATGGGAGCAATCCTATTATCTGTCTCAGTGCTGGAGGCAACGATGTTGGCAGACGTAGGAGTGAAGACCTGATTAGCAGGTATAGGTCAGCAATAGAAATAATTAGGAGGAAGGGTGGGAACCCTGTCATATGTGGTATTTTGCCAAGGAGAGGAGTTGGAAATGAATGGTTGTCCAGGGCAATTGGTGTCAATTGCTGGCTGGACAAATACTGTAAGGAAAATGCGGTAACATTCATTGACAACTGGGACCTCTTCTATGGCAGAAATGACATGTATGCCAGGGATGGGGTTCACTTATCTAGGTCTGGGGTGGGAGCACTGGCAACTGCAGTGGAGGGAGCTGTTAGGGCTTTAAACTAGGAATAGTTAGTGATATGGGTTTTGGCAGGAAAACAGTGAAGTCCCAGTGTAGCAATATTATGAGTTCTAGGGGAACTAGTAATAAGCAGAACGAGGTAGATATTGAAAAGCGAGTGACATTGGGTGATAAGGACAGTAATAGGTTTAGTAGAAAAACAGAAATGAGCAGGAATGGTAAAGAGAAAGGAGAGTCTTTCAATGTTTATTATGCTAATAGCCGTAGTGCTAGGAATAAGATGGACGAGTTGAGATTAGTTGCTAGTGCAGGTAACATTGATGTATTTGCCTTAACTGAGACGTGGTTTAATTCAAAAAGTCGGGACATGCCTGCGAAATGTCACATTCAAGGTTTTAAATTGTTCCAAGTAGATAGAAGTATCGGAAAGGGGGGTGGGGTGGCATTGTATGTCCGAGATCGCTTGAACTGTTGCATAAAAACGGGAATTATGTCTGAAGTAACACATAGAGTCTGTTTGGATAGAATTTTCAGAGGGGCATGAAAAACTGATTTTAGGAGTGATATACCGTCCCCCAAACTTAGATAGGGACCAAGGAAGACTACTATGGGAGGATATTGTTAAGGCCACAAGGCACGATAATGTAGTAATTCTAGGAGACTTTAACTTTAGTCATATTGATTGGAATTTCTTGACTGGGAATTTAGAATCATACGACTTCTTAGAAGTAGTTCAGGATTGTTTTTTGAAGCAGTTTGTGACAGAACCTACAAGGGGTAATAACCTGCTTTACTTAGTTCTGGCAAACAATGAATCCCTTGTTAATAATTTAGAAATTTCAGAGGAACTGGGTGCTAGCGACCACAAATCAATTACATTTAGCATTGAATGGAAGTACGATAGTAGCGATAACTCAGTAACAGTCCCAGATTTTCGCTTAGCAGATTACGATGGGCTTAGAGAACACTTATCATCTGTTGACTGGGGTAACGAAGAGAGCTATCAATATGACAGTTTTCTGAACACTATGCATGCTGCTCAAAGAACGTTTATCCCATATAAAGAAATTAGATCAAATAGAAATGACCCAAAATGGATGAATAAGAGGCTCAAATATCTACTAGGGCATAAGAAAGGAATTTATAGGCGTATCAAAAGAGGTGAGGGTCATCTTATGAATCAGTATATTGACATTAAGAGGGACATTAGAAAGGGGATAAGAAAAGCTAAAAGGGACTATGAAATTAAAGTTGCTAGGGATTCTAAAACTAACCCAAAGAGTTTTTTCCAGGTTTATAGAACAAAAGTTAGAGATAAGATAGGTCCCCTTAAAAATAACTATGGGCATCTTACTGACAAAGAGATTGAAATGTGCTCGATTTTAAATAATTATTTTCTCTCAGTTTTTACACAGGAAGACACTAACAATATTCCAGTAATTAATTTTTATAGTGGGCCAGAAGAAGATAAATTATGTAACATCACAGTCACTAGTGAAATGGTTGTGAAGCAGATAGACAGACTGAAGCAAAATAAGTCGTCGGGTCCTGATGAGGTTTTTTCAAGGGTTCTTAAGGAATGCAAAATGGAACTCTGTGAACCATTAACTAATATTTTTAATTTATCTCTTCAATTACCGCCCAATAAGCCTGACCTCAATTGTAGGCAACTTACTAGAGTCAATTATAGCTGAGATTATAAGAAGCCATCTCGATAAGCATAGCTTGATTAATGATACTCAGCATGGATTCACAAGAGGCCGGTCTTGTCTAACTAATTTATTAACTTTCTTCAGTGAAGCTTTTGAGGCTGTTAACCACGATAAAGAATTTGATATTGTAATAAAGTTGGTAGAATTACCGACAATATGTAAAGTAAAAGGACACAAGTGCAACTAATGTGACATTTATTGTGGCAACGTTTCGCTCTCCAGGAGCTTTATCAAGCCATGGCTTGATAAAGCTCCTGGAGAGCGAAACGTTGCCACAATAAATGTCACATTAGTTGCACTTGTGTCCTTTTAATTTGATATTATTTACTTAGATTTTAGTAAGGCTTTTGATAGAGTTGAGCACCATAGACTGTTAAAGAAAGTGGCAGCTCATGGCATTGGGAGAAAAGTGCTCTCGTGGATCGAGTCATGGCTCTCAGACAGGAAGCAGAGAGTGTCCATAAATGGGGTTAAATCCGAGTGGGGATCTGTAACAAGTGGCGTTCCACAGGGATCAGGGTTCTTAAGGAATGCAAAATGGAACTCTGTGAACCATTAACTAATATTTTTAATTTATCACTTCAAACAGGTGTAGTGTCTGATATGTGGAAGATGGCTAATGTAATTCCTATTTTTAAAACAGGGGACAAGTCGTTACCGTCAAATTACCGCCCAATAAGCCTGACCTCAATTGTAGGCAAATTACTAGAGTCAATTATAGCTGAGATTATAAGAAGCCATCTCGATAAGCATAGCTTGATTAATGATACTCAGCATGGATTCACAAGAGGCCGGTCTTGTCTAACTAATTTATTAACTTTCTTCAGTAAAGCTTTTGAGGCTGTTGACCACGATAAAGAATTTGATATTATTTACTTAGATTTTAGTAAGGCTTTTGATAGAGTTCCACACCAAAGACTGTTAAAGAAAGTAGCAGCTCATGGCATTGGGGGAAAAGTGCTCTCGTGGATCGAGTCATGGCTCACAGACAGGAAGCAGAGAGTGTCCATAAATGGGGTTAAATCCGAGTGGGGATCTGTAACAAGTGGCGTTCCACAGGGATCAGTCTTGGGCCCGTTGTTGTTTATAATATATATCAATGATGTTGATGAGGGAATTACTAGTGATATGAGCAAATTCGTCGATGACACGAAGATAGGTAGGATAATTGATTCAAACGTAGATGTTAGGGAACTTCAGGAGGATTTAGACAAACTCTACTCTTGGTCAGAAAAGTGGCAGATGCAGTTCAATGTAGATAAATGCAAGGTTCTGAAGCTAGGGAGTGTCCATAACCCTAGCACTTATAAGTTAAATAATGTAGAACTTAGCCATACAGATTGCGAAAAGGACTTGGGGGTTATGGTAAGCAGCAACCTTAAACCAAGACAGCAATGCCTAAGCGTACGTAATAAGGCAAATAGATTACTGGGATTTATATCAAGAAGTGTAAGCAACATAAGTCCAGAGGTCATACTGCAGCTTTATACATCATTAGCAAGGCCTCACCTAGATTATGCAGCTCAATTCTGGTCTCCATATTACAGAATGGACATAAATTCGTTAGAAAACATTCAGCGTAGGATGACTAAATTAATACATAGCATTAGAAATCTTCCTTATGAAGAAAGATTGAAGACTCTTAAGTTACATTTACTTGTTAGACGAAGAATGAGGGGAGACCTGATCGAAGTGTATAAGTGGAAGATAGGTATTAATAAAGGGGATATTAACAAGGTCTTGAGGATATCTCTCCAAGAGAGAACCCGCAGTAATGGATTTAAATTAGATATGTTTAGATTTAGAAAGGACATAGGAAAGTATTGGTTTGGAAATAGGGTAGTTGATGAGTGGAACAGTCTTCCTAGTTGGGTTATTGAGGCTAGGACTTTGGGTAGTTTCAAATTTAAGTTGGATAAGTACATGAGTGGGAGGGGTTGGATTTGAGTGGGACTTGCACATCAGAGCTTATTTCTTGGGTAGCATTGAAAATTGGGTTGGTCACATGTTTGTTAGTGGGATGAATTGTGAAGGACCTGCCTAGTATGGGCCAACAGGCCTCCTGCAGTGTTTCTCCTTTCTTATGTTCTTATGTTCTAGATGAATTGTAAAGGACCTGCCAAGTATGGGCCAACAGGCCTCCTGCAGTGTTCCTCCTTTCTTATGTTCTTATACAACAGTGTGTAGCTAGACAGTGTTTGTGGGGGAGAACAAGTATGGTGATACAACAGTGTGTAGCTAGACACTGTGTTTGTGGGGGAGGACAAGTATGGTGATACAACAGTATGTAGCTAGACACTGTGTTTGTGGGGGAGAACAAGTATGGTGATACAACAGTATGTAGCTAGACACTGTGTTGTGGGGGAGAACAAGTATGGTGATACAACAGTATGTAGCTAGACACTGTGTTTGTGGGGGAGGACAAGTATGGTGATACAACAGTATGTAGCTAGACACTGTGTTTGTGGGGGAGGACAAGTATGGTGATACAACAGTATGTAGCTAGACACTGTGTTTGTGGGGGAGGACAAGTATGGTGATACAACAGTATGTAGCTAGACACTGTGTTTGTGGGGGAGGACAAGTATGGTGATACAACAGTATGTAGCTAGACACTGTGTTTGTGGGGGAGGACAAGTATGGTGATACAACAGTATGTAGCTAGACACTGTGTTTGTGGGGGAAGACAAGTATGGTGATACAACAGTATGTAGCTAGACACTGTGTTTGTGGGGGAGGACAAGTATGGTGATACAACAGTATGTAGCTAGACACTGTGTTTGTGGGGGAGGACAAGTATGGTGATACAACAGTATGTAGCTAGACACTGTGTTTGTGGGGGAGGACAAGTATGGTGATACAACAGTATGTAGCTAGACACTGTGTTGTGGGGGAGGACAAGTATGGTGATACAACAGTATGTAGCTAGACACTGTGTTTGTGGGGGAGGACAAGTATGGTGATACAACAGTATGTAGCTAGACACTGTGTTTGTGGGGGAGGACAAGTATGGTGATACAACAGTATGTAGCTAGACACTGTGTTTGTGGGGGAGGACAAGTATGGTGATACAACAGTATGTAGCTAGACACTGTGTTTGTGGGGGAGGACAAGTATGGTGATACAACAGTATGTAGCTAGACACTGTGTTTGTGGGGGAGGACAAGTATGGTGATACAACAGTATGTAGCTAGACACTGTGTTTGTGGGGGAGGACAAGTATGGTGATACAACAGTATGTAGCTAGACACTGTGTTTGTGGGGGAGGACAAGTATGGTGATACAACAGTATGTAGCTAGACACTGTGTTTGTGGGGGAGGACAAGTATGGTGATACAACAGTATGTAGCTAGACACTGTGTTTGTGGGGGAAGACAAGTATGGTGATACAACAGTATGTAGCTAGACACTGTGTTTGTGGGGGAGGACAAGTATGGTGATACAACAGTATGTAGCTAGACACTGTGTTTGTGGGGGAGGACAAGTATGGTGATACAACAGTATGTAGCTAGACACTTATGCATAGCTCAAGATATTTACTGAAGAAAGGCTAGGTTAGGTTAGGTTTGTCAGGAAACATGATGGTTTAGAAAGACACGTAAGCAAACACTATGTTATAGTGTTTGCTTACGTGTCTTTCTAAACCAACTTGTCGGTATTTATTACCAAGGTTTATACCAGGAAACATGATAAATGTTTCCTGACGTGGGTCTTAAATGATGACCCGCCGTTGGAGCTTTTGGTCATCTAACGGAGACCCTCCGCTGGCTTACCGGTCTACCCCTTTATAAATTATGGTCATACTTATAACCAGAAAACAGTTACTGAAGACAGGTTTTATCACGAGCGGCTTCTTCATTTAGAACTAAAGTAAACACTAGCATCGAAATGTTTCCTCAAGAGATATCTTGAGTTGTATATAAGTGTTTGTATCTACATCTGCCTTTTATCAGGATATATTTACCCCAAAATGGAAGTAGAGTAGCAGGATCGTGGCTCAGTATCTACTATATATTGTAAATGCTTTGAAACCAGTCAAAACTTATTTCAGAAATTCCCAAAATCAAAAAAGATTTCAAAATTCATCCCATCTATCAAATAAAAAAAATATTGCAGAATCATCAGAGGTAACCAGAACTGTGATTGAAATTAGTGATCATTTTCCTCGAGAAGAATTCCATTCAACTATGATGAAAATGGTATGTTGAATAATATTTTATATTGATAAGTAAGACACGTGTGCAGAAGTTACATATCTTTATTCTGAAACGTTTCGCCTACACAGTAGGCTTCTTCACTCGAATGCAGAGGCAACATAAACAGTAGAGACGTGAAGACGATGTAATCGTCCCTCAGCTAAGGGATTGACCACCTCTAAACTACGTCTTCCAGGGTGATGGAGTGATTACATCGTCTTCACATCTCTACTGTTTCTGTTGCCTCTGTATTCGACCGAAGAAGACTACTGTGTAGCAGAAATTATTTGTAATAAAGATAACCTCACTGTTGTACATGTGTTTTACTTATCAACTTATCAGTATTGTATACCACTATATTCACAATATTCTATGCTACTAGTTCTTATTACATTTGTTAAACGAATTTATAAAACACATATTTTTCTATATTGGTACTTTATACAATCCAAATTGTTTACGGAAATTGGCACCTAAACTGCCTAACAACTGAAAGCTGATCAGATGATGCAGTCCCAAGTTATCGAATAGAAATCAATATCTACACTTTAGAGGAGGGCTTTGTGATATTGGCAGTTTGGAGGGACTTCTAAACTGTCGTATTTGAGCGCCTCTGCAAAGACAATGATTATTTATGAGTGATGGTCAAAGTGTTGAATGATAAACATTACAAAACTTCTTCGAAATAAGATACACCGACTTTGAAAGTTTGAAGCCGCTCAAAAGTCATTCTTAAGTTATCGCAAAAAGAAGCATATAAACATCTTAAAAGTAGTAAAAAATAATTTAGGCAACCACTGTAGGTATTCCCTTATAGGGATACCGATATATATATATATATATATATATATATATATATATATATATATATATATATATATATATATATATATATATATATATATATATATATTTATATATATAACTTCTTCATCGCTATCCCACATAAGAACATAGAACACTGCAGAAGGTCTACAACTTGTCCAATACCCCTGCCAAGCTACCCAAGACTCTATAACTCCACCCGGTAGATCATCAGATGCAGCATTCTCCACCTGACCTCAACATTCTGAACATGACTATAAATACTCGCGTACCTTCCACCCCAGGTAGATCTGTGTGTGACTTGAAAAAGCCCACTGTGTGGGTGAAACGTTGTCAATAAAGGATCACATTATACTGCATATGTGTTTATATTTCCACTGTGTCGGTATTTGATACCATTTATTTCCATATATATATATATATAGATATATATATATATATATATATATATATATATATATATATATATATATATATATCTATATATATATATATATATATATATATATATATATATATATGTCGTTCCGAATAGGCAGAACTTGCGATCTTGGCTTAAATAGCAACGTTCATCTTGCCATATAGGACAAGTGAAAATTTGTGTATGCAATAATTTCGCCAAAATCATTCTGAACCTAACGATAAAAATATATTTCACTGTGCTTGTTTAGTATTAAATTACTGTAAACAAATCTAAAATATATATAGTTGGGTTAGGCTAAAATAAATCGTTCTTGTTATAATAAGGTTAGGTAAGTTTTCTAAGATTCTTTTGGTGCAAAATTAAAAAAATTTACATTAACATTAATGAAAAAATTATATCTTTAAACGTATAAGAATTTTTTTTAGAAAAGGCATAATTTTAAATGAGTTCTTGCTAATTGACCAGTTTTACATATTCGGCACGACATATATATATATATATATATATATATATATATATATATATATATATATATATATATATATATATATATATAATTCGCGAACTAAATATGGAACCTGAGTTCTGGAGGTGGGAAGCAGAGTACGTGCACTCCTAAGGAGGGGCGGAGATATGTTACAGTTTCTGAACAGGAGTATCGGCACGTTTCTGGCAAGACAGTGATGGAGTGAGTGATGATGAGAGTGTTTTTTCTTTCTCGGGTCACTCTGCCTGGGTGGGAAACGACCGATGGGTTAAAAAAAATGTAATAACGTATTATAAGAATAAATACAAATTTTCTGACTAAATGTCAAACTTTAATGTGATTATTTATTCAGGCATTATGTTTCCAAACTATGAAATACATTTGTTGGTGATATATACATTTTAGATTAACGCTTTTTATTTTGGTGATTATACAGTGAGGCTGGTGAGTCAGCAGCTATTGTTGGTGTTGGTGAGTGTGTTGGTGGCGGCGTTGGTGGTGAGACTGGCCAGGGATCCTCATCCATACCCTCTCCCCAACATCATCAAGTCACCACTACACACACTCTCGTGCTTCCTCTGCCTCTCCAACTACACCAACACAGTAAGTGTATTATCTCAACCCGTAAATGTACTCCCTCAACAGGTATATGTACTCCCTCAACAGGTATATGTACTCCCTCACCAGGTAAGTGTACTCCCTCACCAGGTAAGTGTACTCCCTCACCAGGTAAGTGTACTCCCTCACCAGGTAAATGTACTCCCTCATCACGCACTTGTACACATATTTCATCACCAAGTAAATGTACTCCCTCACCAGGTAAGTGTACTCCCTCACCAGGTAAATGTACTCCCTCACCAGGTAAGTGTACTCCCTCACTAGGTAAGTGTACTCCCTCACCAGGTAAGTGTACTCCCTCACCAGGTAAATGTACTCCCTCATCACGCACTTGTACATATATTTCATCAAGTAAATGTACTCCCTCACCAGGTATATGTACTCCGTCACCAGGTAAATGTACTCCGTCACCAGGTAAGTGCACTCCCTCACCACGCACTTGTACTTCATCACCACCTAAGTGTATATCATCACAGCAGTGTGGTATAGAGGAGGATATCCAGTGCTTGCACTTCTTACTTTCAACAATAAGTGTAGGACAAAAGTCCCTTGGAAAAAGTCCCTTAGGGCGACAGCCCCATAGCAGAGGTTTTGTTTTATCCCAAAGTGCACTTTAAATGAGGAGATTTTGTCGTTGTTGGCTTCTTCTGGGGAGATGCTGTTCTAAGGAACTTTTGCTTGTACCTCCAGCATGGTGTACAAAGCTTGTTGTACCACAGTTGTTCTCAGCGCAATGGTAGACGGAGAAGAGAATGATCCCAGCTTATGAGCTCCCCTAATTATATACACTCGCGCTTAAAAACGAGGCTCTTAGGAACCAATCAAAATTATTCAACCAGTGAACCACAGTATAGCCGTGTGAAAAAAAAATCTTTAGTAGCCATATAATACACACAAGCAGTGTAGAACCATCATTAATTAATTAACGCGGGAGCTTTATGTAGATAATTAACTGGATAATGGCCTCGTGCGTGAGAGAAACATTGTTAATTAATAAAGGCTCTCTGCTCCTTCTATGTTTGGTATGTTTATCATATCGGTACTTAGTACTATCACTCTCACAACCATCCTCATACTACGGCTTCTCTACAAACAACTCACATGTATGCCAACAACTGATATTCTCCGTCTTATGGAGGTGAGAATGTACGGAAAAAATAGTGTATTTTTAAAACACTATTATTGCATTCATACTTAGTCAAAAGGACTGTATCGATGTTCTGTAAATTTAAACTTATCTTTAATATCTGCTGATAAAAACAGTTTCCAGATAAAATGTAAAAATTACTTATGCTGTGAGGCCCACCGTTCAAGAGTTATGTATTGATGTGCTTGAGTTACAAGCAGTTACTGACATTGATTAAGACAGGTGCAACACGGGTATTTTATTGTTGAAACGTTTCGCTTACATCAGTAGGCGTCTTCAGTCAAATACAGAGGCAGTAGGTGTAGTAGTGAAATGAAGATGATGTAATCAGTGCATGAACCTTGTAGAAACAGTATCTGAGGTGGTCAGTCCCTCAGCCTGGAGAAGAGTTCAGTTCCAGACCATGGAGCTGAATTCTTCTCCAGACTGAGGGACTGACCACCACAAACACTATTTCTCCAAAGTTGGACTGATAACATAAACATTTCATTACTACACTTGCTGCCTCTGTGTTTGACTGAAGAAACCTACTGATGTAGGCGAAACATTTCAACAATAAAAATACCCAAGTGTTGCACATGTGTCTTAATCATCAACTTGTCGGTACTTTATGCAATTTTCATCAGTTACAGACATTATAATTTATTATTATTTCGACCTCACTACTACCGTGACTAACTTACTCTCCTATAAAAACACAAATCGTCATCTCATGACTAGCAAAACAATTTAAAATCCATTATTTACATTACCAAGAGCATACATAATTAGTTCCATGTTATATACCTTGGATGAGTTCCGAGTTTTCTTTTACTTCCGGATTCCGGCCGTGTAACAGTCAGTTCAGAAAAAATGGGAAATATTCTTGCCATTTATACCCAAGTATCCTGGATATAATGCATTGTTCCAGGAAGGAGAAAGACATAGATATCAAGTTTTCTCTCAGAATTGTGGGTTAAAGCATCATTGTATTGTTTAGAAGTTGTGATTTTAAAAAGGTGGAGACCCTGAATAATGAAGCATTGTGGAAATTGTGTTGAGTTTGCTAGTAAATATGAACTTGTTGAATTTTGTAGACTGCTGGTTCTCCAGGTAAACCTTACCTTATGTAATGTCACTGTCGACTTGGTAAACCTTACCTTGTGTACTGTCACTGTCGACTTGGTAAACCTTACCTTGTGTACTGTCACTGTCGACTTGGTAAACCTTACCTTGTGTACTGTCACTGTCGACTTGGTAAACCTTACCTTATGTAATGTCACTGTCGACTTGGTAAACCTTACCTTGTGTAATGTCACTGTCGACTTGGTAAACCTTACCTTGTGTAATGTCACTGTCGACTTGGTAAACCTTACCTTGTGTAATGTCACTGTCGACTTGGTAAACCTTACCTTGTGTACTGTCACTAAGTCTTCCTGGTAAACTTCAATGTAGACTCCTTAACGGAAAATCAAGACTCAGTTTCCTGGAATGTCAAGTAAATTTGCATTATTAGATAAAGAAAATATCAACCCCTGATAAAAGATTTAATGGTTATTATATTCACAGAGAATCACTGTACAGAAACACACTCAGATTATACATATATTACAACACAGATACAATCATTTATTACAGTTGGTGAGATGCTTCTCTGGAAAAATAGACACATATGTAGTATAACGTGATCTTTTAATGACAACGTTTCGCCCATACAATGGGCTTTATCAAGTCACAAACAGATCTACCTGGGTCAAGAGTACATGATTATATATAGTGTGGAGAGTCAGGAGAAGAATTTTGTGTAGGTTGTATCTGAGACTGACCTGCAGGTCAGGTAGGTGTTTGTCACTTGATAAAGCTCATTGTGTGGACGAAACGTAGTCAATAAAGAATCACATTATTCGTACTTCGTGTTGGTATTTATATCTTTTATCTTCATGCTTCTCTGTAGAAGCATTGCATTATGATCACTGACCCATCCTAGGCAGGTCCTTCTTAAATTTAACCTTATCAACATTGTATTTGTCCGACTAATTTTTTAAGCTACCCACATTTTTTTTAACCCACTGAGGTTAACTTATATTATGAGTTTATAACATTATATTGTAGGCGCAGTGCATTATGCCTACTGGCCCATGATAGAAGGGGCCTTCTAAAATATAACTATATTAACTTTGTATATGCTAAACTATTTCAACAATTAGCCACGATTTTAGATTCATAGACTCTCATCTAGGTTAGCTGCACTTAGCTTGTCACCTGACTTGTCACCCCTGTACGAGGTGCCTTGCTGATTGAGATACATGTGCAACAACTGGGTAGGTTTATTGTTGAGATGTTTCGCCTACACAGTAGGCTTCTTCAGTCAAATACAGAGCCAGCTTCAAGAAGCCTACTGTGTAGGCGAAACGTTTCAATAATAAAGATACTAAACTGTTGCATATGTGTCTTAATCATCAAGTTGTTAGTGTTTTATACCATTTTCAATATGTTTATGAGGATTCCAGGTGGGAGTAGAAATGCACTCTCATGACACTTGTTGACAGTATTGTGTGTCTCTACAGAACGAGGGGAGTGGAAAGCAAACTCTGCAGAAGAGCGGGGAGAAGGGTGAGGAGGTGGAATTGGGTGAAGGCAGCAGCAGCGGGGGAGAGAGGAGAGGTCTGGATGATAGCCACACTCATCAGTGGATGCTGCTGGCTGCTGTCCTCGACCGTCTTGTACTCATCCTTTATCTTGTTATATGTATCATTACTCTCATCCGCTTTACCAGCATCCTCTAGTGCCCATCTGCCCACCCACTGCACTTACCCACCTGCCCACCCATATACTTTTACCTTCTCACCCTCTGCCTTCAGCCACCTGTCCACCTTCTGCCTTCAGCCACCTGCCCACTATCTGCCTTCAACCACCTGCCCACCCTCTGCCTTCAACCACCTGCCCATTCTTTACCTTCAATCACCTGCCCACTCTCTGCCTTCAACCACCTGGCCACCCTCTGCCTTCAGCCACCAGCCCACCCTCTGCCTTCAACCACCTGCCCACCCTCTGCCTTCAGCCACCTGCCAACCTATCTGGCTTAGTGTCATGAGTTGCCAACCACCATCCTGGGTTGCCCACTATTTACTCGTACCCCGCCCACATGCAATATCCACAAAGCACCACATACTATCTACAACACACACCACTCACCTGGATTATATCCCACATACCTAGAGTACACACCATCTACCTGGATTATCTCCTATATGGAGTACACACACCGGAAATGTCTCCTTAATATGTGGAGTACACACTACTCACCTGGGGTTCTCCCATATGAGTACACACCACCCACAATCCACCTGGAATAATTGCTACAACCCAGGTATCACCTAGGGGTGCCTAGGTTCCCCCTAGTGCCACCTGAGGTAACTACATCTGCCTTAGTGCCACCTATGGCACAGGTCGCTCCTGTTGTGGACAAACACTGTTACTTCATTGTATTTTTTAATAATAGGTTTAAGCCTGACGTGATGTATAGGGAATCCCAAACGTCTTTCAACCCCCGAGTACTATTATCTAGTAACTGAAGGGCTTATCAAAACTTGTAAACTCCTGAGTACTAGTAACTAGTATCTAGTAAGTGGTATCAAGTAACGAAAGGGTCCAACTAAACTTGTAAAATATACTAAAGTTTTAATGGTAGTTTATCTGATGTTGAGGAGGTTGTCCAACGAGTTATTAATTTTGTACAACCGATAAAATGTGCTTTTAAAATCTGCTTAAAATGTGCTTTAAAGTTTTACACCGGGGTTGACAGAACCTTTGTGACACCCAAGAGTGCATGTAATACCCTTAGTGCATCTTATCCAGAGTGCGTATAGTGACTACCAGTGCTTCTAATGTGATGTACATTGTATTGCTGCTTACCAGCAGTTGTATTGCTGCTTCCCAGCAGTTGTATTGCTGCTTCCCAGCAGTTGTATTGCTGCTTACCAGCAGTTGTATTGCTGCTTACCAGCAGTTGTATTGCTGCTTACCAGCAGTTGTATTGCTGCTTCCCAGCAGTTGTATTGCTGCTTCCCAGCAGTTGTATTGCTGCTTCCTAGCAGTTGTATTGCTGCTTCCCAGCAGTTGTATTGCTGCTTCCCAGCAGTTGTATTGCTGCTTCCCAGCAGTTGTATTGCTGCTTCCCAGCAGTTGTATTGCTGCTTCCTAGCAGTTGTATTGCTGCTTCCCAGCAGTTGTATTGCTGCTTCCCAGCAGTTGTATTGCTGCTTCCCAGCAGTTGTATTGCTGCTTCCCAGCAGTTGTATTGCTGCTTCCCAGCAGTTGTATTGCTGCTTCCCAGCAGTTGTATTGCTGCTTCCCAGCAGTTGTATTGCTGCTTCCCAGCAGTTGTATTGCTGCTTCCCAGCAGTTGTATTGCTGCTTCCTAGCAGTTGTATTGCTGCTTCCCA
Source organism: Cherax quadricarinatus (assembly GCF_038502225.1). Lineage (NCBI taxonomy): Eukaryota > Metazoa > Arthropoda > Malacostraca > Decapoda > Parastacidae > Cherax > Cherax quadricarinatus. The sequence continues at coordinate 12,037,622 of NC_091350.1, read as the reverse complement.
GCAGTTGTATTGCTGCTTCCCAGCAGTTGTATTGCTGCTTCCTAGCAGTTGTATTGCTGCTTCCCAGCAGTTGTATTGCTGCTTCCCAGCAGTTGTATTGCTGCTTCCTAGCAGTTGTATTGCTGTTTACCAGCAGTTGTATTGCTGCTTCCTAGCAGTTGCATTGCTGCTTCCCAGCAGTTGTATTGCTGCTTTCCAGCAGTTGTATTGCTGCTTCCCAGCATTTGTATTGCTGCTTACCAGCAGTTGTATTGCTGCTTCCTAGCAGTTGTATTGCTGCTTCCCAGCAGTTGTATTGCTGCTTCCCAGCAGTTGTATTGCTGCTTCCCAGCAGTTGTATTGCTGCTTCCTAGCAGTTGTATTGCTGCTTCCCAGCAGTTGTATTGCTGCTTCCCAGCAGTTGTATTGCTGCTTCCCAGCAGTTGTATTGCTGCTTACCAGCAGTTGTATTGCTGCTTCCCAGCAGTTGTATTGCTGCTTCCCAGCAGTTGTATTGCTGCTTCCCAGCAGTTGTATTGCTGCTTCCCAGCAGTTGTATTGCTGCTTCCCAGCAGTTGTATTGATGCTTCCCAGTAGTTGTATTGCTGCTTACCAGCACTTGTATTCCTGCTTACCAGCAGTTGTATTGCTGCTTCCCAGCAGTTGTATTGCTGCTTCCCAGCAGTTGTATTGCTGCTTCCTAGCAGTTGTATTGCTGCTTCCCAGCAGTTGTATTGCTGCTTCCCAGCAGTTGTATTGCTGCTTCCCAGCAGTTGTATTGCTGCTTCCCAGCAGTTGTATTGCTGCTTCCCAGCAGTTGTATTGCTGCTTCCCAGCAGTTGTATTGCTGCTTCCCAGCAGTTGTATTGCTGCTTCCCAGCAGTTGTATTGCTGCTTCCCAGCAGTTGTATTGCTGCTTCCCAGCAGTTGTATTGCTGCTTCCCAGCAGTTGTATTGCTGCTTCCCAGCAGTTGTATTGCTGCTTCCCAGCAGTTGTATTGCTGCTTCCCAGCAGTTGTATTGCTGCTTCCCAGCAGTTGTATTGCTGCTTCCCAGCAGTTGTATTGCTGCTTCCCAGCAGTTGTATTGCTGCTTCCTAGCAGTTGTATTGCTGCTTCCCAGCAGTTGTATTGCTGCTTCCCAGCAGTTGTATTGCTGCTTCCCAGCAGTTGTATTGCTGCTTCCCAGCAGTTGTATTGCTGCTTCCCAGCAGTTGTATTGCTGCTTCCCAGCAGTTGTATTGCTGCTTACCAGCAGTTGTATTGCTGCTTCCCAGCAGTTGTATTGCTGCTTCCCAGCAGTTGTATTGCTGCTTCCCAGCAGTTGTATTGCTGCTTCCTAGCAGTTGTATTGCTGCTTCCCAGCAGTTGTATTGCTGCTTACCAGCAGTTGTATTGCTGCTTCCTAGCAGTTGTATTGCTGCTTCTTAGCAGTTGTATTGCTGCTTCCTAGCAGTTGTATTGCTGCTTCCTAGCAGTTGTATTGCTGCTTCCCAGCAGTTGTATTGCTGCAGTTGTATTGCTGCCCAGCAGTTGTATTGCTGCTTCCCAGCAGTTGTATTGCTGCTTCCCAGCAGTTGTATTGCTGCTTGCCCAGCAGTTGTATTGCTGCTTCCCAGCAGTTGTATTGCTGCTTCCTAGCAGTTGTATTGCTGCTTCCCAGCAGTTGTATTGCTGCTTACCAGCAGTTGTATTGCTGCTTCCCAGCAGTTGTATTGCTGCTTCCCAGCAGTTGTATTGCTGCTTCCCAGCAGTTGTATTGCTGCTTCCCAGCAGTAGTATTGCTGCTTCCCAGCAGTTGTATTGCAGTTGTATTGCTGCCCAGCAGTTGTATTGCTGCTTCCCAGCAGTTGTATTGCTGCTTCACAGCAGTTGTATTGCTGCTTCCCAGCAGTTGTATTGCTGCTCCAGCAGTTGTATTGCTGCCCAGCAGTTGTATTGCTGCTTCCCAGCAGTTGTATTGCTGCTGCTTCCCAGCAGTTGTATTGCTGCTTCCCAGCAGTTGTATTGCTGCTTCCTAGCAGTTGTATTGCTGCTTCCCAGCAGTTGTATTGCTGCTTACCAGCAGTTGTATTGCTGCTTCCCAGCAGTTGTATTGCTGCTTCCCAGCAGTTGTATTGCTGCTTCCCAGCAGTTGTATTGCTGCTTCCTAGCAGTTGTATTGCTGCTTCCCAGCAGTTGTATTGCTGCTTCCTAGCAGTTGTATTGCTGCTTCCCAGCAGTTGTATTGCTGCTTAGCAGTTGTATTGCTGCTTTGCCAGCAGTTGTATTGCTGCTTCCCAGCAGTTGTATTGCTGCTTCCCAGCAGTTGTATTGCTGCTTCCCAGCAGTTGTATTGCTGCCCAGCAGTTGTATTGCTGCTTACCAGCAGTTGTATTGCTGCTTCCCAGCAGTTGTATTGCTGCTTCCCAGCAGTTGTATTGCTGCTTCCCAGCAGTTGTATTGCTGCTTCCCAGCAGTTGTATTGCTGCTTCCCAGCAGTTGTATTGCTGCTTCCCAGCAGTTGTATTGCTGCTTCCCAGCAGTTGTATTGCTGCTTCCCAGCAGTTGTACTGCTGCTTCCCAGCAGTTGTATTGCTGCCCAGCAGTTGTATTGCTGCTTCCCAGCAGTTGTATTGCTGCCCAGCAGTTGTATTGCTGCTTCCCAGCAGTTGTATTGCTGCTTCCCAGTTGTATTGCTGCTTCCCAGCAGTTGTATTGCTGCTTTGTATTGCTGCTTCCCAGCAGTTGTATTGCTGCCCAGCAGTGCTGTATTGCTGCTTCCCAGCAGTTGTATTGCTGCTTCCCAGCAGTTGTATTTGCTTCCAGCAGTTGTATTGCTGCTTCCCAGCAGTTGTATTGCTGCTTCCCAGCAGTTGTATTGCTGCTTCCCAGCAGTTGTATTGCTGCTTCCCAGCAGTTGTATTGCTGCTTCCCAGCAGTTGTATTGCTGCTTCCCAGCAGTTGTATTGCTGCTTCCCAGCAGTTGTATTGCTGCTTCCCAGCAGTTGTATTGCTGCTTCCCAGCAGTTGTATTGCTGCTTCCCAGCAGTTGTATTGCTGCTTCCCAGCAGTTGTATTGCTGCTTCCCAGCAGTTGTATTGCTGCTTCCCAGCAGTTGTATTGCTGCTTCCCAGCAGTTGTATTGCTGCTTCCCAGCAGTTGTATTGCTGCTTCCCAGCAGTTGTATTGCGGCTTCCCAGCAGTTGTATTGCTGCTTCCCAGCAGTTGTATTGCTGCTTCCCAGCAGTTGTATTGCTGCTGCAGTTGTATTTGCCCAGCAGTTGTATTGCTGCTTCCCAGCAGTTGTATTGCTGCTTACCATCAGTTGTATTGCTGCTTCCCAGAAGTTGTATTGCTGCTTCCCAGCAGTTGTATTGCTGCTTCCCAGCAGTTGTATAGCAGTTGTATTGCAGTTGTATTGCTTCCCAGCAGTTGTATTGCTGCTTCCTAGCAGTTGTATTGCTGCTTACCAGCAGTTGTATTGCTGCTTACCAGCAGTTGTATTGCTGCTTCCCAGCAGTTGTATTGCTGCTTCCCAGCAGTTGTATTGCTGCTTACCAGCAGTTGTATTGCTGCTTACCAGCAGTTGTATTGCTGCTTCCAGGTGTATTGCTGCTTCCCATCAGTTGTATTGCTGCTTCCGAGCAGTTGTATTGCTGCTTCCCAGCAGTTGTATTGCTGCTTCCCAGCAGTTGTATTGCTGCTTCCCAGCAGTTGTATTGCTGCTTCCTTCCCAGCAGTTGTATTGCTGCTTCCCAGCAGTTGTATTGCTGCTTTAGTGCTTCCCAGCAGTTGTATTGCTGCTTCCCAGCAGTTGTATTGCTGCAGTTGTATTGCTGCTTCCCAGCAGTTGTATTGCTGCCCAGCAGTTGTATTGCTGCTTCCCAGCAGTTGTATTGCTGCAGTTGTATTGCTGCTTCCCCGCAGTTGTATTGCTGCTTCCCAGCAGTTGTATTGATGCTTCCCAGTTGTAGCAGTTGTATTGCTGCTTCCAGCAGTTGTATTGCTGCTTCCCAGCAGTTGTATTGCTGCTTTAGCAGCAGTTGTATTGCTGCTTCCCAGCAGTTGTATTGCTGCTCCCAGCAGTTGTATTGCTGCCCAGCAGTTGTATTGCTGCTTCCTAGCAGTTGTATTGCTGCTTCCCAGCAGTTGTATTGCTGCTTCCCAGCAGTTGTATTGCTGCTTCCCAGCAGTTGTATTGCTGCTTCCCAGCAGTTGTATTGCTGCTTCCCAGCAGTTGTATTGCTGCTTCCCAGCAGTTGTATTGCTGCTTCCCAGCAGTTGTATTGCTGCTTCCCAGCAGTTGTATTGCTGCTTCCCAGCAGTTGTATTGCTGCTTCCCAGCAGTTGTATTGCTGCTTCCCAGCAGTTGTATTGCTGCTTCCCAGCAGTTGTATTGCTGCTTCCCAGCAGTTGTATTGCTGCTTCCCAGCAGTTGTATTGCTGCTTCCTAGCAGTTGTATTGCTGCTTCCCAGCAGTTGTATTGCTGCTTCCCAGCAGTTGTATTGCTGCTTCCCAGCAGTTGTATTGCTGCTTCCCAGCAGTTGTATTGCTGCTTCCCAGCAGTTGTATTGCTGCTTCCCAGCAGTTGTATTGCTGGTTCCCAGCAGTTGTATTCCCCAGCAGTTGTATTGCTGCTTAATAGCAGTTGTATTGCTGCTTCCCAGTTGTATTGCTGCTTCCTAGCAGTTGTATTGCTGCTTCCCAGCAGTTGTATTGCTGCTTCCCAGCAGTTGTATTGCTGCTTCCCAGCAGTTGTATTGCTGCTTCCCAGCAGTTGTATTGCTGCTTCCCAGCAGTTGTATTGCTGCTTCCCAGCAGTTGTATTGCTGCTTCCCAGCAGTTGTATTGCTGCTTCCCAGCAGTTGTATTGCTGCTTCCTAGCAGTTGTATTGCTGCTTCCCAGCAGTTGTATTGCTGCTTCCCAGCAGTTGTATTGCTGCTTCCCAGCAGTTGTATTGCTGCTTCCTAGCAGTTGTATTGCTGCTTCCCAGCAGTTGTATTGCTGCTTCCCAGCAGTTGTATTGCTGCTTCCCAGCAGTTGTATTGCTGCTTCCCAGCAGTTGTATTGCTGCTTCCCAGCAGTTGTATTGCTGCTTCCTAGCAGTTGTATTGCTGCTTCCCAGCAGTTGTATTGCTGCTTCCCAGCAGTTGTATTGCTGCTTCCCAGCAGTTGTATTGCTGCTTCCCAGCAGTTGTATTGCTGCTTCCCAGCAGTTGTATTGCTGCTTCCTGCAGTTGTATTGCTGCCCAGCAGTTGTATTGCTGCTTCCCAGCAGTTGTATTGCTGCTTGCCCAGCAGTTGTATTGCTGCTTCCCAGGAGTTGTATTGCTGCTTCCCTAGCAGTTGTATTGCTTCTTCCCAGCAGTTGTATTGCTGCTTCCTAGCAGTTGTATTGCTGCTTACCCAGTTGTATTGCTGCAGCAGTTGTATTGCTGCTTCCCAGCAGTTGTATTGCTGTAGCAGTTGTATTGCTGCTTCCCAGCAGTTGTATTGCTGCTTCCCAGCAGTTGTATTGCTGCTTCCCAGCAGTTGTATTGCTGCTTCCAAGCAGTTGTATTGCTTCCTGCTTCCCATCAGTTGTATTGCTGCTTCCCAGCAGTTGTATTGCTGCTTCCCAGCAGTTGTATTGCTGCTTCCCAGCAGTTGTATTGCTGCTTCCCAGCAGTTGTATTGCTGCTTCCCAGCAGTTGTATTGCTGCTTCCCAGCAGTTGTATTGCTGCTTCCCAGCAGTTGTATTGCTGCTTCCCAGCAGTTGTATTGCTGCTTCCTAGCAGTTGTATTGCTGCTTCCCAGCAGTTGTATTGCTGCTTCCCAGCAGTTGTATTGCTGCTTCCCAGCAGTTGTATTGCTTCCCAGCAGTTGTATTGCTGCTTAATAGCAGTTGTATTGCTGCTTCCCAGTTGTATTGCTGCTTAATAGCAGTTGTATTGCTGCTTACCAGCAGTTGTATTGCTGTTACCAGCAGTTGTATTGCTGCTTCCCAGCAGTTGTATTGCTGCTTTCCAGCAGTTGTATTGCTGCTTCCCAGCAGTTGTATTGCTGCTTCCCAGCAGTTGTATTGCTGCTTCCCAGCAGTTGTATTGCTGCTTCCCAGCAGTTGTATTGCTGCTTCCTAGCAGTTGTATTGCTGCTTCCCAGCAGTTGTATTGCTGCTTCCCAGCAGTTGTATTGCTGCCCAGCAGTTGTATTGCTGCTTCCCAGCAGTTGTATTGCTGCTTACCAGCAGTTGTATTGCTGCTTCCCATCAGTTGTATTGCTGCTTACCAGCAGTTGTATTGCTGCTTCCCAGCAGTTGTATTGCGGCTTCCCAGCAGTTGTATTGCTGCTTCCCAGCAGTTGTATTGCTGCTTCCCAGCAGTTGTATTGCTGCTTCCCAGCAGTTGTATTGCTGCTTGCCCAGCAGTTGTATTGCTGCTTCAGCAGTTGTAGCAGTTGTATTGCTGCTTCCCAGCAGTTGTATTGCTGCTTCCCAGCAGTTGTATTGCTGCTTCCCAGCAGTTGTATTGCTTCCTGCTGCTTCCTAGCCCAGCAGTTGTATTGCTGCTTCCTAGCAGTTGTATTGCTGCTTCCCAGCAGTTGTATTGCTGCAGTTGTATTGCTGCTTCCCAGCAGTTGTATTTGCTGCTTGCCCAGCAGTTGTATTGCTGCTTCCCAGCAGTTGTATTGCTGCTTCCCAGCAGTTGTATTGCTGCTTCCCAGCAGTTGTATTGCTGCTTCCCAGCAGTTGTATTGCTGCTTCCCAGCAGTTGTATTGCTGCTTCCCAGCAGTTGTATTGCTGCTTCCCAGCAGTTGTATTGCTGCTTCCCAGCAGTTGTATTGCTGCTTCCTAGCAGTTGTATTGCTGCTTCCTAGCAGTTGTATTGCTGCTTCCTAGCAGTTGTATTGCTGCTTCCCAGCAGTTGTATTGCTGCTTCCCAGCAGTTGTATTGCTGCTTCCCAGCAGTTGTATTGCTGCTTCCCAGCAGTTGTATTGCTGCTTCCCAGCAGTTGTATTGCTGCTTCAGTTGTATTGCTAGCAGTTGTATTGCTGCTTGCCCAGCAGTTGTATTGCTGCTTCCCAGCAGTTGTATTGCTGCTTCCCAGCAGTTGTATTGCTGCTTCCCAGCAGTTGTATTGCTGCTTCCCAGCAGTTGTATTGCTGCTTCCTAGCAGTTGTATTGCTGCTTCCTAGCAGTTGTATTGCTGCTTAATAGCAGTTGTATTGCTGCTTCCCAGCAGTTGTATTGCTGCTTAATAGCAGTTGTATTGCTGCTTACCAGCAGTTGTATTGCTGCTTCCTAGCAGTTGTATTGCTGCTTCCTAGCAGTTGTATTGCTGCTTCCCAGCAGTTGTATTGCTGCTTCCCAGCAGTTGTATTGCTGCTTCCCAGCAGTTGTATTGCTGCTTCCCAGCAGTTGTATTGCTGCTTCCCAGCAGTTGTATTGCTGCTTCCCAGCAGTTGTATTGATGCTTCCCAGTAGTTGTATTGCTGCTTACCAGCACTTGTATTCCTGCTTTCCCAGCAGTTGCTGCTTCCCAGCAGTTGTATTGCTGCTTCCCAGCAGTTGTATTGCTGCTTCCTAGCAGTTGTATTGCTGCTTCCCAGCAGTTGTATTGCTGCTTCCCAGCAGTTGCTGCTTCCCAGCAGTTGTATTGCTGCTTCCTAGCAGTTGTATTGCTGCTTCCCAGCAGTTGTATTGCTGCTTCCCAGCAGTTGTATTGCTGCTTCCCAGCAGTTGTATTGCTCCAGCAGTTGTATTTCCCAGCAGTTGTATTGCTGCTTCCCAGCAGTTGTATTGCTGCTTCCCAGCAGTTGTATTGCTGCTTCCCAGCAGTTGTATTGCTGCTTCCTAGCAGTTGTATTGCTGCTTCCCAGCAGTTGTATTGCTGCTTCCCAGCAGTTGTATTGCTGCTTCCCAGCAGTTGTATTGCTGCTTCCCAGCAGTTGTATTGCTGCTTCCCAGCAGTTGTATTGCTGCTTCCCAGCAGTTGTATTGCTGCTTCCCAGCAGTTGTATTGCTGCTTCCAGCAGTTGTATTGCTGCTTCCCAGCAGTTGTATTGCTGCTTCCCAGCAGTTGTATTGCTGCTTCCCAGCAGTTGTATTGCTGCTTCCCAGCAGTTGTATTGCTGCTTCCTAGCAGTTGTATTGCTGCTTCGCAGCAGTTGTATTGCTGCTTCCCAGCAGTTGTATTGCTGCTTCCTAGCAGTTGTATTGCTGCTTACCAGCAGTTGTATTGCTGCTTCCCAGCAGTTGTATTGCTGCTTCCCAGCAGTTGTATTGCTGCTTCCCAGCAGGTGTATTGCTGCTTCCTAGCAGTTGTATTGCTGCTTCCCAGCAGTTGTATTGCTGCTTCCCAGCAGTTGTATTGCTGCTTCCCAGCAGTTGTATTGCTGCTTCCCAGCAGTTGTATTGCTGCTTCCCAGCAGTTGTATTGCTGCTTCCCAGCAGTTGTATTGCTGCTTCCTAGCAGTTGTATTGCTGCTTCCCAGCAGTTGTATTGCTGCTTCCCAGCAGTTGTATTGCTGCTTCCCAGCAGTTGTATTGCTGCTTTGCTGCTTCCCAGCAGTTGTATTGCTGCTTCCCAGCAGTTGTATTGCTGCTTCCTAGCAGTTGTATTGCTGCTTCCCAGCAGTTGTATTGCTGCTTCCCAGCAGTTGTATTGCTGCTTCCTAGCAGTTGTATTGCTGCTTCCCAGCAGTTGTATTGCTGCTTCCTAGCAGTTGTATTGCTGCTTCCTAGCAGTTGTATTGCTGCTTCCTAGCAGTTGTATTGCTGCTTCCTAGCAGTTGTATTCCTGCTTCCTAGCAGTTGTATTGCTGCTTCCCAGCAGTTGTATTCCTGTTTCCTAGCAGTTGTATTCCTGCTTCCCAGCAGTTGTATTTCTGCTTCCCAGCAGTTGTATTCCTGCTTCCTAGCAGTTGTATTGCTGCTTCCCAGCAGTTGTATTGCTGTTTCCTAGCAGTTGTATTCCTGCTTCCCAGCAGTTGTATTGCTGCTTCCCAGCAGTTGTATTCCTGCTTCCTAGGAGTTGTATTCCTGCTTCCTAGCAGTTGTATTGCTGCTTCCCAGCAGTTGTATTGCTGCTTCCCAGCAGTTGTATTGCTGCTTCCCAGCAGTTGTATTGCTGCTTCCTAGCAGTTGTATTGCTGCTTCCTAGCAGTTGTATTGCTGCTTCCCAGCAGTTGTATTGCTGCTTCCTAGCAGTTGTATTGCTGCTTCCCAGCAGTTGTATTGCTGCTTCCCAGCAGTTGTATTGCTGCTTCCCAGCAGTTGTATTGCTGCTTCCTAGCAGTTGTATTGCTGCTTCCCAGCAGTTGTATTGCTGCTTCCTAGCAGTTGTATTGCTGCTTACCAGCAGTTGTATTGCTGCTTCCCAGCAGTTGTATTGCTGCTTCCCAGCAGTTGTATTGCTGCTTCCTAGCAGTTGTATTGCTGCTTCCCAGCAGCTGTATTGCTGCTTACCAGCAGTTGTATTGCTGCTTCCTAGCAGTTGTATTGCTGCTTCTTAGCAGTTGTATTGCTGCTTCCTAGCAGTTGTATTGCTGCTTCCTAGCAGTTGTATTGCTGCTTCCCAGCAGTTGTATTGCTGCTTCCCAGCAGTTGTATTGCTGCTTCCCAGCAGTTGTATTGCTGCTTCCCAGCAGCTTCCCAGCAGTTGTATTGCTGCTTATTGCTGCTTCCCAGCAGTTGTATTGCTGCTTCCTAGCAGTTGTATTGCTGCTTCCCAGCAGTTGTATTGCTGCTTCCCAGCAGTTGTATTGCTGCTTCCTAGCAGTTGTATTGCTGCTTCCTAGCAGTTGTATTCCTGCTTCCTAGCAGTTGTATTCCTGCTTCCCAGCAGTTGTATTCCTGCTTCCCAGCAGTTGTATTCCTGCTTCCTAGCAGTTGTATTCCTGCTTCCCAGCAGTTGTATTCCTGCTTCCTAGCAGTTGTATTCCTGCTTCCCAGCAGTTGTATTGCTGCTTCCCAGCAGTTGTATTCCTGCTTCCTAGGAGTTGTATTCCTGCTTCCTAGCAGTTGTATTGCTGCTTCCTAGCAGTTGTATTCCTCCTTCCCAGCAGTTGTATTCCTGCTTCCCAGCAGTTGTATTCCTGCTTCCCAGCAGTTGTATTCCTGCTTCCCAGCAGTTGTATTCCTGCTTCCCAGCAGTTGTATTCCTGCTTCCCAGCAGTTGTATTCCTGCTTCCCAGCAGTTGTATTCCTGCTTCCCAGCAGTTGTATTCCTGCTTCCTAGCAGTTGTATTCCTGCTTCCCAGCAGTTGTATTGCTGCTTCCCAGCAGTTGTATTGCTGCTTCCTAGCAGTTGTATTCCTGCTTCCTAGCAGTTGTATTGCTGCTTCCTAGCAGTTGTATTGCTGCTTCCTAGCAGTTGTATTGCTGCTTCCCAGCAGTTGTATTCCTGCTTCCCAGCAGTTGTATTCCTGCTTCCTAGCAGTTGTATTCCTGCTTCCTAGCAGTTGTATTCCTGCTTCCTAGCAGTTGTATTCCTGCTTCCCAGCAGTTGTATTCCTGCTTCCCAGCAGTTGTATTCCTGCTTCCCAGCAGTTGTATTCCTGCTTCCTAGTTGTATTCCTGCTTCCCAGCAGTTGTATTCCTGCTTCCCAGCAGTTGTATTCCTGCTTCCTAGCAGTTGTATTCCTGCTTCCCAGCAGTTGTATTCCTGCTTCCCAGCAGTTGTATTCCTGCTTCCCAGCAGTTGTATTCCTGCTTCCCAGCAGTTGTATTCCTGCTTCCTAGCAGTTGTATTCCTGCTTCCCAGCAGTTGTATTCCTGCTTCCCAGCAGTTGTATTCCTGCTTCCCAGCAGTTGTATTCCTGCTTCCCAGCAGTTGTATTCCTGCTTCCCAGCAGTTGTATTCCTGCTTCCCAGCAGTTGTATTGCTGCTTCCCAGCAGTTGTATTCCTGCTTCCCAGCAGATGTATTCCTGCTTCCAAGCAGTTGTATTCCTGCTTCCCAGGCTTCCTAGCAGTTGTATTCCTGCTTCCCAGCAGTTGTATTCCTGCTTCCCAGCAGTTGTATTCCTGCTTCCTAGCAGTTGTATTCCTCCTTCACAGCAGTTGTATTCCTGCTTCCCAGCAGTTGTATTCCTGCTTCCCAGCAGTTAGCAGTTGTATTCCTGCTTCCCAGCAGTTGTATTCCTGCTTCCCAGCAGTTGTATTCCTGCTTCCCAGCAGTTGTATTCCTGCTTCCCAGCAGTTGTATTCCTGCTTCCCAGCAGTTGTATTCCTGCTTCCCAGCAGTTGTATTCCTGCTTCCCAGCAGTTGTATTCCTGCTTCCCAGCAGTTGTATTCCTGCTTCCCAGCAGTTGTATTCCTGCTTCCCAGCAGTTGTATTCCTGCTTCCCAGCAGTTGTATTCCTGCTTCCCAGCAGTTGTATTCCTGCTTCCCAGCAGTTGTATTCCTGCTTCCCAGCAGTTGTATTCCTGCTTCCCAGCAGTTGTATTCCTGCTTCCCAGCAGTTGTATTCCTGCTTCCCAGCAGTTGTATTCCTGCTTCCCAGCAGTTGTATTCCTGCTTCCTAGCAGTTGTATTCCCTTCCTTGTATTCCTGCTTCCCAGCAGTTGTATTCCTGCTTCCCAGCAGTTGTATTCCTGCTTCCCAGCCGTTGTATTCCTGTTTCCCAGCAGTTGTATTCCTGCTTCCTAGCAGTTGTCTTCCTGCTTCCCAGCAGCTGTATTCCTGCTTCCCAGCAGTTGTATTCCTGCTTCCCAGCAGTTGTATTCCTGCTTCCCAGCAGTTGTATTCCTGCTTCCCAGCAGTTGTATTCCTGCTTCCTAGCAGTTGTATTCCTGCTTCCCAGCAGTTGTATTCCTGCTTCCTAGCAGTTGTATTCCTGCTTCCCAGCAGTTGTATTCCTGCTTCCCAGCAGTTGTATTCCTGCTTCCTAGCAGTTGTATTCCTGCTTCCTAGCAGTTGTATTCCTGCTTCCCAGCAGCTGTATTCCTGCTTCCCAGCAGTTGTATTCCTGCTTCCCAGCAGCTGTATTCCTGCTTCCCAGCAGCTGTATTCCTGCTTCCCAGCAGTTGTATTCCTGTTTCCCAGCAGTTGTATTCCTGCTTCCCAGCAGTTGTATTCCTGCTTCCCAGCAGTTGTATTCCTGCTTCCCAGCAGTTGTATTCCTGCTTCCCAGCAGTTGTATTCCTGCTTCCCAGCAGTTGTATTTCTGCTTCCCAGCAGTTGTATTCCTGCTTCCCAGCAGTTGTATTCCTGCTTCCCAGCAGTTGTATTCCTGCTTCCTAGCAGTTGTATTCCTGCTTCCCAGCAGTTGTACTCCTGCTTCCTAACAGTTGTATTCCTGCGTCCCAGCAGTTGTATTCCTGCTTCCCAGCAGTTGTATTCCTGCTTCCCAGCAGTTGTATTCTTGCTTCCTACCAGTTGTATTCCTGCTTCAAAAGGTGTTCAACATGTGCCAGTCTTTAAGATCATCATATTCGCAGTCTACGTAAAGGGCTCACAGTGAATAAACAGTGGCATTAGTATGATCACCCCATAAAAACAAAACAGCCAAGGGAACCTCGGAATTCCAGGATGATTTGGGTCAGTAAATGTTGTGGTAAAAGTGGAAGAAAGAAGCCAGTGTAGACAAGTATAAGGTTCTTGCCTGGGAAAAATAAAACGTTGTTGAAGGTACACAGACAAGAATTTGATAGTTGTGATTACCAGACATCTGAAGCAAGATAAGTGCACAAGTGTTCACAATAAGACTGTGTGGACTTGTATTAAGAATCATTCACAAGTCGCAAGGTTACTATAACGTTATACAACTTTGGTACTAGTTACTCACATTATGCAGATCAGTTCTGGTGTTTACATTACTTAATTGACGATGGAAAACATTCAGAAAAGAATGACAAAGTTTGAGGAATCTTTCCTACAAAGAAAGATTGTGAATACCGAGTTTACAACCTTTTTAAATACACAGAAATGAGGACTATATTACTATACTGTGCAAGTCTGGAATTATCAAACTTGAAATGTTGCTTCCAGTTCTGCTTTTGTTAGATATTTATATCTTTATCGATGCCGCTCTTTTCATTTTTTACACCTCAATTTTATCTCACCGCATTCAACACCCTTTCAAAAGACTGTAAATTTAGGACTCTCACTTACTCTCTCTTTCTCTTTCTCTCTCTCTCTCTCTCTCTCTCTCTCTCTCTATATATATATATATATATATATATATATATATATATATATATATATATATATAATATATATATGACGGAGTGGTAACTCGGTGAGGGTCATACAGCGCCTGAGGAATATGACGCAAATCAAGTTTGAAATGAGGAAAACATAGTAGTCGGATACTGTGTTTCTCTTTGACTTTATCAGGTGATTCTTTGAGCAAAATGTTGTAGTATATAAAGATATTCGCTACATCTGAGTGTTATTTACTCAAGAATAAAAGTCGCATCATCTTGGCCGAAACAATTCATAAATAACCCACATTCAGCATTCAGTCTAAATGTCGTCTGAAGTTTGCACTCTTAGATGTCACTTAGTTATTGTAAAAGGTATTGTTATTCCGACATCAGGCCCGGTGGCATGATGGCTAAAGCTCCCGCTTCACACACGGAGGGCCCGGGTTCGATTCCCGGCGGGTGGAAACATTCCGACACGTTTCCTTACACCTGTTGTCCTGTTCACCTAGCAGCAAATAGGTACCTGGGTGTTAGTCGACTGGTGTGGGTCGCATCCTGGGGGACAAGATTAAGGTCCCCAATGGAAATAAGTTAGACAGTCCTCGATGACGCACTGACTTTCTTGGGTTATCCTGGGTGGCTAACCCTCCGGGGTTAAAAATCCGAACGAAATCTTATCTTATCTTATAAAAACTCGTACAATTCTGGACATTTATTAAGACAAAAAAAACGTTTCGCAGCTGGTGGTGAAACGTTCAAAACTGTATTGATCCTAAAGTGTGCTCCACCTTGATGGTATTTACACAACATTTACCAGTCTAGTTCCACTATAAGAGGTGATGGTAGGAAAGTAATTATCCGCCCCGTTGCTTCACATAATGACATTGGGAGGTGTAGCTGGTCATTGCCAAACACAGGAGACCTATAAATTTAATTACTTAATTATATTTTATGCGAAGCAATTAACCCGTGTGGGCCATTTAGCGTGATAAGTGCTGGAAGCTGATCCTCTGTGAGTTACGTGTAAAATATAGTTACATAAATATACATGTTAATGGATGACTAAGATGATTGGTGGAAATTACTGGTTGTTCAGGCTCCAGCAGACAACACTGAATAAAAGATAGATGCAGACTAAGCTTTGATGCTGACAACACTTGGCTCTGTGTTTGGCTATACACAGAGCGAATCGTTGTCACAGTAATAATGTGTTGTACAGCTGCTTCTCTTCTTCAGTGCTGTCTGGACAACTACCTCACAAAAGTAACAATAATACCTAGAAAACTGGGACAATGTCTGTAACAAACATAATATTGTATAACAGCTGGAGAATACCAACATTTTAAATAACACAGTAAGTTATGACATTTTGTTCTGAAGATGTTTCGTCCACCAGTGACTTTATTGTCCTTGGTGGACGAAACATATGTTTAATAAAATGTCATAACCCACACTGTCAATTATTTTCATGCTATAGACATAACATTTTGTAGAAAGAGACATTTATGCACAAATTAAGACATTTAATACGCGGATTCTTCAGCTCTAAGCCACTACTAACAAAGTTTCACTTATTAAATGTGTTAATTTATGCGCAACTCTCTCTGAACTTATGAGTATTGTCATACTAGTGCAACTACACATAATATGGTTGCAAGAGACGGGGCTACGAGGTGCATCATGACGTCAGGGGCTACGAGGTGCATCATGACGTCAGGGGCTACGAGGTGCATCATGACGTCAGGTGTTACGAGGTGCATCATGACGTCAGGGGTTACGAGGTGCATCATGACGTCAGGGGTTACGAGGTGCATCATGACGTCAGGGGCTACGAGGTGCATCATGACGTCAGGGGCTACGAGGTGCATCATGACGTCAGGTGTTACGAGGTGCATCATGACGTCAGGGGTTACGAGGTGCATCATGACGTCAGGGGTTACGAGGTGCATCATGACGTCAGGGGTTACAAGGTGCATCATGACGTCAGGGGTTACGAGGTGCATCATGACGTCAGGGGTTACAAGGTGCATCATGACGTCAGGGATGCAGCGGTACTTACAACTTTAACGGAGGGGAGGGAGGGGGGTGAGGCAGCTGATGAAGGAAACACATGTGCAACACTTTGGTAACTTTAGTGTTGAAACGTTCTACCAGCACAACAAAGTTCTTGAGTCGAATACAGATGAATGTAACAGTGCCACTGTCTCTAGTGTTATATTCAAACGTACTTAGATGAAGTAATCTGCGGTGTAAGTGAATCGTCTCGGCAATAAAGAGAGTTAAATGTTGCACAGGTGTTTTGCTTATCAACACGTGAGGATAACTAGAAGATGATGTGTCACAATGATTGTATCAGCCAGCACCATAGTATTAGCACCTAGTCTCCTCGCACCTAGTGTGCTAGCACCACAGTGTCTTAGCACCATAAGTGTCCTAGCACCATTGTGTCCTAGCATAATTCACTCTACATAACTACCATCTGTCAGTTAATGATCGTCTCTTAAAGTTTTCGTAACTCCATGTTCTTTATTTTGCTAATAAAAATTTAATCAACACACAGCATTTCAAAGATTTGTAATAATGTTGGTAATAATGTTGTAATAATGCGAAATTTTATTGTGGCAACGTTTCGCTCGGCAGGAGCTTTGTCAAGCCATTAAAAACAATACATGGACACACTAATGCATGTAGGAATACTAACTTGAACAACACCTGCGTACAACACAAGTGTGGGCTAGTGTGGTTGCGCACACTCAGTTGGTAGCAACTAGCAAGTCAGGCAGCCAGCCACGCTGACCACTTCCATCACCCACCTACTATCTGCTAAGTTACTCCAAAACTTAGTATTTATTCATCAGATTACTTATTTCAACTCATTCTTATTTTTACTCATTCTTATATTACCTCATTCTTAATACAACTGTTACGTTCAATCACCATCGACTCAAGGTTGAGGGACTGATTACCTCAAACTCCTTCTCATTTTACCACCATTCATATCTGTACAGGACTGAGGAAGCATTGGTGAAACGTTTCCACAATAAAAATAGCCAAGTGATGCACGAAGCTAATGTTGGCAGCTATGCATCAGCCCCTAGATCGTCGATACTCTCAATATGTTTAATTTGGACGACGGCTTGCAATCTTAGTACACACACACACACACACGAGGAGAGGTTAAGGGAAATCAACCTGACGACACTGGAGGACAGGAGAGATAGGGGGGACATGATAACGACATACAAAATACTGAGAGGAATTGACAAGGTGGACAAAGACAGGATGTTCCAAAGATTGGACACAGTAACAAGGGAACACAGTTGGAAGTTGAAGACACAGATGAATCACAGGGATGTTACCTGGAGTTTACCTGGAGAGAGTTCCGGGGGTCAACGCCCCCGCGGCCCGGTCTGAGACCAGGCCTCCTGGTGGATCAGAGCCTGATCAACCAGGCTGTTGCTGCTGGCTGCACGCAAACCAACATACGAGCCACAGCCCGGCTGATCCGGAACTGACTTTAGGTGCTTGTCCAGTGCCAGCTTGAAGACTGCCAGGGGTCTGTTGGTAATCCCCCTTATGTGTGCTGGGAGGCAGTTGAACAGTCTCGGGCCCCTGACACTTATTGTATGGTCTCTTAACGTGCTAGTGACACCCCTGCTTTTCATTGGGGGGATGGTGCATCGTCTGCCAAGTCTTTTGCTTTCGTAGTAGGTGATTTTCGTGTGCAAGTTCGGTACTAGTCCCTCTAGGATTTTCCAGGTGTATATAATCATGTATCTCTCCCTCCTGCGTTCCAGGGAATACAGGTTTAGGAACCTCAAGCGCTCCCAATAATTGAGGTGTTTTATCTCCGTTATGCGCGCCGTGAAAGTTCTCTGTACATTTTCTAGGTCGGCAATTTCACCTGCCTTGAAAGGTGCTGTTAGTGTGCAGCAATATTCCAGCCTAGATAGAACAAGTGACCTGAAGAGTGTCATCATGGGCTTGGCCTCCCTAGTTTTGAAGGTTCTCATTATCCATCCTGTCATTTTTCTAGCAGATGCGATTGATACAATGTTATGGTCCTTGAAGGTGAGATCCTCCGACATGATCACTCCCAGGTCTTTGACGTTGGTGTTTCGCTCTATTTTGTGGCCAGAATTTGTTTTGTACTCTGATGAAGATTTAATTTCCTCATGTTTACCATATCTGAGTAATTGAAATTTCTCATCGTTGAACTTCATATTGTTTTCTGCAGCCCACTGAAAGATTTGGTTGATGTCTGCCTGGAGCTTTGCAGTGTCTGCAATGGAAGACACTGTCATGCAGATTCGGGTGTCATCTGCAAAGGAAGACACGGTGCTGTGGCTGACATCCTTGTCTATGTCGGATATAAGGATGAGGAACAAGATGGGAGCGAGTACTGTGCCTTGTGGAACAGAGCTTTTCACCGTAGCTGCCTCGGACTTTACTCTGTTGACGACTACTCTCTGTGTTCTGTTAGTGAGGAAATTATAGATCCATCGACCGACTTTTCCTGTTATTCCTTTAGCACGCATTTTGTGCGCTATTACGCCATGGTCACACTTGTCGAAGGCTTTTGCAAAGTCTGTATATATTACATCTGCATTCTTTTTGTCTTCTAGTGCATTTAGGACCTTGTCGTAGTGGTCCAATAGTTGAGACAGACAGGAGCGACCTGTTCTAAACCCATGTTGCCCTGGGTTGTGTAACTGATGGGTTTCTAGATGCGTGGTGATCTTGCTTCTTAGGACCCTTTCAAAGATTTTTATGATATGGGATGTTAGTGCTATTGGTCTGTAGTTCTTTGCTGTTGCTTTACTGCCCCCTTTGTGGAGTGGGGCTATGTCTGTTGTTTTTAGTAACTGTGGGACGACCCCCGTGTCCATGCTCCCTCTCCATAGGATGGAAAAGGCTCGTGATAGGGGCTTCTTGCAGTTCTTGATGAACACAGAGTTCCATGAGTCTGGCCCTGGGGCAGAGTGCATGGGCATGTCATTTATCGCCTGTTCGAAGTCATTTGGCGTCAGGATAACATCGGATAGGCTTGTGTTAATCAAATTTTGTGGCTCTCTCATAAAAAATTCATTTTGATCTTCGACTCTCAGTCTGGTTAGCGGCTTGCTAAAAACTGAGTCATATTGGGACTTGAGTAGCTCACTCATTTCCTTGTTGTCATCTGTGTAGGACCCATCTTGTTTAAGTAGGGGCCCAATACTGGACGTTGTTCTCGATTTTGATTTGGCATAGGAGAAGAAATACTTTGGGTTTCTTTCGATTTCATTTATGGCTTTTAGTTCTTCCCGCGATTCCTGACTCCTAAAGGATTCTTTTAGCTTAAGTTCGATGCTTGCTATTTCTCTGACCAGTGTCTCCCTACGCATTTCAGATATATTGACCTCTTTTAGCCGCTCTGTTATTCTTTTCCATCGCCTGTAAAGGGAGCGCCTGTCTCTTTCTGTTTTACATCTACTCCTCCTTTTTCTTAGAGGAATAAGCCTTGTGCATACATCGAGTGCTACCGAGTTAATCTGTTCTAGGCATAAGTTGGGGTCTGTGTTGCTTAGTATATCTTCCCAGCTTATATCGGTTAGGACTTGGTTTACTTGGTCCCACTTTATGTTTTTGTTATTGAAGTTGAATTTGGTGAATGCTCCCTCGTGACTAATCTCATTATGTCGGTCTGGGGCTCCGCGCATACATGACTGAACCTCAATTATGTTGTGATCTGAGTATATTGTTTTTGATATGGTGATATTTCTTATCAGATCATCATTGTTAGTGAAGATGAGGTCTAGTGTATTCTCCAGTCTAGTAGGCTCTATTATTTGCTGGTTTAAATTGAATTTTGTGCAGAGATTTAAAAGCTCGCGTGAGTGTGAGTTTTCATCAGAGCTGCCTCCTGGTGTTATTACTGCAACAATATTATTTGCTATATTCCTCCATTTTAGGTGCCTTAAGTTGAAATCCCCCAGGAGCAAGATGTTGGGTGCAGGAGCTGGAAGGTTTTCCAGACAGTGGTCAATTTTTAACAGCTGTTCCTGGAATTGCTGGGATGTTGCATCCGGAGGCTTGTAGACTATCACAATGACTAGGTTTTGGTTCTCGACCTTTACTGCTAAAACTTCCACTACATCATTTGAGGCATTTAGCAGTTCTGTGCAAACAAGTGACTCTGCAATGTACAGGCCAACCCCCCCCCCTTTTGCCTGTTCACTCTGTCACATCTGTATAGGTTGTAACCTGGGATCCATATTTCGTTGTCCAAGTGATCCTTTATGTGGGTCTCAGTGAAAGCCGCGAACATTGCCTTTGCCTCTGCAAGCAGTCCACGGATGAAAGGTATTTTGTTGTTTGTTGCTGGCTTTAGACCCTGTATATTTGCAAAGAAGAATGTTATCGGACTGGTGGTATTGTTGGTACTGGGGGGGGGATTTTTTTTCCGGCATTAGTATCTGTATCTGTTGGTTTGGAGGAAATATTTCTTCAGCCACAGAGTAGTCAGTAAGTGGAATAGTTTGGGAAGCGATGTAGTGGAGGCAGGATCCATACATAGCTTTAAGCAGAGGTATAATAAAGCTCACGGTTCAGGGAGAGTGACCTAGTAGCGACCAGTGAAGAGGCGGGGCCAGGAACTTGGACTCGACCCCTGCAGCCTCAACTAGGTGAGTACTAGGCGAGTACACACACACACGCACACACACGCACACACACACACACACACACAAACACACACACACACACACACACACACACACAGTCATGGTGAAGATTATCAGAAGAGTGGTGGAGCACCTACAAAGGAATGAGCTTATTCACGACAACCAGCACGATTTCAAGGAAGGGAAATCCTGTGTTACAAACCTACTGGAGTTTTAGGACAAGGTGATTGAAATAAGACAGAAGAGAGAGGGGTGGTTAGACTGCATTTTCTTGGATTGTAAGAAGGCTTTCAACACAGTCCCACACAAGAGATTAGTGGAAAAGCTAGAGGAGTAGGCAGGACTAATAGGAAAGGCACCACTACAATGGATCAGAGAATACCTGACAGAAAGGAAACAACAAGTGATGGTACGTGACGAGGTGTCATAGTGGGCGCCTGTGACGAGCGGGGTTCCATAAGAGTCAGTCCTAGGGCCGGTGCTATTTCTGGTGTATGTGAATGGTATGACGGGACAGACTCAGAGGTGTCCCTGTTTGCAGACGATGTGAAGCTAATGCGGAGAATTCAAGTAGATGAAGATCAGGTAGAACTACAAATGGATCTGGACAGGCTGCAAGCCTGGTCTAAGAACTGGCTCCTGGAGTTTAACCCCACCATGTGAAAAGTCATGAAGACTGGGGAAGGTCAAAGAAGACCGCAGACGGAGTACAGGCTAGGGGGCCAAAGACTGAAAACCTTACTTAAGGAAAAGGATCTTGGGATGAGTATAATACCGAGCATATCTCCTGAGGCACAAATCAACCACATGGGCATATGAGTGCACAGCATATGGGCGCTTGGCAAACCTAAGAACAGTGTATCGACACCTGAGTAAGGAAACATTCATGACTCTGTACAACGTGTATGTCAGGCCCATATTGGAGTATGTAACACCATTATTGAACCTACATCTCTTCAAGCACATCAAGAAATTAGAAAAAGTTCAAAGGTTTGCAACAAGATTAGTCCCGGAGCTACGGGGTATGTCCTACGAGAACAAGTTAAGGAAATCAACCTGACGACACAGGAGGACAGAAAGAATAGGAGGGACATGATAACGACGTATAAAACACTGAGAGAAATTGACAAGGTGGACAGGGACAGGATGTTTCAGAGATGGTACACAGCAACAAGGGGTCTCAACTGGAAGTTGAAAACTCAGATGAGTCACAAAGATGTTAGGAACTATTTCTTCAGTCACAGAGTAGTCAGGAAGTGGAACAATCTGGAGAGTGATGTAGTGGAGGCAGGATCCATGCATAGTTTTAAGAAGAGATGCGATAAAGTTCAAGGAGTAAGGAGAGAGTGGATCTAGTAGTGTCCAGCGAAAAGGCGGGGCTAGGAGCTGTGAATCAACCCCTGCAACCACATAGATGAATGCACACACACGCGCGCGCGCGCGCGCACGATAAAGCTCTTGGAATAGGGATAGGGATCACTGAAGAAGCGGCGTCAAGAGCTGTGACTCGAACCCTGCAACCACACTTAGGGGAGTTCGATTCTTTGGGGCGGAGAAACATTTGAGCAAGCTTCTTCACATCTCTGCCCACCTTGTGCAGTAAAAGTATCTACCAGTGTGTTAGCCGACTGTTGTGTGTTGCATCCACGGGAAAATACGTTAAAAAAACTCCAGTCCTGCTGGAATGTTACATCATCTAGTACCTGATGGACGTATTCAGTTATCTGGTAAAAGATGTCCCTGCATCTAGTGATCTTAATTAAAACTCATGTCGCATACCCACATGTTTTACTGAATGTTGAAAGATCACTTAATATCCCACAGGAATGAATGAAGAGACGCCAGTAGACATAGAGGAGCAATTTGTTGTCACTCCTCACCACCACTATCCCCACCAACGACACACCATCACCACCACCACCACTCAAACACCATAATTACCACCACCCACATTATAACCATCACTACCACTATCATTCACACACCACCAGCACCGGCAGCACCACCACCACCACCACCACCTACACGTCCATATAATCACCATCACCACATCAAAACCACCTCATCACCACCATCACCTCTACCATTTCAGGGAAAAATCGAATCAAAATGATGAGATACCAACAATGTTTATTTAGCTGCGGGTTTACTGCTGCTCCAGATGGCTGAGGAATCAGTCAATACGTTATCACCACTTGGTTTCGTATAAGATTATTTTTACGTTTTTTCAGTCATTCCAACTAGGTTATCTAGACTAGGTTATTCCAACTGGTTTAACCAAACTAGGTTAGTCAACTATGAATCACAAAGAGTTTGTCCCAAGTAAGCTATCTCAATTATTATAAGTTATACCAACTAGGTTATCCTAACTGTTATTCCAACTATGTTATTCCAACTAGATTATCCCCACTAGGATATTCCAACTAGGTTATCACAATTAATGATGGTTATTCTAACTAGGTTATTACAACTAGGGTTATCCCAGCTAAGTTACTGCAATTAAGTTATCCTAGCTAGGGCTATCCCAACTAGAGTTATATCAGCTAGGTTAATAAGAGATGCTCTGAAAGCAAGCACATCCACTTTTCAAAAAAGTAATATAAATTAGAACCTACATTAATAAGCCAAACTGGGGATTAATGTAAACTCTCAGTGCATATTCACTGACAAAAATGTTCCTTTCAGTGGGAATGAAAATCTAATCTTCCGATTAGATTTTCATTCCCGCTGACCCCCCTAACCTTGACAGTGACTACTGTAAACTCACTTGTGCAACATCCGAGTATCTACATTTGTAGACGTTTCGCCATGCAGTGGCTTTATCAATACAAGGACATAATGTGAACAATGTAGAACTACATGTATATATAGAAGATGTAATCAGCCTTGGAGTTGGTCTTGAATCTTCTTAGGGATGGAACTACTCAGGCACATTGAAACAAAAATGCCATTTTGAATGGGAGATTTTTAACTTTAGCCAAATCAACTGGAGAAGTTTGATAGGTAATGTAGTCAAGCGACTTTTTTTTTAAATACTCCAAGGCTGCTTTTTAATCGAGTATGTGTCAGAGCCAACTAGAGGAAATAAGCTGCTGGACTTAGTTCTGACAAACAAGAATTCTCTGACAGATAATCTTGAGGTTAATGAAGAGCTTGGAGAAAGTGATCACAAATTAATGTTTGAATGTCTCATGGAATTACCTTAATAACAATAACAAAATTAGGGTCTCCAGTTTTCGCGCTGCGGATTATAATATATAATAATGTAAGCTTTGTGTTCACAAAACCACACCATTCGTGAAATAATAATAATAATAATAATAATAATAATAATAATAATAGTAATTAATAATTAATAACAATAACAATAATAATAATATTAAAATCACAATAATAATAATTAATAAGTAATAATAATAATAATAATAATAATTAACAATGAAAATAATATTAACATCAACAATAATAATTGAAACAACAACAACAATAATAATAAAACTACAGTTACTGATTACTGGGCTAAACTAGAACGTTAGTTTACACTTCTCAATATATACAACCTACATACATCATGGAATAAACAGGTATTTCGTGTGCAAAATTTTGTTTTGGGAGATAACGAAAATCTGTTAGGTTGGGCTAAGGTAGGTTAGGTTATATTTGGTTGTTAGGTTATATTAGGTTAAGTATCATTTAGTTAAAGGAAGATTAGGTTAAGTCGCGTTAATTAGGTTAATTAAGTTAACCTGCAAACGCCACCTGTAAGAATCGCCACCTACATAAAATTTGTATTAATTTTACTCATAAATCCTAAAATAACAATATTCACAAGAAATTATTATCTATTCCATGACGCACATATGCTGTATGTGTTGAAGTGTGAAAAAAGGACCAAATTCCAACCAGTAGTTGATGGTAACTATTACCAATAATAATAGTTTATAATTTTTATTATTATCATTATTAATTTTATAATTTTGCATTATTATTATTATTATTATTATTATTATTACAGTATAATTATTATTATTATTATTTTATTATCATTAATTTGACATTTTATTTATCATTATTTTATTATCATTAATTTTATAGTATATTATATAATTATTATTTTATATTATCATTATTGTTATTATTAAGGGCTCATGCAAAGGGAGGACAAATCCAATTCCTTGGATCAAGATCCTTGACCAGTATCAAAGAACTCTTCTTGAAGGAAATATAATAACAGATAAAGGTTATTCCTGACTACTAAAGTCTTCAGGTTGACTCACAAGATCTTGGGTCAGGAGTTTTACGACTCTACCGCGAGTTCGAGCCCCACCCATAGTAGTCTTCATGTTGGTTGGTTAATGGGGTTTCAAGCCTATCCACTATACGAGGGTCATTAAGAATTCAACGTAATCTTTCCATCTCCGACAAAAATAATTTAAATCCCTAAAAATGGGATTAAAATCAATCACATAATAAAGAAGCGCTAAACCCTTAAGTGTCATACAGCGCTGCAAATAAACCCACAGTATATATATGATGAGAGAAATACACATCTCGGTGTATATATCTTGAAGTGTTGAGGCAAGAGAAAGAAACTTAAATAAAATAAACTTACGTCAAACTTAATTATGATGTTGGTGAAGCAAGTTGTCAGACTTTAAGAAAGTTTCCAGTTGGTAGATCACTCTGCGTTAACATACATACACTCACACAACACAAATAAAAACTAGGATATTTGTTCAAACACAAAAAAAATGTTCAACTGAGATGAAGTTTGTGTTAGCAACATCACCTCGTCGTGTCTGACAGAGAACTGTCTTCTTCTCCGCCGCCTCCACTACCGCCATTTTTCAAAGACGCATTTGATACTTATTGACATTCTTCTTTAATTACCTCTTAATGTGACTATAAATTTGTGCTGTGTTAAAATATTAAGACAATACATTATGTGTATGATACATTACGTATCATATACATTACGTATATGATACACTGTACTGCTACTGTTGAAGTGAATAAAAATTAATGCTTTGTTTATAAACCTTGCTTGATAATTAGCTTTTTATTACCGTGGATGTTAATACGATGCTTAAATAATTTTAAAGACAAAAATAAAAAATATATTCATTATAGTAACGTCTATTATTGTTAAAATGTTGATCACTTAAAAAAACATCTTTCTGTGTGATATATCCAATACAAAACTTTTCTTCGTTAGTTCCTCTTATTTTTTAATATTTATTGTAGTTGATATAAACAAGCGACTTAAGATATATTTTAGAAAGTTCTTGTTTATTTATTAAGTGTAAAATATATAGCAGATGCTGCGTTGCGAGTCAAAAAGCTTGTTTACTAAAATTTTAAGACTTTGAGTCAACCCCGAAATTTTCACAAAAATATAAAATATACATTTTTCTCACTTCTCAATAACAAAAGTCTGTGCAAGTATTAATATGTCCATTTTACTTTCAAGATGGCGTATTTTTTCTCGATATAACTTTATTATTCTTCATTTGAACGTCTTAATTCTTTAATGACTGAACTAATTATAATTAACTAACATAATTAATAAACTTGGAATTAATGGACTCCGTGTGATGATTGACTTCAAACTTACAGTGATGATGATGAAGGGTTTTCCATGAAAGACGGCTCAATATTACTGGGATTTTCAGGCTTTATTTTGCTAATTTTATTAAATAAATTGTATCCATTTACAACAACATCAGAAGGCCTCTTCTAATAGGCTTCAAACTCTGGCATATCTTAGATACATAAATTTTAGGATTCGCGTTGGCTGTGTAGGTGCGAATTTTATTACATAAATAAAGTGAGGTACTTTTCTGTGTGATAACTTGAGAATGCTAATTTTGAGCAACTTTAAGCCGAAAATGCTGATGTATTTTGCTCGGAGGATAGTTTATTGTTACTGAACAAGATCGTAAATAACACGATTGAGTTTCAGGACTTACTTGCCATGGGTTCGAGTCCTACTCGTTATACGATATGATTAACATTGTTATTGGGATGTATACGTCCTAATTTGCCAATATTACAAAACACAGATATTATGGTAGGCTGCTTATATGAGTTCTGAGTGTAAATAACCTACCATATATAAGACGTAATGGTGTATTGTCTTCCCCTTTAAGATGTGATGGTAGGTTATCTACCCCATATTAGATGTAGTAGAATATTATCTACCTTATTTAAGAAATGATAGTAGATTATCTATCTCATATGAGATGTGGTATGTCTTGTACACAAGCAGTGCACAAGACTGGTGTTCACAAGCTGTGTACAAGACCAGTGTTCATAAGCAGTGCACAAGACCAGTGTTCACAAGCTGTGTACAAGAGAAGTGTTCACAAGCAGTGCACAAGACCAGTGTTCACAAGCTGTGCACAAGACCAGTGTTCACAAGCTGAGTACAAGACCAGCGTTCACAAGCTGTGAACAAGACCAGTGTTCACAAGCAGAGCACAAGACCAGTGTTCACAAACAGTGCACAAGACCAGTGTTCACAAACTGTGTACAAGACCAGTGTTCACAAGCTGAGTACAAGACCAGCGTTCACAAGCTGTGAACAAGACCAGTGTTCACAAGCAGAGCACAAGACCAGTGTTCACAAGCAGTGCACAAGACCAGTGTTCACAAGCTGTGTACAAGACCAGTGTTCACAAGCTGTTTACAAGACCAGTGTTCACAAGCAGTGCACAAGACCAGTGTTCACAAGCTGTGCACAAGACCAGTGTTCACAAGCTGTGCACAAGACCAGTGTTCACAAGCTGTGTACAAGACCAGTGTTCACAAGCTGTGTACAAGACCAGTGTTCACAAGCTGTGCACAAGACCAGTGTTCACAAGCAGTGCACAAGCACTGCTGACAGCGACCGTGTACAGGAACTCCAATACTGGAGCAGTGAGCGCCTCTCAGCGCTCTACACGCTGCCAATCTATACCACGTAAAGGGGCGGGACCAGCACCACCGCCAGCAAACCTCTCCTAAGGTCACCCCTTTACTAACTCCCCTTAACCACTACCCCTTTAAAAGCCGAACCGTGTCAGTTTACCACATACTCCCGGCTCTGGTTTACTCACTGCTTGACCGAAAATGTTTTAAGCTAAAAAAAATAGGCGTGGAAAATGAGTGGACTGATAGATCAAAGTTTCTAATATCTTCTGAGAGTTGTGAGTTGTTTTGTGAGTTGTTTGTGAGTTGTACAGTACTGTGAGTTATTTGTGAACTGTAGAGTACTGTGAGTTATTTTGTGAGTTGTTCAGTACTGTGAGTTATTTGTGAACTGTAGAGTACTGTGTGTTATTTTGTGAGTTGTACAGTACTGTGAGTTATTTGTGAATTGTACAGTATTGTGAGTTATTTGTGAATTGTACAGTACTGTGAGTTATTTTGTGAATTGTACTGTACTGTGAGTTATTTGTGAATTGTACAGTATTGTGAGTTATTTGTGAATTGTACAGTACTGTGAGTTATTTTGTGAGTTGTACAGTACTGTGAGTTATTTTGAGAATTGTACAATACTGTGAGTTATTTTGTGAATTGTACAGTACTGTGAGTTATTTTGTGAATTGTACAGTACTGTGACTTATTTGTGAATTGTACAGTACTGTGAGTTATTTTGTGAGTTGTACAGTACTATGAGTTATTTTGAGAATTGTACAGTACTGTGAGTTATTTTGTGAATTGTACAGTACTGTGAGTTATTTTGTGAGTTGTACAGTACTGTGAGTTATTTTGAGAATTGTACAATACTGTGAGTTATTTTGTGAATTGTACAGTACTGTGAGTTATTTTGTGAATTGTACAGTACTGTGACTTATTTGTGAATTGTACAGTACTGTGAGTTATTTTGTGCGTTGTACAGTACTATGAGTTATTTTGAGAATTGTACAGTACTGTGAGTTATTTTGTGAATTGTACAGTACTGTGAGTTATTTTGTGAGTTGTACAGTACTGTGAGTTATTTTGAGAATTGTACAATACTGTGAGTTATTTTGTGAATTGTACAGTACTGTGAGTTATTTTGTGAATTGTACAGTACTGTGAGTTATTTTGTGAATTGTACAGTATTGTGACTTATTTGTGAATTGTACAGTACTGTGAGTTATTTTGTGAGTTGTACAGTACTGTGAGTTATTTTGAGAATTGTACAGTACTGTGAGTTATTTTGTGAATTGTACAGTACTGTGAGTTATTTTGTGAATTGTTCAGTACTGTGAGTTATTTGTGAATTGTACAGTACTGTGAGTTATTTGTGAATTGTACTGTACTGTGAGTTATTTGTGAATTGTACTGTACTGTGAGTTATTTGTGAATTGTACAGTACTGTGAGTTATTTTGTGAGTTGTACAGTACTGTGAGTTATTTTGAGAATTGTACA
Source organism: Cherax quadricarinatus (assembly GCF_038502225.1). Taxonomy (NCBI): domain Eukaryota; kingdom Metazoa; phylum Arthropoda; class Malacostraca; order Decapoda; family Parastacidae; genus Cherax; species Cherax quadricarinatus. The sequence goes on along the minus strand of NC_091350.1, from coordinate 12,009,468 downwards.
ATACTGTGAGTTATTTTGTGAATTGTACAGTACTGTGAGTTATTTTGTGAATTGTACAGTACTGTGAGTTATTTTGTGAGTTGTACAGTACTGTGAGTTATTTTGAGAATTGTACAGTACTGTGAGTTATTTTGTGAATTGTACAGTACTGTGAGTTATTTTGTGAATTGTACAGTACTGTGAGTTATTTTGTGAATTGTACAGTACTGTGAGTTATTTTGTGAGTTGTACAGTACTGTGAGTTATTTTGTGAATTGTACAGTACTGTGAGTTATTTTGTGAATTGTACAGTACTGTGAGTTATTTTGTGAATTGTACAGTACTGTGAGTTATTTTGTGAATTGTACTGTACTGTAAATTACATTGTGAGCAGTACAGTACTGTGAGTTTTAATTTTCACTTACATTTCATTTGCAGTGTTCAGAAATCTATATGCATCAGTCCTCAGTCTTGCTTCGTCATTTCTCAATCCCTAATAATAAATTCTCAGTCCTTCATTATCAACGTATAATCATTACTCCTTAATCCCTTATCATCAGTCTTCGAACGTATTGGGTTCACAGATGAGAAACTTCAACACGCGGATGTCGCAGAACCTTTAAGAATCTGTCAGGTGTGGGCGACATGCGGTCCGCGGGCCACATCTGGTCTGTCACCACGTCTAAGTAAATTAGAGTAAAAGTATATATATAGTGTCTCCAAGTTGTAAAATAATTTATTTTGATCTGATGGCGTGTTAGTCAGAAACGGCGATCAGGTCACATCAGCAAGACTTGGCACTCAATATCACCACGGAGAAACAGGATGTCTGTTGGATCAGCTACGCATATTTAACTTGATTTCAAGACCTTTAAGTACCCGTCTGGTGGTTCTATCTGTTTGCTTTCTCGTCTTTGTTCACTTCTGACCGATTAGGGTATGGTTAAGGCTTGACACAGCCTTGTAAACTACCAACAAATATGAGAAGCCGCTTCACTTCTGGTCCGGGAGGGAGGTACGGTCAGAGTTCAACACAGCCCTATAAACCACCAATAAAAATTGAGAAGCAATTTATCGTCTCTCATCTGGCAACCGAATCTCTTAATACGTGGTTGCTGTTTGACCCATGTAGGTTTTAGCGCTTCTTTTTATTATAATAATAATTAATACGTGGTTATTTCTTCGTAGGTGTAGCAGACTGACCTCATTTGACACTTTACATCGACCAAAGCGTGTTGCCAGCAATATTATTCAAGTTTGTGGGCAAAACAATTGTCTAGTTATGTTGTGGTTGATGAAGACACACAAGCAGCAATTGAAAACTTTATTTAAAACAACGTTTCGCTCGATTGCACATCAGGTATTTACAAGTCTTATCAAATGCAGTTTATCAATATTTCCACACCATGATATGACGAGTGTTGAAGGCGGCTCAACCTTCCGTCCCATGTCTGCGAGATACACATTCTAACATTTTACTTAACATTCCCTTCGTGTCACGGTTCATGCATCACAGTCATTCACGATGTACTGAGGTGGTCGTCACATGACTAACACCAGTGTCACGAACACCTCCGTCACATGACCAAAAGCTACACTGGGGAGATGATGATAATAATAATAATAATAATAATAATAATAATAATAATATCTTTATTTACTACAAGTACATGTACAAGGTATACAGACCATAGCTGACATCAGTGACATACTACAAAGCCGCTTGTTATGCTGAGCATTTCGGGCAAATTAGGTCAGTTTTGTCCCAGGATGCGACCCACACCAGTCGACTAACACCCAGGTGCCAATTTAAATGATGACTGAACATGGACAACGGGTGTAAGGAAACACTCCCAATGTTTTCACCCTTGCTGGAAATCGAACCCGAACCCTCAGCGTGTGAAGCGAGAGCTTTTGCCATCAGGCCACGGGCCACACTCTTCTTTCTACTTCTTTGCGTCTTTTCCGTCAGACACTTACCTATCACTGACTTCTGATCTTTCGTGCTGCGGGTTCTACCCTGACATATACTCAGGTGAACAGCTCAGGTGAACAGCTCAGGTGAACAGCTCAGGTGAACAGAAGTTCTGATGCAGAAACAGAAGTTCTGACACAGATATGGCAATTCTCACTAGTTACAACAGTTCTGAAACAGTCACAACAGTTCTCACAGGGACACAAAAAGTTCTGGCACAGTTATAGGAATTCTGACACATCTGCATCAGTTCTGACAGTTACAACAGTTGTGAAACAGTGACAACAGTAACGACACAGTCACAACAGTTCTAACAAGGGTACACCAGTTCTGACACATTTATAAGATTTCTGACACAGTTGCAACAGTTAAATAAGCAAACAAACAATACTTTAAACAAAAACAGACAAAACAAATCCTAGAACTAAACAAACACACAAACAAACATAAACATTCAGCTGGTATACAACATAAACACAACAATTACAGTGTCAACAATACATGTTGTAAAATGTTTGAGGTTGTGGATAAGCATTAACTCCCGGAATGAGTTAATTAAGTCTCTATTTATTTTGTCAAAAACACTTATATTGTGTAAGATATTTGTGTATGTTTGTGTAAGATTTTTGTGTATGTTTGTGTAAGATTTTTGTGTATGTTTGTGTAAGATATTTGTGTATGTTTGTGTAAGATTTTTGTGTATGTTTGTGTAAGATATTTGAGCATGGTGTATGAGATTTTTTATGCGTAATATTAAGTATATGTTTGTGTAAGATTTTGCGTACGTCAGTGTATGTTGTGTACGGTTTTGTATATGTTGTGTTTTGTGTTAAATTTTGTGCAAGTGAAAGATTTTTGTGTACATTCTGTAATATATTGTGTAAGATTTTATGAATATTGTGTAAGGTTTTGTGTGGAACTGTGTGTGTATGCTGTTATAGCAAGAACAGTGATCACACACACACACACACACACACACACACACACACACACACACACACATCTTGGGGTGAGTATAATACCGAGCACATCTCCTGAGGCGCACAAATAACTGCTGCAGCATGTGGGCGCCTAGCAAACCTGACAACAACATTCCGACATCTCAGTAAGGAATCGTTCAGGACCCTATACACCGTGTACGTCAGGCCCATACTGGAGTATGCAGCACCAGTTTGGAACCCACACCTGGTCAAGCACGTCACGAAATTAGAGGAATGGAAAGGTTTGCAACGAGACTAATCCCGGAAGTAAGGGGCATGTCCTACGATGAGAGACTCAGGGAAATCGACCTGACGATACTGGAGGACAGTAGAGATAGGGGGGACATGATAACGACATATAAAATACTGAGAAGAATTGACAAGGTGGACGGAGACAGGATGTTTCATAGATGGGACACAGCAACAAGAGGTTACAATTGGAAGCTGAAGACTCAGATGAATCGAAGAGATATTAGGAAGTATTTCTTCAGTCATGGAATTGTCAGGAAGTGGAATAGTCTGGAGAATGATGCAGTAGAGGCACGATCTATACATAGCTTTAAGAAGAGGTATGATAAAGCTCATGGAGCAGGGAGAGAGCGTGACCTCGTAGTGACCAGTGAAGAAGCGGGGCCAGGAGCTATGAATCGACCCCTGCAACCACAATTAGGTAAGTACACACACACACACACACCAGTAGGGTTACCAGGCCAGAATAACCCAATAAAGTCGAGTAATGTGGTTTATTTCCACTGAGGTCGTTTCCTAGGACGTAGCTAAGTATTGTTAGGTGATCATGAGCAGCAGGTGTAAAGTGATTAACACCCAGGTATCTGTTTACTTCCAGGAGATCAGGTGCAGCAATCGTAAGGATACTTACACTCAGGTATCTGTTTACTGACAGGGGATCAGGTGCAGCAATCGTAAGGATACTTACACTCAGGTATCTGTTTACTGCCAGGAGATCAGGTGCAGCAATCGTAAGGATACTTACACTCAGGTATCTGTTTACTGCCAGGAGATCAGGTGCAGCAGTCGTAAGGAGTCTTGTCTACATGTGTCACCCCGCCCTGTTATTGTACTCGTGTCCCATGGGTTGTGAGCGGGACCTGCACATAATGCGTAGCTGGCTGTTAGAGCGCTCAGCTCACAAGCAAACAATCCGGGTTCGCTCCCTTGGGAAGAAAGCAGTTGTCTATGTTCACCTAGCAGTAAATAGGTACCTGGGAGTTAGTCGACTTGTTATGGGTCGCATCCTGGGAGAGAGCTTAAGGAACCAATGTGGAATTAAGCCACATTCTTACACTGGGTTAAAACCTCCTGGGTTAATAACCTCCTGGGTTAATAACTTCTTGGGTTAATAGCCTCCTGGGTTAATAACCTCCTGGGCTAATAGCCTCCTGGGTTAATAACTTCCTGGGTTAATAGCCTCCTGGCTTAATAACCTCCAGGGTTAATAACCTCCTGAGTTAATAACTTCCTGGGTTAATAACCTCTTGGGCTAAGAACCTCCTGGGCTAATAACCTCCTGGGTTAAAAAACTCCTGGGTTAATAACCTCCTGGGTTAAAAACTTCCTGGGTTAATAGCCTCCTGGGTTAATAACCTCCTGGGCTAATAACCTCCTGGGTTAATAACTTCCTGGGTTAATAACCTCCTGGGTTAATAATCTTCTAGGCTAATAACCTCCTGGGTTAATAACTTCCTGGGTTAATAACTTCCTGGGTTAATAACCTCCTGGACTAATAGCCTCTTTGGCTAATAACCTCCTGGATTAATAACTTCCTGGGTTAATGACTTATTGGGTTAATAACCTCCTGGGTTAATAACCTCCTGGGTTAATAACCTCCTGGGTTAATAACCTCCTGGATTAATAACTTTCTGGGTTAATAACCTCCTGGATTAATAACTTCCTGAGTTAATAACTTCCTGGGTTAATAACCTCCTGGGTTAATAACTTCCTGGGCTAATTACCTCCTGGGTTAATACCTTCCTGGGTTAATAGCCTCCTGGGTTAATAACCTCCTGGGTTAATAATCTCCTGGGTTAATAATCTCCTGGGCTAATAACTTTCTGGGTTAATAACTTTCTGGGTTAATAACTTCGTGGGTTAATAACTTAGTGGGTTAATAACTTCCTGGGTTAATAACTTCCTGGGTTAATAACTTCCTGGGTTAATAACTTCCTGGGTTAATAACTTCCTGGGCTAATAACCTCCTGGGTTAATAACCTCCTGGGTTAATAACCTCCTGGGTTAATAACCTTCTGGGTTAATAATCTCCTGGGATAATAACATCCTGGGTTAATAACCTCCTGGGTTAATAACCTCCTGGGATAATAACCTCCTGGGATAAACCCCTGGGTTAATAATCTCCTGTGTTAATAACCTCCTGGGATAATAACCTCCTGGGATAATAGCCTCCTGGGTTAATAACCTCCTGGGTTAATAACCTCCTGGGTTAATAACCTTCTGGGTTAATATTCTCCTGGGATAATAACCTCCTGGGTTAATAACCTCCTGGGATAATAATCTCATGGGTTAATAACCTCCTGGGATAATAATCTCATGGGTTAATAATCTCCTGGGATAATAATCTCATGGGTTAATAATCTCCTGGGATAATAATCTCATGGGTTAATAACCTCCTGGGATAATAATCTCATGGGTTAATAATCTCCTGGGATAATAATCTCATGGGTTAATAATCTCCTGGGATAATAATCTCATGGGTTAATAACCCAGGATAATAATGTATGGTCTTTTTTAAAACCATAAAAAAAATATTACGAATACTGAGATTTTCCTAACAAATGATCTACCTAAAACAACAAAAATAATAACAACCAAACACAATGCAACACACAAGACAGCAACACACAGGACAGCAACACACAGTACAGCAACACACAGTACAGCAACACACAGTACAGCAACACACAGTACAGCAACACAGTACAGCAACACACAGGACAGCAACACACAGTACAGCAACACACAGGACAGCAACACACAGTACAGCAACACACAAGACAGCAACACACAGTACAGCAACACACAGGACAGCAACACACAGTACAGCAACACACAGTACAGCAACACACAGGACAGCAACACACAGTACAGCAACACACAGGACAGCAACACACAGTACAGCAACACACAGTACAGCAACACACAGGACAGCAACACACAGGACAGCAACACACAGCAAACACACAGTACAGCAACACACAAGACAGCAACACACAGTACAGCAACACACAAGACAGCAACACACAGTACAGCAACACACAAGACAGCAACACACAGTACAGCAACACACAAGACAGCAACACACAGTACAGCAACACACAAGACAGCAACACACAGGACAGCAACACACAGTACAGCAACACACAGTACAGCAACACACAAGACAGCAACACACAGTACAGCAACACACAAGACAGAAACACACAGTACAGCAACACACAAGACAGCAACACACAGTACAGCAACACACAAGACAGCAACACACAGTACAGCAACACACAGTACAGCAACACACAGTACAGCAACACACAGTACAGCAACACACAGTACAGCAACACACAAGACAGCAACACACAGTACAACAACACACAAGACAGCAACACACAGTACAGCAACACACAGTACAGCAACACACAGTACAGCAACACACAGTACAGCAACACACAGTACAGCAACACACAAGACAGCAACACACAGTACAGCAACACACAAGACAGCAACACACAGTACAGCAACACACAAGACAGCAACACACAGTACAGCAACACACAGTACAGCAACACACAAGACAGCAACACACAGTACAGCAACACACAAGACAGCAACACACAGTACAGCAACACACAAGACAGCAACACACAGTACAGCAACACACAAGACAGCAACACACAGTACAGCAACACACAGTACAGCAACACACAGTACAGCAACACACAGTACAGCAACACACAGTACAGCAACACACAGTACAGCAACACACAGTACAGCAACACACAGTACAGCAACACACAAGACAGCAACACACAGTACAGCAACACACAAGACAGCAACACACAGTACAGCAACACACAGTACAGCAACACACAGTACAGCAACACACAGGACAGCAACACACAGTACAGCAACACACAGGACAGCAACACACAGTACAGCAACACACAGCAACACACAGTACAGCAACACACACGACAGCAACACACAGTACAGCAACACACAGTACAGCAACACACAGTACAGCAACACACAGTACAGCAACACACAGTACAGCAACACACAGGACAGCAACACACAGTATAGCAACACACAGTACAGCAACACACAGTACAGCAACACACAGGACAGCAACACACAGGACAGCAACACACAGTACAGCAACACACAGGACAGCAACACACAGGACAGCAACACACAGTACAGCAACACACAGTACAGCAACACACAGTACAGCAACACACAGTACAGCAACACACAGTACAGCAACACACAGTACAGCAACACACAGTACAGCAACACACAGTACAGCAACACACAGCAACACACAGTACAGCAACACACAGTACAGCAACACACAGTACAGCAACACACAGTACAGCATAGTACAGCAACGCACAGTACAGCAACACACAGTACACACAACACACAGGACAGCAACACACAGTACAGCAACACACAGTACAGCAACACACAGTACAGCAACACACAGTACAGCAACACACAGTACAGCAACACACAGTACAGCAACACACAGTACAGCAACACACAGGACAGCAACACACAGTACAGCAACACACAGTACAGCAACACACAGTACAGCAACACACAGGACAGCAACACACAGTACAGCAACACACAGTACAGCAACACACAGTACAGCAACACACAGGACAGCAACACACAGGTACAGCAACACACAGTACAGCACACACACAGCAACACACAGTACAGCAACACACAGTACAGCAACACACAGTACAGCAACACACAGTACAGCAACACACAGTACAGCAACACACAGTACAGCAACACACAGTACAGCAACACACAGTACAGCAACACACAGTACAGCAACACACAGTACAGCAACACACAGTACAGCAACACACAGTACAGCAACACACAGTACAGCAACACACAGGACAGCAACACACAGTACAGCAACACACAGTACAGCAACACACAGGACAGCAACACACAGTACAGCAACACACAGTACAGCAACACACAGTACAGCAACACACAGGACAGCAACACACAGTACAGCAACACACAGTACAGCAACACACAGGACAGCAACACACAGTACAGCAACACACACAGCAACACACACAGTACAGCAACACACAGTACAGCAACACACAGTACAGCAACACACAGTACAGCAACACACAGGACAGCAACACACAGTACAGCAACACACAGTACAGCAACACACAGTACAGCAACACACAGTACAGCAACACACAGTACAGCAACACACAGTACAGCAACACACAGTACAGCAACACACAGCAACACACAGTACAGCAACACACAGGACAGCAACACACAGTACAGCAACACACAGTACAGCAACACACAGTACAGCAACACACAGTACAGCAACACACAGTACAGCAACACACAGTACAGCAACACACAGTACAGCAACACACAGTACAGCAACACACAGTACAGCAACACACAGTACAGCAACACACAGTACAGCAACACACAGTACAGCAACACACAGTACAGCAACACACAGTACAGCAACACACAGTACAGCAACACACAGTACAGCAACACACAGTACAGCAACACACAGTACAGCAACACACAGTACAGCAACACACAGTACAGCAACACACAGTACAGCAACACACAGTACAGCAACACACAGTACAGCAACACTGTTACGACTTAATCTTCACCGTAACAATAGGGGCACAAATAACTCCCTTTTTTTTTTTGTTAGTTTTATTTTATTACCAATCATTTAGCTTCACTGGTATTTGGTTAGTGAATTAAAATAACCACAAGCAATTATAAATGAAATACTATACAGCAAGAAACTCAATCTTACGTTCAAATTCTCATTAACAGAGTATGATACAATAATTTCAATTAATAATCTACTAATCTCACCATTTAACTCTTTTAGAAAGGTCTGGGGTAACGAAATAGTTACCTGGAGTTTACCTGGAGAGAGTTCCGGGGGTCAACGCCCCCGCGGCCCGGTCTGTGACCAGGTCTCCTGGTGGATCAGAGCCTGATCAACCAGGCTGTTGCTGCTGGCTGCACGCAAACCAACGTACGAGCCACAGCCCGGCTGATCAGGAACTGACTTTAGGTGCTTGTCCAGTGCCAGCTTGAAGACTGCCAGGGGTCTGTTGGTAATCCCCCTTATGTGTGCTGGGAGGCAGTTGAACAGTCTCGGGCCCCTGACACTTATTGTATGGTCTCTTAACGTGCTAGTGACACCCCTGCTTTTCATTGGGGGGATGGTGCATCGTCTGCCAAGTCTTTTGCTTTCGTAGTGAGTGATTTTCGTGTGCAAGTTCGGTACTAGTCCCTCTACAATTTTCCAGGTGTATATAATCATGTATCTCTCCCTCCTGCGTTCCAGGGAATACAGGTTTGGGAACCTCAAGCGCTCCCAGTAATTGAGGTGTTTTATCTCCGTTATGCGCGCCGTGAAAGTTCTCTGTACATTTTCTAGGTCGGCAATTTCACCTGCCTTGAAAGGTGCTGTTAGTGTGCAGCAATATTCCAGCCTAGATAGAACAAGTGACCTGAAGAGTGTCATCATGGGCTTGGCCTCCCTAGTTTTGAAGGTTCTTATTATCCATCCTGTCATTTTTCTAGCAGATGCGATTGATACAATGTTATGGTCCTTGAAGGTGAGATCCTCCGAAATGATCACTCCCAGGTCTTTGACGTTGGTGTTTCGCTCTATTTTGTGGCCAGAATTTGTTTTGTACTCTGATGAAGATTTAATTTCCTCATGTTTACCATATCTGAGTAATTGAAATTTCTCATCGTTGAACTTCATATTGTTTTCTGCAGCCCACTGAAAGATTTGGTTGATGTCCGCCTGGAGCCTTGCAGTGTCTGCAATGGAAGACACTGTCATGCAGATTCGGGTGTCATCTGCAAAGGAAGACACGGTGCTGTGGCTGACATCCTTGTCTATGTCGGATATGAGGATGAGGAACAAGATGGGAGCGAGTACTGTGCCTTGTGGAACAGAGCTTTTCACCGTAGCTGCCTCGGACTTTACTCTGTTGACGACTACTCTCTGTGTTCTGTTAGTGAGGAAATTATAGATCCATCGACCAACTTTTCCTGTTATTCCTTTAGCACGCATCTTGTGCGCTATTACGCCATGGTCACACTTGTCGAAGGCTTTTGCAAAGTCTGTATATATTACATCTGCATTCTTTTTGTCTTCTAGTGCATTTAGGACCTTGTCGTAGTGATCCAATAGTTGAGACAGACAGGAGCGACCTGTTCTAAACCCATGTTGCCCTGGGTTGTGTAACTGATGGGTTTCTAGATGGGTGGTGATCTTGCTTCTTAGGACCCTTTCAAAGATTTTTATGATATGGGATGTTAGTGCTATTGGTCTGTAGTTCTTTGCTGTTGCTTTACTGCCCCCTTTGTGGAGTGGGGCTATGTCTGTTGTTTTTAGTAACTGTGGGACGACCCCCGTGTCCATGCTCCCTCTCCATAGGATGGAAAAGGCTCGTGATAGGGGCTTCTTGCAGTTCTTGATGAACACAGAGTTCCATGAGTCTGGCCCTGGGGCAGAGTGCATGGGCGTGTCATTTATCGCCTGTTCGAAGTCATTTGGCGTCAGGATAACATCGGATAGGCTTGTGTTAATCAAATTTTGTGGCTCTCATAAAAAATTCATTTTGATCTTCGACTCTCAGTCTGGTTATCGGCTTGCTAAAAACTGAGTCATACTGGGACTTGAGTAGCTCACTCATTTCCTTGCTGTCATCTGTGTAGGACCCATAGTTATCTTTCATAAGTGACATGAATTGCCAGACTTCAGGAAACTAATGGCAAAGGCAAGACAATAGACTTGGTTTAAAGTTTTAGTTTAAGCTAGGAGCTTTGGGTTGAAGACCCGTACTGAAGACCCGTACTGAAGACCCGTACTGAAGACCCGTACTGAAGACCCGAGCTGAAGTCATGCTGCTCCATAGTATGACTTCAGCTCGGCCAGAAGGCGACGCGTGGCGTCAATTCTAGAACCACCAATTGGTCACTACAGTAGTGGTTACACATTCGTAATACCTAACCTAATAATAATATAATATAATATTATAATTATAATAATCATGGGGAAAGATATAATATAATACAATATAATACAATGAGAGTACTTTTGATGATTCATACTGTACCCGATAATAATATATAGTCGAACCTGCTTTATCTAGCTAGTAATAAAGTGGTTCGCGATATATTATTACAGAACTTATTTTAACCAGGCCTTTTATTTTTGTATATAATGGAGTGAAGTAGGGGCGCGTAACAAACACACAGTACAGCAACACACAGGACAGCAACACACAGTACAGCAACACACAGTAAAGCAACACACAGTACAGCAACACACAGTACAGCAACACACAGTACAGCAACACACAGTACAGCAACACACAGTACAGCAACACACAGTATAGCAACACACAGTACAGCAACACACAGGACAGCAACACACAGTACAGCAACACACAGTACAGCAACACATAGTACAGCAACACACAGTACAGCAACACACAAGATAAAATTAAGACACATGTGCAACATCTGGGTATCTTTATTGTAGACGTGTCGCCATCAAGTGGCTTTATCAATACAAATTCCAGGACATAACTTGAAGACAGGAGAACTATGTACAGAAGATAAGGTAATCAGTCCCTCAACCTAGAAGTAGGTGCGAAGAGCACCGTAGTCGTGGAGATTCTGAAGCAGAAGTAAGGCACTTGACGCTTATATACTAACGTCAGGTGGAAATGGGACGGGTAGCAGACGAGGGGATAGTCACTGGTAGGCGGGATTCCCCAGTGGAATCCCGCCTACCAGTCAAGACGGCTTGACAAAGCTCCTGGAGAGCGAGACGTTGCCACAATAAAATGTCGCATTAGTTGCACTTGTGTCCTTTTACTTTACATAATGTCGGTAATTCTACCAACATTATTGTAATTTCTTCTCTCCCAAACTCTCTACTCCTGGGAACTCTTCTGTCTTCTGCCTTCCCTACATTTCCGGTCTTTCTAATCTCAACAACTCTCTCCGTTCCTTAGACATCAAACTTACTTTCCGCCAGACTAACACTCTTCGCACTAATCTCGTTCATACCTCTCCTCCCTCTACAGATGTTCCTGGTGTCTTCTCTATTTCTTGTTCCTCCTGTCCTCTTCAGTACTTTGGAGAAACTGGCCGATCTCTTTCTGACAGACTTAGGGAGAACAAAAGTAGTGTTATTCTTGCCGACACTAACAATGCTCTTTCTGTCACGTCAGAGATCACAGCCATCCTATTGACTGGTCTTCTGCTAAAACTGTCTTCCCTACTTCCAACTTTAACAGTCGCCGTCTGGTTGAATCTTCCCTAATACACAACTTTCCTTGTATGAATCTTAGCCCTGGCTTCGTCTCTGTAGATGCCTTCCTCTCCCACTACATTGTAAAATGCTCCAAACTTCAGAACACTCGTGACCTAACCTGATTCCTCCTATTTCTTCTTCTCCCTCTTCCCCTTTCCTTTTTCCTTTTTCTCCTTTGGGTTGTCTTTCTTCTGCCGTATGTATTTGTTCCTTCTTTATTTACTTATTTATTTGTTCCCCCCCCCTCTGTGTACTTGCTCTTACCCTCTGTGGGCACCAGCTCCCTCGCATTGCTCCTCCTTAGTATTTGATTGGCCCCTTCTACTCTTACTGCCTCCCCACTACTACATCCTTCCACCTCCACTACCACTACTACTACTACCACTACTACCACTACCACCTCCTGCCTATATATACCCATCCTGCTCTCCTTCTCGTTAGTGTGACTTTGTAAATGGTCCAAGTTGGACCGAAACGTCGTCGTAAGCTCCTCTCTTCTATGTGCGGGTTATTTGTGTATCGTTCCAGTCACGGCATTGTGCCTCTTTTTGTTATATATGATGAAGACTTTTGTTAGTGTATATGATGAAGACTTTTGTTGGTGTATATGAAGACTTTTGTTGGTGTATATAATGAAGACTTTTGTTGGTGTATATGATGAAGACTTTTGTTAGTGTATATGATGAAGACTTTTGTTGGTGTATATGAAGACTTTTGTTGGTGTATATGATGAAGACTTTTGTTGGTGTATATGATGAAGACTTTTGTTGGTGTATATGACGAAGACTTTTGTTAGTGTATATGATGAAGACTTTTGTTGGTGTATATGATGAAGACTTTTGTTGGTGTATATGAAGACTTTTGTTAGTGTATATGATGAAGACTTTTGTTGGTGTATATGATGAAGACTTTTGTTAGTGTATATGATGAAGACTTTTGTTAGTGTATATGATGAAGACTTTTGTTGGTGTATATGAAGACTTTTGTTAGTGTATATGATGAAGACTTTTGTTGGTGTATATGAAGACTTTTGTTAGTGTATATGATGAAGACTTTTGTTAGTGTATATGATGAAGACTTTTGTTGGTGTATATGAAGACTTTTGTTAGTGTATATGATGAAGACTTTTGTTGGTGTATATGAAGACTTTTGTTGGTGTATATGATGAAGACTTTTGTTGGTGTATATGATGAAGACTTTTGTTGGTGTATATGATGAAGACTTTTGTTAGTGTATATGATGAAGACTTTTGTTAGTGTATATGATGAAGACTTTTGTTAGTGTATATGATGAAGACTTTTGTTGGTGTGTATGAAGACTTTTGTTAGTGTATATGATGAAGACTTTTGTTGGTGTATATGATGAAGACTTTTTTGGTGTGTATGAAGACTTTTGTTAGTGTATATGATGAAGACTTTTGTTGGTGTATATGATGAAGACTTTTGTTGGTGTATATGATGAAGACTTTTGTTAGTGTATATGATGAAGACTTTTGTTGGTGTATATGAAGACTTTTGTTAGTGTATATGATGAAGACTTTTGTTGGTGTATATGATGAAGACTTTTTTGGTGTATATGAAGACTTTTGTTAGTGTATATGATGGAGACTTTTGTTGGTGTATATGAAGACTTTTGTTAGTGTATATGATGAAGACTTTTGTTGGTGTATATGATGAAGACTTTTTTGGTGTGTATGAAGACTTTTGTTAGTGTATATGATGAAGACTTTTGTTGGTGTATATGATGAAGACTTTTGTTGGTGTATATGATGAAGACTTTTGTTAGTGTATATGATGAAGACTTTTGTTGGTGTATATGAAAACTTTTGTTAGTGTATATGATGGAGACTTTTGTTGGTGTATATGAAGACTTTTGTTAGTGTATATGATGAAGACTTTTGTTGGTGTATATGATGAAGACTTTTTTGGTGTGTATGAAGACTTTTGTTAGTGTATATGATGAAGACTTTTGTTGGTGTATATGATGAAGACTTTTTTGGTGTGTATGAAGACTTTTGTTAGTGTATATGATGAAGACTTTTGTTGGTGTATATGATGAAGACTTTTTTGGTGTGTATGAAGACTTTTGTTCGTGTATATGATGAAGACTTTTGTTAGTGTATATGATGAAGACTTTTGTTAGTGTATATGATGAAGACTTTTGTTAGTGTATATGATGAAGACTTTTGTTGGTGTATATAAAGACTTTTTGGGTTAAGCAGATCAACACTAGATACGGAACTGTGCTGTTTGATCACCTGGTCTGTCTCCCTGACTGACTATGACTGACTGACTGGCTGACTGATGACTTACTGACTCACTGACTCACTGACTGACTGACTAACCATACCACGGGCGGGGATTGAATTTGTGACTCACTCATCACAAGTTTAATCCCCGCCTGTGATATGGTTTGTTTTCAATCGTGTCAGAATGATTTCGTGAGTCATGACTGACTGACTGACTACCTGACTGACTGACTGACTGAATGACTGACTTACTGACTGACAGGCTGAATGAACGACTAACTGAATGACTGACTGTGTCTGACTGTCTATACTTCAGATTCATCAGGACTACGGTAGTAAACACGTTCATCCAGGCTGAGGGACTGATTACCTCATCTTCTACTGTCACCAGTTTCAGCACCTTCAAATAACTTCTGTATTGAACTGATAAACCCGCTGGTTGGCGAAACATCTTCATATTAAAGAAACCCAAGTGTTGCATCATGTGTCTCACCCATCAACTTGTCAGTATTGTCTAGCATTACTGTCACCATACAAAGACATTATCATTATCATTGTTACTGTACTCAGATGCACACATGTCACTGTAAATACACTGACATACTGAGACATGTATATATATATTTATATATATATATATATATATATATAATATATGAAGGAGGGGTGTTAATGTTGCAGTTTAAAAACTGTAGTGTAAAGCACCCTTCTGGCAAGACAGTGATGGAGTTAATGATGGTGAAAGTTTTTCTTTTTCGGGCCACCCTGCCTTGGTGGGAATCGGCCGGTGTGATAATAAAAAAAAAAATATATATATATATGTGTGTGTGTGTGTGTATATATATATATGTATATATATATATATATATATATATATATATATATATATATATATATATATATATATATATATATATATATATATATATATATATAAGCACTGATCTCTGGCTGAAGGAGACCCGAACCTACGAACCTTGGAACAAGGTACGCAGTGCTATACCATTCTCATCACACTGGACCAATACCTTGGCGTCCAGCTTGCGCTAGACGTTGATCCAAGGCAGCCAGCTTTCAGCGAGAAGGCTTACAGCTTTTCATCTCATCCCCTGCATGCATCAGCCTTACTAGAGATATTAACAATGCAAGGAATTCGCAAGATCAGTGTTTGTGTATATTTCGCCTGCTCTTGCGTATGCTGATGCATGCAAGGGATGAGATGAAAAGCTGTAAACCTCCCTGAAAGCTGGCTGCCTTGGATCAACGTCTAGTGCAAGCTGGACGCCAAGGTATTGGTCCAGTGTGGTGAGAATGGTATAGCACTGCGTACCCTGTTCCAAGGTTCGTAGGTTCGAGTCTCCTTCTGCCAGAGATCAGTGTTTGTGTATATTTCGCCTGCTCTTGCGAATTCCTTGCATATATATATATATATATATATATATATATATATATATATATATATATATATATATATATATATATATATATATATATATATATATATATGTGTGTGTGTGTGTGTGTGTGTGTGTGTGTGTGTGTGTGTGTGTGTGTGTCATGTGTCTCCCACGCCAGTAATATAGTGTCACGTGTCTCCTACACCAGTACTATTGTGCCATGTGTCTCCCATGCCAGTACTATAGTGCCCTGTGTCTCCCACGCCAGTACTATAGTGCCATGTTTACCCCACGCCAGTTATTACAACCGAGGAGTCCCAAAGGCCTGTTATCCTGGGTGTAAAGGAGCAAAATAAACACAGCAGAAAAATTTTGACTTGTATTATCCTTCACCAAGTAAGAACAGAATTATGTACACTATATACACTATGTACTACAACAGGTATAAGTGCACTCCACGGTAAGCAAGGCAGAATAGAAGCCACTATAGAGCAGACCGTGCTTCAACCAGCTCTAGAATGGGAATGACAAGGGCAGACAGGTGAGTGGTACCCACAACACCTTTGCGATTGCCAAAGCCATCTTCTCATTGGCTGGAACCTGGGTACTGATTGAACGACGGGGCCCCATCATCAACCCTTAGCACCTGGTTCACTGGTTGGGGGAGATAGCCTTTCAATGAGGGTGTGTACATGCGCCGAATAAAGATTACGTACTCTTTGCATGCCACACCAGTACTACAGTACCATGTTTCTCCCACGCCAGTACTATAGTACCAAGTTTCCCCCACGCCAGTACTATAGTGCCCTGTGTCTCCCATGCCAGTACTATAGTGCCCTGTGTCTCCCACGACAGTACTATAGTGCCCTGTGTCTCCCATGCCAGTACTATAGTGCCCTGTGTCTCCCACGACAGTACTATAGTGCCCTGTGTCTCCCATGCCAGTACTATAGTGCCCTGTGTCTCCCACGACAGTACTATAGTGCCCTGTGTCTCCCACGACAGTACTATAGTGCCCTGTGTCTCCCACGACAGTACTATAGTGCCCTGTGTCTCCCATGCCAGTACTATAGTGCCCTGTGTCTCCCACGACAGTACTATAGTGCCCTGTGTCTCCCATGCCAGTACTATAGTGCCCTGTGTCTCCCACGACAGTACTATAGTGCCCTGTGTCTCCCATGCCAGTACTATAGTGCCCTGTGTCTCCCACGACAGTACTATAGTGCCCTGTGTCTCCCACGACAGTACTATAGTGCCCTGTGTCTCCCACGACAGTACTATAGTGCCCTGTGTCTCCCATGCCAGTACTATAGTGCCCTGTGTCTCCCACGGCAGTACTATAGTGCCCTGTGTCTCCCACGACAGTACTATAGTGCCCTGTGTCTCCCATGCCAGTACTATAGTGCCCTGTGTCTCCCATGCCAGTACTATAGTGCCCTGTGTCTCCCACGCCAGTACTATAGTGCCCTGTGTCTCCCACGCCAGAACTATAGTGCCATGTGTCTCCCACGCCAGTACTATAGTGCCCTGTGTCTCCCATGCCAGTACTATAGTGCCCTGTGTCTCCCACGACAGTACTATAGTGCCCTGTGTCTCCCATGCCAGTACTATAGTGCCCTGTGTCTCCCACGCCAGAACTATAGTGCCATGTGTCTCCCATGCCAGTACTATAGTGCCCTGTGTCTCCCACGCCAGTACTATAGTGCCCTGTGTCTCCCATACCAGTACTATAGTGCCATGTGTCTCCCACGCCAGAACTATAGTGCCATGTGTCTCCCACGCCAGTACTATAGTGCCCTGTGTCTCCCACGCCAGAACTATAGTGCCCTGTGTCTCCCACGCCAGTACTATAGTGCCCTGTGTCTCCCACGCCAGAACTATAGTGCCCTGTGTCTCCCACGCCAGTACTATAGTGCCCTGTGTCTCCCACGCCAGAACTATAGTGCCCTGTGTCTCCCACGCCAGTAATATACGGCCATGTTTCCCCCACACCAGTACTATAATGCCATGTTTCCAACAAGCCAGTACTATAGTGCCATGTTTCTTCCACGCCAGTACTATAGTGCCAAGTTTTTTCCACGCCAGTACTATAGTGCAATGTTTTTCCCACGCCAGTTCTATAGTGCCATGCGTCTCCCAAGCCAGTACTATAGGGCCATGTTTCCCAAATGCCAGTACTATAGTGCCATGTTTCTTCCACGCCAGTACTATAGTGCCATGTTTCTTCCACGCCAGTACTATAGTGCCAAGTTTCTTCCACGCCAGTACTATAGTGCCATGTTTCTTCCACGCCAGTACTATAGTGCCAAGTCTCTTCCACGCCAGTACTATAGTGCCAAGTTTCTTCCACGCCAGTACTATAGTGCCATCTTTCCCCCACGCCAGTACTATAGTGCCATGTGTCTCCCACGCCAGTACTATAGTTCCATGTTTCCCACACGCCAGTACAATAGTGCCATGTGTCTCTCACGACAGTAATATAGTGCCATGTGTCTCTCACGCCAGTACTATAGTGCCATGTTTCTTCCACGCCAATACTATAGTGCCATGTGTCTCCCACGCCAGTACTATAGTGCCCTGTGTCTCCCAAGCCAGTACTATAGTGCCCTGTGTCTCCCACGCCAGTGCTATAGTGCCCTGTGTCTCCCACGACAGTACTATAGTGCCCTGTGTCTCCCACGCCAGTACTATAGTGCCATGTGTCTCCCACGCCAGTACTATGGTGCCCTGTGTCTTCCACGCCAGTACTATAGTGCCATGTGCCTCCCACGCCAGTACTATAGTGCCATGTGTCTCCACGCCAGTACTATAGTGCCCTGTGTCTCCCACGCCAGTACTATAGTGCCCTGTGTCTCCCACGCCAGTACTATAGTGCCCTGTGTCTCCCACGCCAGTACTATAGTGCCCTGTGTCTCCCACGCCAGTACTATAGTGCCATGTGTCTCCCACGCCAGTACTATGGTGCCCTGTGTCTTCCACGCCAGTACTATAGTGCCATGTGCCTCCCACGCCAGTACTATAGTGCCATGTGTCTCCACGCCAGTACTATAGTGCCCTGTGTCTCCCACGCCAGTACTATAGTGCCCTGTGTCTCCCACGCCAGTACTATGGTGCCCTGTGTCTCCCACGCCAGTACTATAGTGCCATGTGTCTCCCACGCCAGTACTATAGTGCCATGTGTTCCCACGCCAGTACTATAGTGCCCTGTGTCTCCCACGCCAGTACTATAGTGCCCTGTGTCTCCCACGCCAGTACTATAGTGCCCTGTGTCTCCGAGGCCAGTACTGTAGTGCCATGTGTCTCCCACGCCAGTACTATAGTGCCATGTGTTCCCCACGCCAGTACTACAGTGCCCTGTGTCTCCCACGCCAGTACTATAGTGCCCTGTGTCTCCCACGCCAGTACTATAGTGCCCTGCGTCTCCCACGCCAGTACTATAGTGCCCTGTGTCTCCCATGCCAGTACTATAGTGCCCTGTGTCTCCCACGCCAGTACTATAGTGCCATGTGTCTCCCACGCCAATACTATAGTGCCATGTGTCTCCCACGCCAATACTATAGTGCCATGTATCTCCCAAGCCAATACTATAGTGTCATGTGTCTCCCACGCCAATACTATAGTGCCATGTGTCTCCCACGCCAATACTATAGTGCCATGTGTCTCCCACGCCAATACTATAGTGCCATGTGTTTCCCACGCCAATACTATAGTGCCATGTGTCTCCCACGCCAATACTATAGTGCCATGTGTCTCCCACGCCAGTACTATAGTGCCATGTGTCTCCCACGCCAGTACTATAGTGCCATGTGTCTCCCACGCCAATACTATAGTGCCATGTGTCTCCCACGCCAGTACTATAGTGCCATGTATCTCCCACGCCAATACTATAGTGCCATGTGTCTTCCACGCCAATACTATAGTGCCATGTGTCTCCCACGCCAATACTATAGTGCCATGTGTCTTCCACGCCAATACTATAGTGCCATGTGTCTCCCACGCCAATACTATAGTGCCATGTGTCTCCCACACCAATACTATAGTGCCATGAGTCTCCCACGCCAGTACTATAGTGACATGTGTCTCCCACGCCAGTACTATAGTGCCATGTGTCTCCCACGCCAGTACTATAGTGCCATCTTTCTCCCACGCCAGTACTATAGTGCCATGTGTCTCCCACGCCAGTACTATAGTGCCATGTGTCTCCCACGCCAGTACTATAGTGCCATGTGTCTCCCACGCCAGTACTATAGTGCCATGTGTCTCCCACGCCAGTACTATAGTGCCATGTGTCTCCCACGCCAGTACTATAGTGCCATGTGTCTCCCACGCCAGTACTATAGTGACATGCTTATGTTCTTATGTGGGATAGAGATGAGTAAGTTTCTTGACGAGATGTTCAGGTATGTTAAGAATGGAGGAACACTGCAGAAGGCCTGCTCATATACTTATCCAATGTCTTGTTACAGCTGCCCAAAGTTCTAGACTATCACGCTACTCGGAAGATTGTCACAGGCAGCATTCTCTACCTGACTAAATCCTATAAATACTCACGTACCTTTTACCCAGGTAGAGCTGTTTGTGACTTGATAAAGCCCACTGCGTGGGCGAAACGTTGTCAATAAAGGATCACATTGTACTGCTTATGTGTTTATATTTCCGTTGTGTCGGTATTTTATATCATTTATTTCCATCTTTTTCCTTGAGTGAGGTTTGCAGTCTTTGGCTACCTGGACTATACTCTGTCTGCCCTCTATTTGCCCTTCCCCTATCTTCATAACATTGCATTTGGTGGGATTAAATTCAAGGAGCCAGTTGCTTAACCAGGCTTGTAGCCTGTAGTCCTGCCTGATCCTCGACCGATTTAATTCTTCTCATTAACTTCACATCATCTGCAGACAGGGATACTTCTCAGTTTATCCCTTCCGTTATGTCATTCACATATATCAAAAAAGCACAGGTCCTAGGACTGACCCCTGTGGAACCCCGCTTGTCACAGGCGCCCACTCTGACACCTCGTCACGTACCATAACTCGTTGTTGCCTCCCTGTCAACTATTCTATGATCCATTGCAGTGCCTTTCCTGTGATGAATGGTTTGAAAAACCGACAAGTTGAAGATTGAGACACTTATGCAGCATATGGGAATGTTTATTCAGGAAACGTTTCGCCACACAGTGGCTTCATCAGTCCAATACAAGATCATGGGATCTTGTTACAAAGAATTCTTCAACACTTATTCAACCTTTGGACAAAGACCTACTTCGACTAGTGGATGGTACCACTATGACCCCGCCTCCGCCTGCTTCACCTCACCTCACTACAGTATATAAGCCACGTCTACGGCCCTATGCTGTACATTCTACAAGATTGATGGACTGAACACATCGACTCCAGGCTGAGGGACTGATTACCTCATACTACTCCTCTCCTTACGCCTTCCTCTTTGTATTGGACTGATGAAGCCACTGTGTGGCGAAACGTTTCCTGAATAAACATTCCCATATGCTGCATAAGTATCTCAATCTTCAGTGCCTTTCCTGTTATGCGTGCCTGATCCTCTAGCTTTTTCATTAACCTCTTGTGAGGAACTGTGTCGAAGGCCTTCTTGCAGTCCAAGAAAATGCAGTCTATCCACCCGTCTCTCGTGTCTTACTTCCGTTACCTTGTCATAAAACTCCAGTAGGTTTCTGACACAGGATTTTCCATCCCTGAAACCATGCTGGTTGTCGTTCATAAGCGTGTGTCTTTCTATATGCTCCACCACTCTCCTCCTGATGATCTTCTCCATGTCTTTGCATACTATACACGTCAGTGACACAGGTCTGTAGTTTAATGCCTCGTGTCTGTCTCCTTTCTTAAAAATTGGGACTTCATTTGCCATCTTCCATACCTCAGGTAGTTGCCCAGTTTCAATGGATGTGTTGAAGATTTTTGTTACTTGCACACACAGCATCTCTGCTCCCTCTCTAAGGACCTATGGAGAGATGTTATCTGGTCCCACCGCCTTTGACGTATCAAGTTCACATAGCAGCTTCTTCACCTCCTCCTTAGTTGTGTGTATTTCATCCAACACTTGTTGGTGTACCTCCCTATTCTGAATTCCTGGAGTCCTTCCTATCTCCACTGCGAATAATTCTTTAAATGTCACATTGAGCTCCTTGTTACAAAAAACGCGATTCTAAAAGCTTAGAGATCTCCAGTGAATACTAGAAAGGACTGCCCTTCTAGCATCCAGCCTGTTACTGGGTTTTCGTAACAAGTAGTCAGTATCTTTGTCCAATTATCCATTAAAATTCAGTATTATCCAATAGTGCTTCAGGATTACAACTGGTAGGCTACTAACTAGAGAAATTAAAATTTAATAAATTTATTAAGTCTAGAGGTATATTATCAAATTAAATTAAATTAAAATAATCATAGTAATCAAAATAATATCACTTCTCTCGAGTTCAATATTATTGTGATGAAAGCACATATCACATTTATAATTCTTAAGTACCGTCTGGTACATTAACATTTAATAAGATATTACAAATATGTACAAGTAAGTTTGTGTATGGGTGTAAGTGCTCTAAGTAGTTCACTATGTCTCACGACTCGACTAGACTTAAACAAGTGACTGACAAAGTCCTCACAAACTAACTTCTTGACCGACTGGCAACCAGAACAGTCTGCTTGAACAATGAAAAGAATGCTAAGCCCAATAGCCATATAACAAGTGACTGCGACACAATCAGGATCAAGGAGA